>NW_022196274.1:322500-922500 GCF_008641045.1 Pistacia vera
TCTCAGTTAAAAAGTGTAGAACTTTCTCCAACACTTTAACATCCTGCATATCTTCTGCATAAATTCGCATCTTGTTGACCACTGTCATGACTCGAGAGAAGTACTATGTCACTCCTTCACCGAACCTTATCTCAAGAGTTTCAAATTCTCTGCGGAGAGCTTGAAGATGAGACCTCTTAACCCTTACATTTCCTTCGAATTTTTTCTTCATGGCGTCCCATATATCTTTGGCAGTATCCTTCTTGAGAATAATGTCAAGAACGGTCCGGTCGATCACCTAGAAGAGACAGTTCTTCACTTTCAGGTCCTTCAACATCATCTCATCATTTTTCTTTCGCTGTGCATCTGTCTACACCGATTCACTTGCTGGCTCAATATAGCCAGGCTCCACCAGCCCCTAAAATTCCTTAGATCGTAGAAAATTTTCCATCAGCATGCTCCAATGGTCATAGTGACTAGGGGTGTTCGGTTTCAGGTACCCAGCACTTTTTGAAGGAACCGGTTCCTTGAAATTTGGAACCAGAACCAGAACCGACAGTTTCGGTTCCTAGGTACCCAGAACTAGAACCTGTAACAATGATTCCGATTCCAGTTCTGGGTACCCTGTAAAATTACATGACCCCCCAAAAGTTTCTAAAATGGCAAAAAAACCCTTAAAACTTACAAATACCCCCCCACCTGGCACTTGTTAACAAAAATAAAATTACAAATTATAAATTCAAAATTACAAACTCCATTACTTTGTAAAGGTAGATTCTCAAAAGTCAAACCAATTTACTTTGAATGTTATGAAATATAAATATAAATGTATTCACATTACTTTTTCTACAACAGTTTTTATTAACCCCCCAATCTTTAATTTTATTTATATTAGTCTCGGTTTCTAGTTCTTGGTTCCTGGTTCCTAGTTCCTGGTTCCAGTTCCTAACTATAGGAACCGAAACCGCATAGTAACGGTTCCAAAAATTTGGAACCAGAACCTACCCATTGACTATTGGTTCTGGGTAGGAACCGAAACCAAACCCAGAATACCCGCCAGTTCCGGATCCAACTGGTTCTTTTGAACACCCCTAATAGTGACCATCAAAGCGAGGAATGGCTGGCTGTATAAAACTCCCATCTATAGTCATCTTCTGT
Organism: Pistacia vera; assembly: GCF_008641045.1. Lineage (NCBI taxonomy): Eukaryota > Viridiplantae > Streptophyta > Magnoliopsida > Sapindales > Anacardiaceae > Pistacia > Pistacia vera. The sequence continues at coordinate 323,638 of NW_022196274.1, forward strand.
GCTACTGCAAGAACTTCAAAGACTGCTGCTTTGATTTGGCAGGCCCAGTGGGGGCTTTGATACCAGATTGTTGGGAACTTTGATTTAAAATGAAACTAAGAACAAGAACACAACAAGCTAGATTGAATGACCTTGTTTTATTAACAATAACTTTGGCTTAAATAGGTGCGTTTTTCAGCGAATGAAAAAGAAACCCTTCATCAGATTTTTGTGCTTTTGAAAGAGCTGCTTCTGCGAATGACTAAACGGATACTACTGTCAATCAACAATTTCCTATATCATATCATGGAAGGAAATGGGGTTGGGAACCATCGATTGCAACATCTAATTGGACTGACTGATCCCAGGGAGGATAATGATGTGATTGTTGAATTTCATTCTGATCACTGCCTGATAAAGGATAAAGCTACTAGAGCCGTTCTTCTCCAAAGCAGTCTGAAAGATGGCTTATATCAACAACAAGTGTCTGCTGCTGCACAAAATGCTTCTGCCAATACACAATCTTAACAGAAACGAGAAAGCAGCCCACTTAGCAGAAATAAAGCCAAGTGATAACAAAAACTTGTAACAATTCAAATACAAGTAAATGTCCTTAAAGACTAGGACTTCCCCTGTAGACCAGAACATTATTCTAACAAAAAATTGCAGTAAACTCCTTCATCCAGGGCCTTCACACATGCATGATCCAAATACATAAAGCCTCCACCATGGGATGTGAGAGAGAGAGAGAGAGAGAGAGAGAGAGAGAGAGAGAGGTGGTTCTTGAGAGTTGAGAAAGGAATGGGAGAGAAGAAAAGAGAGATTGACCAATGACTGATGAAGATACCGTGCAAAAATAAAGAGCCTGATGAGGGCTTGCATTTATGGAAGAAGATACCGTGGTCTAGAAGGTGGCATTATTCTAATGGAGGGAGTTTTGACCAGAGTTTATATATCTTGTTGAATTTGTTGTTCCAAATGAATTTGTAGAGCAAAATTGTGACTCAACTGACAATTATTATATCAAACGCATTTAAGAAGACTCAAGTATTTTAGCAATTTCATCCAATAATCCCATTGGCATTGGTATTTTTAAATTCTTTCGATATATAAGGAAGCTTTAAAGAAATATACCATCCCAAGGCGATTTATGGTATTAATTGAATTATTTATATCAATTTAAATTATCCAAATCATATTATGAAACATCAGATTGTATGAATTTCAAATTTTGTTTGCATAAGGGGTTTAACCTAAAATTAAGGTACTTAGTCTTGGACACGTTTGCCTGTCGAGTATGTTATATATACAAACTATTATGGCAAACTTCTTTTATTACCATATCATTTATCTATATTTATTGAAAATGTATAGAATTGACATTTTTATACGCATTCCTCCCTTCATTTTATGCCACTTTAATATGTATAAAGTAGTTTGTGAAAAGAGAAATTTGTATATCTAGTAATATTCTTGCGGTCACAATAATGCATTCTAACAATGAAAAAAGATGTTATTAAGAGAGATATCTTTGCTTTAAATTGATTTGAAACTTGAGCAAAATCAAGAATTTAATGAGGACGATAAGCACTTTTTTTTTTTAATTCGAATTTTGGTTTATTAGATCTAATAAATAATGACAAAAAATTTTACAATTTTCAGTATAAAAAAATTGGAATTGATTTTTTTTTTTTTTTTTTTTAATCGTTGTTCACATCATCTAATGACATATGAGACTAACTGTAGACGTAATAGTTATTTTAAGAAAGTGTGCATAAATTTTATATAAAAATTAGAACACGTTTAATGTAACTACAAGATGATCATAGATATGCTTAGGTAGTTAGGTATATAGAGAGGGGTTAGCGTACGTCAATCTAAAAATGTGACTTGAAATTTTTTAAACATAAAAATTTATTGCATTGCTGGGAGAGGCGCGTCAGACCTATACATTTTGAACCATTATTTCAGAACAATATATATATCGTCACACTAATTGTGAAAATAGTTGACAATCAAGTCCCTCAACCGCTAACATCCACCACCGCCACCGCCACCGCAACCTCCACCACCGCAACCTCCACCAACACCAAAACCCCCACCACCAAAAGCTCTACCCCTACTACTAATACTTGGAATAGCAGCTCCTGCAGCTAAACCATTAGCTCCTCCCAAAATAACCATTCCCCCATCTTTTGTGCCACTGCTTTTGGTTTTTGTCTCTCCTTTTTCTACATCAACATGAGTTTGCTGAGGCGGAGGAATTGTCACCCGAGGCACAGGAGTTGTCACACTCGGCGCCCTAGCCGTGGGATATTGATGAGTTTCCTTCTTTTTGCGGCGTCTGTTGCACAGACAAAGTAGAATTATAAACACTATAGTTGCAGAAAAGCAAGAAGCTATAACCATAAGAGCGATAGCGTAGGCTTTCCTCGTAAGTATTTCTTGAAGCTATCGAAAAGTAAATATGAAGAACTCCTATTATGAACATATATGTTCTTAATCTTATATATACATATGTTATATAGGCAGCAGCGTTATGGCGTGATGACAACGATCGATCAAGTATATTTAATTACATTGCAATTATTCCACAGACTTGAGGAAAGAAGCATGACGAAAGTTTAGTGGGTTGACTTCATAATTATTAATTTCATGTGAATTTCTTCAATACACTGTTGCATCTCTTTTCAAGAAAATATAATTAATCATGTTTTATGCATATTAGAAAATTTTATTTTATTTATATTCGATCTTTATCTAAAAACCCAATCTTTTAAGACAAATTTTCAACAATAAAGGCAAATTTTTACATATAATTTATGGGTAAAAACAAACACCTAAGTCTTAAGACATAATCTATTTCACTTTAAAACATAAAAAACAATTAAACTCGTTTTGAATTTTTATTATTTTTGGGAACCCAAAAAATACTAAATTACTAAATCCTTTTTTTTTTTTTTTTTTTTAATGTTGGATGTGAAGTTTTATGATTTTATCACTGCATTCTAATTTTCAAGTTGTTAAGAAAGCAGGATTAGTGAGAGAGGATACTTTCCAGGGGTGTGTTTATTTTATTATTTTGAGTAGTTTTTTTTTAAAGTTGAATTGACTTATTAGTACGAGAATATGATTTGAATTTGAAAATATGTTTGGTAAGATTATTTTTTAATCTCTTACATTTGTTAATTTAGTTAAACACCATTTACAATAAAAGTTTTAAAATTAACAAAAACACTCTCACCCACCCCATTAAATGTAGACAGTGGTATTCAACTGCCGGGAATATGTGGGTGAGTGGAAGTGTTTTTATTAATTTATAAACTTTTATTGCTTGAAGTGTTTTGTTAAATTAACAAACTTAAGGAGCTAAAAAATCTAAATATTTTGAGCTGATTATAATAAAATTGGATTTTGAAAATAGTAAAATAAACATATATTTTGAATAGAATATGATAGGAATAGGGAAATAAACACTGGTATTATTCCTTAATCCATGTTCCTTGGTATTTGAGTAAGACAAAAGTCTATTATAATAGCTTCCTTGACCTTTTAAATTCCTTGATCAGAGCAAGAGGTGATGATTTAGAGTATTGTTATGCTTAATCACGAATTTATTAACCACCTTACTAATTTTTGTAAATATAAAGCATAGTAAGGGTATCATAAGCATAATACGGGTATCATAAGCATAGTACGGATACCATATATGATTTTAACAAATGTGAGTAAGACGGTTAGTAAGTTCGTGAGTAAGTATAGCATTATTGGATGATTTATTATAGTATATAATCCTTCAAATTTTTTGATGTGAAATTGTGAACATTGACTTTTAGCTAATTATCTCTTTACAACTTCTTAGATAATATTTAAATCTTACGGAATTTAATTAAATTAGACATGGGCTATTGCATTGCGTGGGTATATTTATTTAATATTTTTTAAATAAATTATAAACAAATTTATTCTAACAAAATAAACTAATTAGATTAAGACATAATAATTGTTAAATTATACAAATTTTAAAGTAAATATAAATTTTATATATATATACAAAGTTGTATTAAGATAAAATTAATAATTATATATATATAATTATTAATATCAATTATAAGTAGATGTCATTAAATCATTCATCCAATTTGAAAAGATCACCTGAATATTATATAGTCTAATTATATTTTCAGGGTTATCACCTTGTACAATTGACATTATTTTTTTTTTTTTTTTTTTTTTTTTTTTTTTTTTTTTTTGTAGACTCTTTGATATTCGATGTTAGTATTTTGTAATGAATTGTATATAATATTTAAGATCACCTAAATATTGTCAAGATCAACTATTTAAACTTAAAATTTATACTAACCTTCTGCAAATTCTGTAACTTATATTTATTTTCAAGTTGCGTTGCGCATGTATGTTTATTATATATTTTTTTTTTATTATTATTGGTTTTTTTGTGTTTTGAATATATATTTTCTATATTGAAGTTCATTTTATGTTGAATTAATAATTAAAAAAATCAATAAATAAAATATCCACAAATTGAACTCAAAGTTTATATCATCATGGTTCTTCTCAAATATGTCACCATTTGAAATCTGCGATCAAAGTTTAAAACTTTGTCAAGAAAAGCAAAAAAAAAAATTGCAGGATAACCCATTGGGTATTATTGATAAGTCTATAAATCAATCAGAGAAAGAGAAACCTTATTGAAAAATGTGAATTTTTAAGCAAGAGACTTGCAGAGCCAAACAAAAAAATTGATTTTGATTGTTAAGAAGAGAAAATGAATTATTTTTATTATTATTATTTTAGAAATTTAAAAAAAGAGTTAAGAATATTGAGAAGAGAACTCACATAGAAAGCAACAACAACTCGAACAATATAATCTGATGGCAACTTAATTGAAGCATTGAAGAAGTCATGAAATAAAAGTCTTGTGACACAAATCTATTTGTTGCAATTAGAATTGACCACCACCTATGACAAAAAAAAGCATTTGATGATAGTATCCTAAAGAAAGACAATAATTGTAAAACCCATAATACCACAAATCAAACAACAAAATCAATCCAAAAATCAACAAAAAGAGATAGAACAAATACAATTAAAACTACATATCAATATTTGTTTTCCTTTGTCATCACTAAAATTGAATTTGTTTTATATGGATGATGATAAAATGAATGGCTCAGCAGCAGGTCTATAGTTATCCTAATTCATCGTACGATACATCAAATTAAAGTCATATCTTTCTAGTTTCTAAAGATTCAAACCACTCATCAATTGGATTTTTATTGAGCAAATTATGGCTAATTTACTATTGACTGTTCAGTGGAAATAGACAAATAGGAAAAACTGAAATGTGTGTGATAATAAAAGGAATCATTCGATAGTGGGGTTACAGTTATCCAAATTAAGTGTATAATATATCAAGTTAAATCCCTGTCTGTCTAGTTTCTAAATATTCAAACATTTCATCAATTGGATTTTTATTGAGCAAGTTATGGTCAATTTATTACTAATTGTTCAGTAGAAACCGAAATGTGTGTGATGATAAAATGAATGGTTTGGAAGTGGAGCTACAATTATCAAAATTAAGCATATAATATATTAAATTATAGCCCTATCTGTCTAGTTTCTAAATATTCAAACCTCTCATCAATTGGATTTTTATTGAGAACGTTATCGTCAATTAACTATTGAATGTTCAATGGAAACCAAAATGTGTGTGATGATAAAAAGAATTATTTGACAGTGGAGCTACAGTTATCCAAATTAAGTGTATAATATATCAAATTAAATTCTTGTCTGTCTAGTTTCTAAATATTTAAACCTCTCATCAGTTGGAGTTTTATTGAGCAAGTTATGGTCAATTTACTACTAATTGTTCAATGGAAACCTAAATGTGTGTGATGATAAAATGAATGGTTTACTAAAACTACATGGTTCAGCATCAAACATCAGTTGATATTTGTTAAATAAATGAAATTAGTTATATTCAACAACCTCTTTTCATGATATATGTATATAACATAAAAAGATATCAACAAAAAGAGTTAGAACAATTACAATTAAAACTACATATCAATATTTGTTTTCCTTTAAGGATAATAATGATGGTTTGACATATTGTAAATGGCGTAATAAAGCTACATGGTTTGGCAACAAACATCAGATTGATATTTGTGATACAAATAAAATTTGTTATATTCAGCAACAACCTGTTTTCGATATATGTATGTAACATAAAAAAAAAAAAATATCAACAAAAAGAGATATAACAAATACAATTAAAATTGCATATCAATATTTGTTTTCCTTTGTCATCACTAAAATTGAATTGGTTTTATATGTGTGATAATAAAATGAATAGTTCGGCTACAAGTCTATAGTTATCCAAATTCATTATATAATATATCAAATTAAAGCTCTATCTTTCTAGTTTCCAAAGATTCAATATGTTCATCAATTGGATTTTCATTGAGTGAGTTATGGCCAATTTACTACTGATTATTCAATGGAAATCGAGAAACATGGGAAACCAAAGTGTGTGTGATGATAAAAGGAATGGTTCAGAAGTGGGGCACATTTATCCAATTAAGCATATAATATATCAAATCAAATATCTATCTGTCTAGTTTCTAAATATTCAAACATCTCATCAATTAGAGTTTTATTGAGCAAGTGATGGTCAATTTACTACTGACTATTCAGTAGAAACCAAAATGTGTGATGATAAAAGGAATGGTTCGGAAGTGGGGCTACAATCATCCAAATTAAGTGTATAATATACCAGATTAAAGCCCTATATGTCTAGTTTTTAAAGATTCAAACCTCTCATCAATTGGAGTTCTATTGAGCAAGTTATGGTCAATTTACTACTAAGTGTTTAGTGGAAACTAAAATATGTATAATGATAAAAGGAATGGTTCGGAAATGGGGCTACAGTCATTCAAATTAAGCATATAATATATCAAAATAAATCTTTATCTATCTAGTTTTCAAAGATTTAAACCGCTCATCAGTTGGAGCTTTATTGAGCAAGTTATGGCCAATTTACTACTGACTATTCAGTAGAAATCGAGAAACATGAGAAAGCAAAATGTGTGTGATGATAAAAGGAATGGTTCAACAATGGGGCTACAGTTATCCAAATTAGGCATAGAATATATCAATTTAAAGCATGTTTGTCTAGTTTCTAAAGATTCAAACCTCTCATCAATTGGATTTTTATTGAGCAAGTTATGGCAATTTACTACTGACTGTTCAGTGGAAGTCAAAATGTGTGTGATGATGAAAGGAATGCTTCGTCAATGGGGCTAAAATTATCTAAATTAAGCATATAATATAAAAAATTAAAGCACTATATGTCTAGTTTCTAAAGATTCAATTCTCTCATCAATTGAATTTTTATTGAGCAAGTTATGGTCAATTTACTACTGATTGTTCAGTGGAAACCGAAATGTGCGTTTGTTAAATAAATGAAATCAGTTATATTCAACAACAACCTCTTTTCTTGATATATTATGTAACATAAAAAGATATCAACAAAAAAACATAGAACAATTACAATTAAAACTACATATCAATATTTGTTTTCCTTTAAGGATAATAATGATGATTTGACATATTATGAATGGTTTAATAAAGCTACATGGTTAGGCAACAAACATCAAATTTTGTGATACAAATAAAATTTGTTATATTCAGCAACAATCTATTTTTGATATATGTATGTAACATAAAAAAATATCAACAAAAAGAGATAGAACAAATACAATTAAAACTGCATATCAACATTTGTTTTCCTTTGTCATCTCTAAAATTAAATTGGTTTTATGTGTGTAATAATAAAATGAATGATTTATCGTATAATATATCAAATTAAAGCTCAATCTTTCTAGTTTCCAAAGATTCAAACCACTCGTCAATTGAAATTTTTATTGAGCAAGTTATGACCAATTTACTATTGATTGTTCAATGGAAATCGAGAAACATGAGAAACCGAAATGTGTATGATGATAAAAGGAATGTTTCGAAAGTAGGGCTACAATTATCTAAATTAAGCGTATAATATACCAAATTAAAATCATATCTATATAGTTTTTAAAGATTCAAACATCTCATCAATTAGAGTTTTATTGAGCAAGTTATGGTCAATTTATTATTGACTGTTCAGTGGAAACCAAAATTTGTATGATGATAAAAGGAATGGTTTGGCAGTGGAGCTATAGTTATCCAAATTAAGTGTATAATATACCAAATTAAATCTCTATCTATCTAGTTTTTAAATATTCAAACCTCCCATCAATTGAAGTTTTATTGAGCAAGTTATGGTCAATTTACTACTCACTGTTCAATGGAAACCAAAATGTATATGATGATAAAATGAATGGTTCGGCCGTGGGGCTACAGTTATCCAAATTAAGCTTATAATATATCAAATTAAATCCCTATCTATTCAGTTTGTAAATATTCAAACCTCTAATCAATTGGAGTATTATTGAGTAAGTTATGGTCAATTTACTACTGACTGTTCAGTAGAAACCAAAATGTGTATGATAATAAAAGGAATGGTTTGAAAGTAAGGCTACAGTTATCTAAATTAAGTGTATAATATATCAATTTAAAGCCTTGTCAGTCTAGTTTCTAAAGATGCAAACCTCTCATCAATTGGATTTTTATTGAGCAAGTTATTGTCAATTTACTACTGACTATTCAGTGGAAGCCCAAATGTATGTGATGATGAAAGGAATGGTTCGACAGTGGGGCTAGAGTTATCAAAATTAAGTGTATAATATATCAAATTAAAGCACTATCTGTCTAGTTTCTAAAGATTCAATCCTTCCATCAATTGGATTTTTATTGAGCAAGTTATGGTCAATTTATTACTAATTATTCAGTGGAAACCAAAATGCATGTGATGATAAAATGAATGGTTTACTTGACCCAAATTTAAGGGGTTATCATATTAGGACTAATAAGAAATATTTCAAATAACACCTATTAATTGGAAAACGGAATCAGCCAAAATTAATTCATTTAACATATATACTCGCATATCAGCGGGACATAAACAATTAATTGTTCATATAATAAATTAAAATACATGAATGTTTTTACAGAAAACATATTCAATACAAATAAACTGTTTATACTAATATAGATATGACACATACTCATAGTTCAACTGACAATAGGATCATCCTCGATTTGATCTTAATAAAGACATGAACATTTCCTTAAAAACAAACATAACAAAATTTAATCGATATTTATGTCAAGATTGTTAAGGAACAATTATTCATTCGTATAAAAATTGTTACCCGAAAACGAAATCAATTAAAGTTAATTAATCTTCATATAAAATTCTTAAGGAATACACTTACCATTCGACATGACTAACACAATTAATCATTCAAATAGATTGACCGAACAAAAACAATCATTCAACCAAATAATAACCATTAAAATAGTTAAGAGACATACTTACAATTTCGTATTAAAACAGTGAGAATATATACTTATAGTTCAGAAGAACGAATCAAAATAACTACTCATTTGACAATGTCAATTGAACATCATTCCTTTATTCCATGCCAATTCATGAATCTTTGACCTGTGAACAACAAAAAAAACATAAATAAATAAAAAATCATCGATTAACAAAATCATGAAGAACAGACTTATTATTGACACAAACTAACATGACCTATAAACAATTAACAAATTATCAAACGTATTGTTGTACCAACTAACATATTGCAATAATACACAACTGAACATATGCCCCTTTTATAAACCCTTTTTTAGACCTTAAGAATGCCAACACAATTGAATACGAAGAAAGGTTTGCAATGTCAATACAATGCACCTATATAATTATTAATAAACAGGTATGTTTTTACTACCAATGCAATATATCTATGTAATCCAATCTTTATGCTTATTTATTTAGACCTTGGAATACCAATGTAACAATTAATATTTTCTACATCATCACCAATAAAATTCAACCACATGACAATCACAAATCTAAAGTGTTATTATGGTTAAACCTTTAGAATGCTAATGCAATGCACCTATGTAATCCAATCTTTATGTCTATTTATTTAGACTCTGGAATATCAATGCAGCAATTAATATTATCTACATTATCACCAATAAAATTCAACCACGTTGCAATCACAAATCCAATGTGTCATTATGGTTAGACCTATAGAATGACAATGCAATGCACCTATATAATTAGTATTATTAATAATTATTAATACAACCAACGCAATGCACCTATATAATTAGTATTATTATTAATTATTAATACAACCAATGTAATGCACCTATGTAATAATAATAATAATAATAATTATTATTATTATTATTATTATTATTATTATTATTATTACATAGGTGCATTGCATTAGTTGTATTAATAATAATAATTATTATTATTACAAATCCCATTTTTTAATTAATTAATAATCATAGATGGAGCAATAAATACAAACACAACGTGTCAAGATAGAGCAATTTGATTGGTTTGTCAATCCAATGTGTCAAAATGGAGCAATTCTAGAACTTCCGAAATGTGCCACGTGTCAATCAACCTATATGGGTATTCAACTTCATATATATATTATTGGACCTTACATTATTTGAAATTTGAAATTATGAAAAACTATTCTAAACAAGATAAGATAGGATTGAATCAAATAGGATAGGACTCTGAGAATGTGTTTAATATAATGTCTGAAAATTATATCAGAGTTGAATAAAAATATTTAATAGTTATTTGGTATATTTTTGGAAAACATTTTCTGAAAATATTTAGATTATTTTTTAACTTTATACATTTATTAATTTAGCTAAACTCCTCCCAAAATAAAAATTAATAAATTAATAAAAACAACACTCCCCCCCCCCCCCCCCCCCCCCCCCCCCCCCCGACTACCAGAAGTCAGCCACCACCACCGGAATGTGGCAAAAGTTGTCAGAATAGTGTACGACCGGTTTGATCTGGTCGGTCGTGTGCCAATCTAGCATTTTCTAGCCAGATCCATTGCGGCTCTGGTTGAAAACGGCCAGATCTCTAGCCGTAGATCTAGTTGTTTCCGGCCAAATCCATGGTGGATCTGGTTAGAAATGGTCAGATCGACGCACGATCGACTAGATCCGGTTGGTCGTGTGTCGTTCCGACGCCAACCATTTCATTGAGTGAAACAAACAAGCCCTTAGTTAAGGCACATTATTTGAAATATGTTATTCTGAAAAACAATTTTAAGTTAGTTGAGTTGGGTTAAATCAAATTGGATCAGATTCTGAAAATTTGTTTGATAAAATATCTAAAAAGTATATTAACAGTTTGATAAAATGTTAAATAGTAGTTTGGTACATTTTCTAAAAATATTTTAGATTCTTTTTTAACCCCCTATATTTGTTAGTTTACTTAAACACTCTCTACAGTAAAAGTTTAAAAATTAACTAATGTACCCTAGTCACCCAAGAGGACAGTTGGCCGTCGGCCACCACCACTAGACGTGCATCATTCCAGCCATGACGACCAACAATGGCAGGTGATGATGGTCTTAGATGGATTAATTTTCAGATTGGAATGAGTGAAAGGTTTTTTAGTTGAATGGAGTTGGAAAAATATTTTAAGTTGAATCAAATAGGATAATAGAAAACATGCCTCGCCTACTTTTCATTTTGAGACAAAAAATTCTTATTTTTTGAATGAAATTATCCACTAATATTTTGTTTTTTAATCTAAATAAGATAATTAAAAAATGATTCAAAATATTATAACAAATGGGGCGGTGACTTTTTTTTTTTTAAGGTGATTGTATTTGTACCCCAAATCCTGCAATGATAGCTTCAGTAGATGTTTTTGTTTTTAAATATAATTTCAGACTTTTTCCTCGGACAACCCCTGAAACAGAAATACTGACACGTGGCCCACCAACTCGGGAACTAGCCACTTGGAACCCCCTGTCGTGAGTTGTTTTTGTTTGTTTAGATAGCAGACCGGAGTTGACCAAGTAAGAGATCAAGAAGATACCGCTGATTGACCAAAAACATAATTCCATCATTGCAAAAGGCTGAATATTGATGTGACAATAGGAGAGATAAAAATATTGTGACAGGTAATATGCATTTGTGCCCTTAAAATGTGAAGGAAATTACAAAAATACCCTTAAGACTACCTGTTTGAGGTTTGAACCAATGCTCCAAAATCTAGACTGAAAGATGACTCGATCGTTTCGGTTTAACCGGTCTGACCAATGGATTAGACCGATGATGTCATCAAATATATATATATATATATATTTTCTCACATGTCATTTTATCTTCTCTTTCTCCTCTTTTTTTTTTTTTTCCTGTTTCTTTCCCTCCTCCCTTTCTTCTTTATATTATATATTTTCAATATGTCACTTCGTTTTCTCTTTCTTCTTCTCTCCTTCATCCTTTTTTTTTTTTTTTTTCCCTCTCTTTCTCGCCGTCCCTTCTCTTTCTTCTTCTTCCATACTCTCCTCTTTTCTCACCTCCTCTTCTTTTTCTTCTTCTACATCTTTTAGATCTTCTTCTTCATCTTATTTTTTTCTCTTTCTCTCCGTCCTGTTCTCTTTCTTCTTCTTCTGCTTCTTTAGATCTTCTCCTTTTATCTTTTTTTTTTTTTTCACTTTCTAAACTCGAATCTAATAAAAGATGAATAAAGGTGGAAGAGAAGACGAACGAAGTTAGATCGAAAGCCGGAAAAAGATGAAAAAAAAACAAATAAAAATTAAAGAAACGAAGGTTGAAGCAAAAAAAGTAGGGATTTTTCCTTTTAAAACAGTCACATGTGTTGGACCGGATTTTCATCTGATCCGGTTGGACCAGCAGTCTGATACTATTCATCCGATCTAATAACAGTAAAAAACGGTTTAAATGAAAATACCAGTTTTTAACTCTTAATGAATTGGAATTATTGACGAAACCCGGTTGGACCGTCCATTCCGGTCCGGTTTAAAAAATTGGTTTGAACGTAAATTTGCAACTTAAAAAATTGTGAAATTACAAAAAACTCAAAGCATTTGACCACTGGTTCAATTGAAGTAGCCGTTGGCCAAGGAAGTATTTAAGCATCATGCACAATAGCACAAGGGATAGCATAATACTCACATGCACAATAGCACAAGGGATAGCATAATACTCACCATGTCGGGGACCCGGCCTGACCTGAACGGGGTAGAGTTTCCTCAAGTTGTTTGGGGTTCGGGTTAGGGACGAGCTGAAAATCAGTCCCCAAATTCGAGGACGAAATTGGTCCCACCCTAGCCCCAAATTGTCTTCACCCTGACTTCCTTGACCCGGCCTATATATTATTATTATTATTATTATTATTATAATAATTATTATTATGATTTGTAGTACTAGTAAGGTTTAGTTTTAACCATTTAATCTTATATTAATTAGAATAGTTGAAAAAGTCATAAATTATATAAGAACAAATTATAATTGTGTGAGTATTTTATGAAATCATATACAAATGGGTAATAAATAATAATAAATTAAATATAATAATCATTATAAATATTTGTAATACAGAATAAAAATGTTATATATGTATAACGTATCGTTTGATATACATAATATATATGTATAATGTATATATATACATTATAAATTTAATTTCTTTTTGGATGGTATACATTATAATTCAGAGAAAATGATAAGATATCTCAAGAATGCAAAACCCCCAAATGGGGATTTTGGAGCTTCCTCGAATTCTCCGTTTGGAGATCGGGCCTAATTCGAGGATTCCCTGACCTGGCCCGTGCCCATCCCTACATGCACCAATAAGGTTATGAAAAATTGCATTGAGTAGGCAACCTCATTTGCAAATTAGGCAACCTCATTCAAACACTTTATCACAACAACATTCATCCATCCATCTACAATGTCTTATTCAACATGGATTGTAACTATTCTGAAGTAAAACAGTGGTAAAAGACTTCAAATAAAGTTAATATTCATATTGTATTGCACCTGAAAAGAATATACATTTTAACTGCTTAATGTTTGCTGTCGTTACAAATGGATTTCGGTTCGGTTGCCGAGTATCCGGTTTCTGAACCGAATTTGCTGCTTCAAATCCTACAAAGCAATTGAAAATCATTTTTAGATTCAATACACATCACAAAAAACAAAGTAATTCAAGAGTCGACAAAGCAAAATAAAACAAGACAAGTAGTAAGCTTGAAAACTTATGGTGACAAACAAAAGGAAAACTCAGTTTAGAGCATCAAAATGAGGCTTGGAAACAAGCCAAATTCACACAAATCTAAAGGGGAATTAACAACAAAGACGCAAACAAGAGCTGAAAAACAACCAAAATCAATCCAAATATTCAAGTTTGCGTGGCTAAGCGGCCATGAAGATTGAAGAGACCTACAAGAATTCTATTTTTTTTGGCAACCGCGACATGGGTGGTCGCATGATCAAGTAAATTGCTTAAAAGAATTTCAACATTTAATATCGAAGAACAACTCATGGGTACCAAAACACAAAATTTTTTCATTTGCGCATTCTATCGAACATATGATCTACCACATCAAAAGTTTATGTATATACAGAGAGGTTAGGGTACGTCAATTAAAAAATGTGACTTAAATTTTTAAACATAAAAATTTATTGCATTGCTAAGAGAGGCACGTCAGGATTGTACATTTTGAACCGTTATTTCAGAACAATATATATATCGTCATACTAATTGTGAAAATAATTGACGATCAAGTTCCTCGACGGCTAACATCAACCACCACAACCTCCACCACCGCACCCACCACCACCACAACCCCCACCGCCACCGCCACAACCACTACTAATACTTGCAATAGCAGCTCCAGTAGCTAAACCAACAGCTCCTCCCAAAATAATCATTCCACCATCTTTTGTGCCACTGCTTTTGGTTTTTGCCTCTCCTTTTTCTACATCAACATGAGTTCGCTGAGGCGGAGGAATTGTCACACTAGGCGCCCTAGCAGTGGGATATTGATGAGTTTCCTTCTTTTTGCGGCCTCTGTTGCAAAGACAACGTAGAATTAAAAGGACTGCAATTGCAGAAAAGCAAGAAGCTATAACTATGAGAGCAATAGCGTAGGCTTTCATCCCAAGTATTTCTTGGAGATATCGAAAAGTAAATATGAAGAACTCTTGTTATGAACATATGTATTCTTAATCTTATATATACATACATTACACAGACTCTATTTAATTTCCAGATGAATTAAAGGGAAATTTACATCTTAGTTACCTTGCAATTTTGAGGAAAGATGCATGAAGCATGGCGAAAGTTTAGTGGGTTGACAGTTGACTTCATAATTTCATGTGAATTTCTTCAACACACCGTTGCATTTCTTCAATAGACAAATTAAACTAAATTCCTTAATCCATCTTCCTTAGCAGCTTCCTTGACCTTTTAAATTACTTGATGAGAGAAAGTATAATCCTTCAAATTCTTTGATGTCAACATTTGACTTTTAGCTAATTATCTCTTTGCAGTTTCCTACATAATTTTTAAATTAATTATAATTAATTACATATTTATAAATAAAGAAGACTTTGTCAAATGAATAAAATAAATGATAATAAGGATTGATTGTGAAGTGGAGTGGTCAACAAGCAATAGAAATAATGAAAACTAGTTTAAGGCCCGCGGAATGGCATTGTGCGGGTTGATTTTGAAATTAGATTTGGACATATTGTTTATCTTTTGGATCTTGTATATGAATTTCATTTTGACGTTATTTAATGTTGCATTAATGATTAATATTTTATATTAATTGCATATTAATTTTATGTGAAAAAGTAATATTTTATTACAGGCATTTTTTTGATACATTGGATAAAAGATTTTAATATTCTATTAATAAATAATATTTTATTTTAATTGCATATTAATTTTTTATGAAAAAGCAATATTTTATTGGATGTATTTTTTGATATACTGGATAAAAGAATTAATAATAGTAATTTTTTTCATCGTTACACATTTATATATACTTATTATTTAATCCAATTTGCTAAAATTAATTATAGTGGATATATATTGTAAAATATAATTAATTCAAAATGTTATTATTAATTATAGTGTTTTTTGAATTGGACACTTTTGGATTAACTTTAGCTTGTTATTTTTTTTGGATCGGATAGTTAATGCTCTATCAGTTATTGGGCCTGGCAAATTTGTTATTGTTGTATGAATTGTTTGGCCGGGTTTTATTTCAAATTTATTTACTATTTAATTAGGGTATTTTTCAGTACATTGTCATCATCTCTATCTTGTCGTCTTGTATCTGTTTTTGTTTTTTTTTTTTTCGATTTCAACTACCGCTTTTTGTTTGTTTAAAGCTTCTACAGTATCTAAACAATATTTTGTAAGAATGTAAGTAATATTTATTTTGTCCATTTTTATTTTTTTGTTTGGAACTCTTTGTTTTCGTTCTTTTTTTATCGTTTCATTTGTTTATCTATGGTTTATATTATATTGTGTAGCTTTGTTTGATATACATTGCATAATGACAATGAAGATTAAGTATTTGTTTGGGCTTTTGTAGTTTTGCAAGATTGATTTTTGAAATTTGATTGTAGCATGGAGATCTGAAATAAAGGGTTGAAGAAAGTGAAGCTTTATTTGGTTTTTTTTTTTTTTTTTTTGAGTTATTATACTGTTGTTCATATTATATTGTAAAGGTGTGTTTGATATGTATCGGATAATGAGAGTGATGATTAAGTACATGTTTGGGCTTTCATAGTTTTGCAAGATTAATTTTATATTTGGCTTTTGTTCTTGTTCGGGTATTGTTGATAGCATGTCAACCTCAAATCAAGTGTCCAAGAAAGGAAAGTGCCCTGTTAATGTTAATGCTAGATGCTCTGTTTGTTTTCAAAAAACAGATCTTGAAAAGCAAAATTAAGATATTCAGCGTTTAATTGATTATGTTGTTTATAGTGAAAGTGAAGAAAAAGATCAATGACCAGGATATGTGATTACGGAGAGTTCTCAGTCCAATAGGAAAAAGAAAACTCTGGAACAAAAATCTGATTACTTGATTGAACTAATAGAAAGTAAACAAAGCAAGCTTACTTCTCATGATAATTCTTGCACCTATCAATTCAAATACAGAAGTTTATATTTTAGTTCGCAAAAAGAGGTATTATTAGCATAGTTGTAAAAGTATTGTTTTTTATATGGATTTTCATTATTGTATTGATTTAATTGTTTTATTTATTTATTTGGTGTTGTTTTGTTAAACAGATTGAAATTTTAACTCAAGAGAACCATAAACTTGCTTTAAAGCTGGAAAACTTGCCTGGTAAACTTAAAGTGGTATGTTTGTTATGGCTTTTATATTTGTTTGATTTATTGAATTGTTTTTATTCGGGATTCATGTTTTTTAATTAGTGTTGTTTGGAAGGTGTTTTGAATATATGTTCTTTTGCATAACATATATGTGTTTGTTTATATTATAGACCATCGTACTTAACCGTCAGATTTCTATAATAGGGAACAACAAAACGGTTGTCAATTTTGACACTTTTTTTCTCAATAAATGCTCCAGTATCTCACCTTCATCATCTACAGTTGTTGCATTCACAAATTTCTTTGGAAAATGTTTTTTGCATTTCCCTTTCTCCATGCAAGGTGAACTTGTATTTAAATTTCCACATGGACCATGGATATTGCAGTTCCGAAAAGTTGCATAAGCAAGAGGATCCTTTTCTTTATCTGGTAATTCAGCAGATATCATCCTATCAATCTTCGATGGCGAAGGATTCTTATATTCACTACAGAGGAAAATCAATACATGTGCATGTGGGAGACCTTTTTTCTGGAATTCAATAGTATAAATAACTCGGAAATATAATAGATTATTGTCAGTAATTGTTGATATATTGTAAATTTCATATTATAAATCATAAATGAATAAATGGTTTGAAAGAAAATATACATATTATTTATAACAGTACTTACTTACCAGAGTTTCACCAAAATATTTATCCTTCTTTATCTCTTTCATCAGTTTAAGCAATTTCATCTCGAACACTCTACAAACGCAGTTACTCTTCCTTTTTCATCACATTGACCAATAGCATTCGATATATATTGTATCTTCGGCCACTTTGGATTACATGTGAATGTCAAAAAAATATCAGGATATCCATGATATCTACAAGTTGCCATAGCATCTTGATAATTCTGAATACGATATCGTGGGCTGCCAGCGTGAGAGGACGGTAGCAATGTACACTTGCCTATATTCTCTGCATTAATATCCCCTTTTGAAATAGCATCCATCAATCCCTATACAAATCACTTCTTAATTTTAATTTTAATTTTTCTTATCCAACGAAACCTTTCCTCTTCAATAGCCATATATGCATCTACAATATATTGTTGCAATTGTCTGCCAAATTTCATCAAAGTGTGTGTCCTTCATTCAATCTATACTGCAATCAAAAGGCATAAAATTGTCTCATAGTCAATTTATGCCTTATAGAAGTTTCTCTATCGCCTGATTCTCTATGCTTAATGACAACCCTATATCCATCATCTCCATACGGAAACAAAATTGGATAACTTAATGCCATAAAACTGGAATGTAAGTCAGTAATTCTCTGTAAACCATTCTTTGAATGATAAACAATAACATCCTTTCCAACATCTAACAGTCCAACATCACCAACAATTATTCCTGCAATTTCAGATGCAGCTGGCAAATTATACTATCTTCCATCTTTTTCTCTATGGATTTTTAACTGCAAGTGGAGTTCAGGAATATTATTTGATTCAATATAGTCCTTAGCAAACAGAAAACTTTTAACCAACTCTTTGTTCCTATCAAGCATCAATTCTTCGATCAATTCCTTGTCAACACTATTGTAAGTTGCTTGCCTTCCCATAGAATTCAATCTGTGACTGATTTCACATTGTGTATCATAGATGTAAAGCTGTGCAAAAGTAGGTTTCTTTCCAACAAGTGGAAGCAATGTCCCTATACGGTGATAATTTTGCCCACAAAGTCTGAAAACATATGGACCACTATTTTTATTAATATCAATATCAATGTCCCCTCCCATTAATGTAAATGAGAATATTGAGTTGTATATTTTTTATCTTGTTTCTGAATATTTTTCCTTTAGAACCATTGTTTACATCCAATAATTCTTTCAACAGTTCAGGTGGTTCTTTCAACAGTGGTAATTCAATTTTCCCATCCATATAGCATAACGAAAATATAGGAGAAGATATATTTCTGCCCTTAATTGTAAACTCTTCATACGACATGATTGCCCCACAATGCTTGCAATTGTAAGATGGTACACTAAAGTTCAATGGTTCCAAATCCACTGACAATAGAAATAACACTAATTTTAAACAAATATCAAAGATAATGATATTGTTACACAAATGAACAAACTGTAATTATTTGTTATGTAAATATATGTCTAATGTTTATAACTTACTATTACATATTTCTGAAAGAGTAAGCTTTAATTTAGATTTTTTTTCTTACATAATAACCAGCACCTGCAAAATTTTATATATAGTCAATCAGATTTCTCAAGAAAATGAGAAGAACATAATTATATAACAACATAATTTTCCTTACCTCTCTTTCTTTTTAATATAGATATTATGTATCTTCTGTTTTCTTTGTATATGCGATCATTATTTTCATAAGGGCCTAAGCAAATTTGCGAACCTACATTTGTTTCCAACTCAGATTTTGTTTCATTATTTGATACATCTACATTTGTTTCCGACACCGATTCTGTTTCATTATTCTATACATCTACACTTATTTCCAACACAAATTTTGTTTCATTATTCGATACGTTTCCTGAAATTAAAAATAACAATAGTATTATTGTCATACTATTACAGAAGGGATAGGAAAACAATAATTGATTTATATAATGATATATTATGTACCTCTTTTTCTCTTCGATCCAGACATTTTGTCATTCATACTATCACCAGTTTCAGTTCTAGCAGCTTTTGCTGCTCTTAGTTGTTTCAATACAATAATTCTCAATTTCCTATTTTCCTTGCACACTCTTCTTCTCAATTCAACAACAGTTATATTTCCAGAATCAAATTCCAATTTATAACTTTCTATCATTTCAAAATATAACTGTATGCTTGCTGAAACTCCATCAGCAGTCTCCATACTATGCTTTTCCACATCAGTAAACAAAATTAGGCTTGAACAATTTAATATTCACTCTTTTTATTCTTTTTATAACACAATTATACACCCATGCTGATAATAATTTAATACAGTANGTCGCTGGGCAAGGTCCCATCCTTGAGGTACTGGACAATGGGAGTCATCCAGGAATCTGGCTGAACCTCGTCCACGGCCTGTTCGGTCGAGCCGATGGTTGGAGCATTGACAAAGCTAACAGGAATGCTATCGGGAGCCTCTGAATCTAGTGACGAGGCTATCTTTGCCAAGGCATCTACTATTGAGTTGCTCTCCCTGGGGATCTGGGCGATCTCGAAGTGCTTAAACGACCCCAGAGAGACCTTAGCTTCTTTTAGGTAGCGGACCATGTTCTCCTCCTTAGCTTGGTATTCCCCGAGGATCTGGTTGACGACCAACATAGAGTCGCTATAAATACTGATCGCGGTTGCACCCATTTCTTTGGCGAGTCGCAACTCGGCGAGCAGAGCTTCGTATTCGGACTCATTGTTGGTCGCCTTAAACCTGAACCGGAGAATACCATGAATTCGGATCCCCTCGGGGCTCACCAGGAGAAGACCCGCACCAGCTCTTTTCCTGTTCGATGACCCGTCGACGTAGAGGTTCCATGTCGACAGGTTCTGGATAGTTTCTTGCCCGACTTCGCTAGACTGTTGCTCGCTTGGGAGATAGGAAAATTCCGAGATGAAGTCTGCAACAGCCTGCCCTTTGATAGTCGACCTGGGCGTGTACCTTAANTATAGAAAATTGCATAATACAATGATATACCAAAAAAAAAAAAAAAAGCTTCATTGCCTATAAAAAGAAAAATATTGCAATAATAAATTTCAAATTATCTTCGTTGATTGTATATACCTACATCAAATAAAAACAAAAAGATATTTACAACACATGGACACTAATGAAAAGCGCATAACAATCATCTATAAATTGTTATATATATTGCAAATTTAAAAGGTAATACATACATTATTTAAGTATTAAATTATTAAAAGAATCAAGACCATTACATTACTTTACCAGCAAATATATTGTAGCTACGAAGAATAATTTTTATCTTGTTCTACAGATATAATAAGACCAACTGATCAGCAAAAGAAAAAAACAATTATTTATCAATCTAATATTGATTACATAAATATATTTATATGTATACAAAGTACATTAATTAGAATAATTCAATGTATGAATCACTAAACATTTAATTTTTCCAATAGTACAACGTATCAATCACTTCATATTAACATAAATACTTTGAATGTTTTCTATTAATTTCACATAACAATAAAAACGAACAATTTTTGCAATAGTACAATGTATCAACCACTTCATATTCATATAAATACCTTGAATGTTTTCTATTAACTTCACATAACAAAAATATACGTTCAATTAAGAAGCATTAACTGAAAGCAAATCAAAGAGACCAGATACAATAAACCAACCGATTAATATCCAATAATTTATTAAAAAAACATTACAATAACAGGAACAACATATAAATCCTTTGATATTTAGATAAATATTTATATATCAATTAATTTAAAAAATATTTTGTTAACAATACTTCATTAATGACATAATTAAATTCATTACATAAATAAAACATTAAAGTATCAAATATGTAATTAATATACAGTCAATACAACAATTATCAAACGATATAGTTGAAAATTTAAGAATGTTTATAATACCTGAGTTGAATCATATGCAATATGAAGGATTTTGTAGGATCATTAATCTGGATTTAAGAAAAGGACATTGTAATCATTAATGAGGATTTAAGAAAACAACTTTCAAAGTTTTAAAAACTTGAACATATAGATCAATAAATTGAATTTTAATTTGTTTGTGAACACAAATAAAAGAAAAAAATTGCTATATATAAATCACTGACATATTCTTCTGACAATATATACCTTTATTAAGTATAATAATGTTTGGAAATTTGTAAAATCTACAATTCAATAAAGCGCCGCCGTTTAGATTCTTGCTATGTATTTAAAATAATTTGGGGGATTTGGGGTATTTGTTCCTATTCCATATATTGTGGATTCATTCAATGTCTTTAAACCAATTCGTAGGTAAGTGAAGTTATTTCTTATTCCACTGGTTTTTAATATCATTTTTCTTCTTGACAATGTCTCTTTTGGAAATTAGCAGCACCCTTTCTGATGAAAAAGTTCTAAACTTCCAAAAAGAATACAATATCTTTGACGATTATGATTTATTGCCTTGTGATTCACTTGGGTTTTATATATTCACTATTCCTCCTTCTGGGTATTTTACCTTTTTTGAAATATTTTTCCAATCTGGCTTAGTTCCTCCATTCTCTCCATTTGTAGAAGAAGTAATGATGGCTTATAACATAGTGTCGAGCCAGCTCCATCCAAATGGTTGGAAAATTGTTATGGCTTTTGAAGTTATTTGCTTGATGAATACAATCGAACCAATGTTTTCTTCTTTTAACTATTTTTATGCAATTAAAAAGAGACCAAATAGTCCCTTTTACTTTATCAATAGTAGGAAGGGTAAAGTGTTGTTAACAAGTTTGAGCAATAAGTTGCGAGGGTGTAATGATAGGTACTTTTATTGGGTTGTAAGAAAGGTTGGGGTGAATTACCTACTGGGTGGTCAGAAGTAAAAAAGAGGGACAATGAAAGCAACAATATTAAGGGAACTTAGCAAAAAAAAAAAAAAAAGGAGACAATATTAAGGGAAATGAAATTGTAATCAAAAGATTGGAACTTCTTATTTAGAAACAATAGACTTTTGACATTTACGATATGCTGAGCAAATACTCGGATTTTAATCCAAAAAGCAGCATTATGAATTTTATTATAATTGTATCTTATTTTTGTTAGAAATTTATTGTTTTTTATTTTGTTGATGAAAATTATATTTGTGAAAACAGGTCCAATTGCAACAGTTGCAGTAACAATTTCTCCAACGAATTTGATTGTTTGTGCACATCCTACACCATCTACATCTGAAAAAAAAATATTCACCAATTGAACCGAATGATGAAGATGTAGAAGAGAGTTAATTGTTAAAGAGAAGGAAGCGTAAGAACACAAGCAAGGAAGTAAATATAGTTCCTAATTGTGGAAAGAATTTGAAGAATATACAAGCTAACCTATCTGGATAGACTTGCACCAGATGAGGTAACTTTGTTGATATAAAATATATCATTTGTTTCACTTTATTTTTCTGAGGATCACATAATTTTTTAATTGTTTTTGTCTTGTTTTGTTGATGCTGGTTTTCGGCACCAACCAATTGTCACGTGGATATTGCTATTTGATGAATTAACACACGCGATGATGGATGCATGAAGTGAAATAAATGCAAAGAAGACTTTTAAAGTGGTTCGGATGCTAAGGTAGCAAATCCTACGTCCACTGATTTGTATTGATATTAGTGTGGGTCAGGTCGCGAAGCGGACTGACGTACAAAAAGTTATGAAAAGTAAGTGTTTTTCCTTTACAAGAGAGAGAGAGTTGTGTTTTGTGAAGAATGGCCGAATCCCCTTAATGGAGGGGTCTTCTTCGTTTTATATCCAATTGAAGCGTGTAATCATCATTAAATCCGTGGGTTGGTGTGATTGTCAGGATGTAATCCGGCTTTACATCCCATTTTCCTTTTTCCAAGCCGATTTCGCACGACTTGCTGCAGAGGAATGGACGCGTGTGAGCTCCATATTACTTTGCAGGTCTGACGTGTGCGTGTCGGCCTGACTGGAGCAGGTCACCCGTAACGTGACTTTTCCCACGTCAGCCCTTTATTTTCCTGGGTATAACAGAAGCTCCCTAGTTTTTAAGGTTTGAGGAACGAGCCTTGGAAACTAAGTCACACTGGAGGCTTTGGTCGCTCCGACCTGGATGGGGTGAGCTCGTCTCAAGACTCGCAGCGAACACGATCTCGCGCGATCCCTTGCCTAAGCGACCTGACAATCTTTATCTTAGCGACCTGGACTTGACGGACGCTCCTTTCTGTACCTTAGAGGTTCAATGAACCTGGTTCTGCGCTGTCAGGTGCTCTGCATGCGTTACAGTGCTTGTCAGACACATTAAATGCGTGGTATGATGATCCGACGCCGTTTTGACAGCATTGACTGTTTAACGTATTTGAAACCGACAGCCCTTATTACTGCATTTAATGCGACGTGGGTTTGAAATGGTGCCCCTTTTTACGGCATTTAATGCGACGTGGGGCGCATTTAATGCGGAGGGAGAGAGAACTGCCGTTTCGGTTCCGAGGGGTGGTAACCGTCGATTCGCAATCCATATAAAAGCTTTGTATTTTTCAGATGAGGTCACCGAAACATCTTTCGCTTCGAGTGACAAACTTCGGCAAACCAAGAATTATTTTCTCCCGATCGGCGCTTTTCAAGCAACCAGAGCGAGTTTCGGCCTCAGCTTCGCATACCACAGAGTAAGGTTCTTCCCCCTTTTTTTTTTGTATTTTGCATCGGTTTGGTTGAACCACGGCGTTGGGTCTTCCGGTGTTTCACCGGAGTCGCGACGCCGTTATTGGATTCGAGCCATGGACGGCGGCTTGAATCACCACTAGATTTTAAGTATTTGTCCCTTGCCGCCGCACGGGACAAACACAAAGGCCCAAATGACCGTGTCTGTCGATGTTGCAGACTGGAATGGAACTGTCAACATCAAGGCCCGAGGAAGGAGCCAGCTCGTCCTCGCGGGGAGCTCCCGAGGACGTAGCTCTTGATGTCTACTCGGTCCTCACCTCCGAGGAATATGCTAGGATAAAGCGGCAGTTTGACATTCGCTCGGAGGTGTTCCTCGACCACACTAGGCCGTCACGGCGTCCTTTTGATGGCCTTGCTGCGATCTCTGATGAGATCTTCAAGGGTGGAGGGAGGATTCCCTTCCATCCTTTCATCAGGTCGGTCCTGGATCATTTCGGGATCGCACCAATGCAGTTGACGCCAAACGCGTATGTCATCGCTGTCGCGATGTACATCGCGTGCTGCGAAAACGACTTGGGAGAACCATCGGCGGTGTAGCTCGGCGTCGCCTACTACCTGAAGAGAGTAGGGACAGACTCATACTATTTGTCTCGGCACCTACCATTGCCGCGGGGATACACAGCTATCCCAGCAAGTCGGGGCCTACGAGACAAAATTTTTCTTTTTCTTTTATGACGGTCACCGCCATTTTCAGGTCCAAGTAGGTTTCCTTTTACTGGGTTCGTTATCTGCTGCACGATCATTAGTACGACCTGTTTTCTTGTGCAGTTAATAGAACGACCAGCCAAGAATTACTCGCCGACCCAAACAGGCTCGTATCTTTCGGGGTACTGGACGAGGAACAGCGGGACGCGAGGAAGCTTGTGACGACCGCGAACCTGCGGAAGTACGGTTTTTTTCACCGACAAGGCGTCGTTAAAACCCTTGACGGTAAGTCATACTGGTAGCTTTCTGGTCGTGACATAAATTCCCTTACTGACGAGTTTAAATGCAGAGACCATGCCCCAAAGGAGTCCGGCAGTCCCGCCGAGCGCCATTTGTTTTCCCTCGTCAAGGAGGGAGAGAGAGAGGGAGAGTGCGGCCGAAGCGCTCGGCTATTCCCGCACAACCACTGTGAACTTTTGCGCCTTCGCAGCCTGGTCCTGCGCAAGGAGCGACCAGGACAGAACAGGTCGCTCCGGCACCGCTCGCCCAGACAAGGCTCCGGCCCAAAGGTCTAAGAGGAAACAGGTCCAGGTCGAAGAGTCTGAGACCGAATCCGAGGAGGAGCCTCTAGGACCCCAAGAATCCAGGAGGTCAGGAAAAGGACCCCGGGCGAGGCGGTGACTGGCGACAAGGCGAAGGACGCGCCTGTTCTGGACCGTTGGGGAGTCTCCGAGTACCTCAGCCAATTGTATATGGCTTGCTCGAGAGCGATATCGGAGTCGTACGGCGAATTTACAGACACGGCGACGACTATGGCCACGTCGTTCCAGCATCTGAGCAAGGTAAACCAGCTGTACTTGAATTTCCATTTTGATTTATTTCTAACTCGTATACTACTCGCGGGGTTCTTGCGATGAGGATGTCCATGGAGAAACGTGCTGGGGGCCGCAAAGGGAACGAGCGACCTGGAGGCGGAGGTTGCGAAACTGAAGCGAACCTGGAGTCCGTGAGGACGAAAGAACTCAGCGTTCGAAGCAGCGAATAGGTATCTGAACCAAAAGGACGCTGCTCAGCGAACAGTGGACTTCCAGAGGGCAGAGCTCGATCGGCGCGCGGAGGAAGTCAGAGAACTTCAGAGGACAACCGCCAGCTCTCTAGGGAGGTCGGAGAAAAGGACCAGGAGCTTCAGGCGACCTTCGCACGGGCTCAGCGAGCTGAAGAGGATGGCAGGTCTACGAGCGAAAGGCTAGCTCTTGAGCCGAGCTCCAGAGAGTCGGGTGAGAGTCGCTTCTCTGACTGTGAAATGCAGAATCAGTCGGAGGAGCTGAAGAAAAGGCCGCGACTGGGCAATCGGGTGTATCTACACCCTGCGAGCAAGGAACCCGGATTTGGACATGTCCCCCTCCCGAGGGTTGGCAGGCGACCCTGCGGATTATGGCCGAAGAGGACGACCAGGCTGCCGCTGGCCCCCCAGGGACCCGACCGACGTGTGCTCGGCTCGAAGGATCTCCCCGACCACCTTAGGCGTAAT
Source organism: Pistacia vera (assembly GCF_008641045.1). NCBI lineage: Eukaryota > Viridiplantae > Streptophyta > Magnoliopsida > Sapindales > Anacardiaceae > Pistacia > Pistacia vera. The sequence goes on from NW_022196274.1 coordinate 350,540, forward strand.
GAACGGTCTTTGTTGTAATCGGGTTTTTGGACTTTTGCTTGTAAATGAATGAAATTATCTTTTCAATTTGCAGTTCGCTCTTTTCATATATTGTGTGTACAATTTACAATTTGCGATTTACATAGGCAACTGTTCACTAATTTTTACATGCGAACAGAACACATACGAACTGTTTTAGCGAACAAGGTAATGCTTAAAAAGAAATTCACAAAATAATGAGAGTTGAGTTCAGGATTACTGATAGTACGGCCGGAGGTGCTCGACATTCCAAGCTCGGGGTACTTTGGAACCGTTCAACCTTTTGAGATGGTAGGTCCCCGGTCTGATTCTTTGTCGACCCGTATGGACCTTCCCACTTAGGTCCTAGTACCCCCCGCTCAGCTCTCTGGTTCCGGAGTACTTCCTTTAGCACAAGGTCTCCGACCTGGAAGTCTCTTCGCTTGACCTTTGAGTCGAAGAATCTTTTTGCTCGTTGGTAGGCCGCTATCCTTAGCGAAGCCTTGTTGCGGTGCTCTTCGACCAGATCCAAACTTGCTCTCTTAGTGCTTCGTTTTCGTCCTCACGTACACGTCCCTCCGAAGAGACCGGTTCTGACCTCTACAGGGATCATCGCTCTTCGCAGCCATAGGCTAGCGAAAATGGAGTTTCCGAGGTGGAGGTCCTTGGAGTTGTCCTGTACGCCCACAAGACTTCGGGGAGGTCGTCTGCCCAATTTCCTTTGGTGCCCCGAGCTGCTTTCAGGTGTGCTTGATGGTCTTGTTGACTGCTTCAACTTGGCCATTCGTTGAGGTCTGGCGACTGAGGCAAATTTTTTATGGTGCCCAGCTCGCGCAGAACGCCTGAACTCCTCATTGTCGAACTGCTTTCCATTATCTGAGATGAGGGTGTGAGGAATTCCGTAGCGGCACACTATATTCTTGAAAACGAAGTCTTTCAGCTTTCAGGTCGTGATCGCGGCTAGTGTTCGGCTTCGACCCATTTTGTGAAATAATCTACCGCGACCACGGCATACTTGACCCCTCCCTTCCGACTGGCATGGGGCCGATAAGGTCGATCCCCCACATGGAGAATGGCCATGGGCTAGACATAGTGATCAGCTCTGAGAAGGGCTCGCGGAATGTTCTGAACCGCTGGCACTTGTCGTATTTCTTGACGAAGTTGTTCGCATCCTCCTGGATTCGAGGCCATAGTATCCCTGGCGAACAATCTTGTTCGCAAGGGACCGAGCTGCTGTGTGGTTACCGCAGATCCCTTCATGAATTTCCCTCATGATGTAGTCTGCTTCTTCGCTGGTCACACATCGAGGAGTGGGCACTGAATCCTCTCCTGTACAGCTGTCCCCGTGAGTGTGAAACGAGCAGACCTTATTCGTAGGACCCTTGCCTTGACCTTGTCGCTGGCAAGGTCCCATCCTTGAGGTACTGGACAATGGGAGTCTCCAGGAATCTGGCTGAACCTCGTCCACGGCCTGTTCGGTCGAGCCGATGTTGGAGCATTGACAAAGCTAACAGGAATGCTATCGGGAGCCTCTGAATCTAGTGACGAGGCTATCTTTGCCAAGGCATCTACTATTGAGTTGCTCTCCCTGGGGATCTGGGCGATCTCGAAGTGCTTAAACGACCCCAGAGAGACCTTAGCTTCTTTAGGTAGCGGACCATGTTCTCCTCCTTAGCTTGGTATTCCCGAGGATCTGGTTGACGACCAACAAGAGTCGCTATAAATACTGATCGCGGTTGCACCCATTTCTTTGCGTCGCAACTCGGCGAGCAGAGCTCGTATTCGGACTCATTGTTGGTCGCCTTAAACCTGAACCGGAGAATACCATGAATTCGGATCCCCTCGGGCTCACAGGAGAAGACCCGCACCAGCTCTTTTCCTGTTCGATGACCCTCGACGTAGAGGTTCCATGTCGACGTTCTGGATAGTTTCTTGCCCGACTTCGCTACTGTTGCTCGCTTGGGAGATAGGAAAATTCCGAGATAAGTCTGCAACAGCCTGCCCTTTGATAGTCGACCTGGGCGTGTACCTAAGTCGAACTGGCTCAGCTCCATGGCCCATTTGAGCAATTTACCCGAGGCCTCCGGTTTCTGGAGGACCCTGCCTGAGAGGGTAACTCGTCATTACATTGATTGTATGCATGGAAGTAAGGTCGCAGCTTCTGGATGCGACCAGCGGGCAAAAGCTAGTCGCTCCATTTCTGGGTACCCGCATCTCGGCATCCAATAGACGCTTACTTGCATAATTACCGGCCACTGAATTTTTTCCTCTTCTCGTATTAAAGCTGCATTGACCGCGAACGAGACACGGACAGGTAGATGAGCAGGATTTCTCGTGGAAGAGGCTTAGAGAGGAGTGGGTGGCTTCCCAAGATGCTCTTTTATACTCTGAAAGGCCTACTCGCATTCGGGAGTCCACTCGAATTTCTTATTGGCTTTCAGAACATTGAAGAATGGTAAACAGCGGTCTGTTAGCCTGGATATGAACGACTAAGTTCCGCTATTCGCCCGTTCAGACTCATACCTGCTTTTGCTGGTCGGACTTTCCATATCGAGTAGAGCTTGAATCTTTTCGGGGTTTACCTCTATGCCCCGCTGATTGACCATATATCCCAGGAAATTTCCTGACGAGACTCCGAACACATTTGAGAGGGTTCAGCTTCTTCTGTAGAGTCGGAGTATGTCAACAATCTCGGCGAGATGCGAAATATGATCTGTGCGACCTGGGATTTGACCAGCATGTCGTCCACATAGACCTCCATTGTCCTCCCGATCTGGTCGGAGAACATTCGGTTGACCAACCTCTGGTAGGTCCACCTGCATTCTGGAGCCGAAGGGCTGACTTTGTAGCAGTATAGCCCCGGTCCGTAATGAGGTCGTATGCTCCTCATCCGGCTTATAAATCGGATTGGTTGTATCCGAGTACCATCCATGAAGCTTAACACTCGTGCCCCGAGGTGGCATCAACGAGCTAGTCGATTCTTGGGAGGGGGAAGCTGTCTTTCGGCAAGCTTATTCAGGTCGCTGAAGTCTACGCAGGTCCGCCACTTGCCATTTGGCTTTTTGACCAAGACCGGGTTAGCAACCCAGGTCGGTAGAGACCTCGCGAATAGATCCATTGCGGAGAAGGTTCTCCACTTCTGTTTAATGCGGCGTACCGCTCCGGATCTATTGCCCTTCTCTTTTGGCGAACTGGCTTAGCTTCACTGTGACGTTTAGTGAATGGCATATAACGTTCGGGCTGATCCCGCATATCTGCATGCGCCAGGCGAAAACATCAATGTTCTCCTTCAAGAAGCTTACCAGCTCGGAAGCGACTGAGGGTTGAGACAGCTTCTGATCTTTAGCATTCGCTCGGCTCTTCGGATCAACCGAAACTTCGACAGATCCTCAACCGGGCCGCTCGGGGGATTTCCTCCTCCGGATCTATGTTATCCTCCGTCGGACCAGGCTTGGCTCGATCCGGCTGATCGCCATAGCATGGCGGGTGCACACCGCGAAATGCCCTTTCCTTTGTCAGCCATCTGGACTGATTTTACATAGCATTCGCGAGACGCACTTTGCGACCCCTTACCTCCCCTATCCCCGTTGGAGTGGGAACTTCATCTTGAGATGATAAATGGAAGTACTGCCCTGAAGGTTCTCAGTAGAGGTCCCCCAGGATTCCATTGAAGGCCGACGGACAGTCCACGACCAAAAATTCGGTAACCCTAGTCACCCTCGTCGTAGTCACCGAGCGTGACTGGGAGCTGGATTATCCCATTGGGGATCAGTGATCCCCCGTAAAACCGTACAGAGGCATCGAGTGCTGTTTCAGGTCGGCCTCGACCAGGTTCATTCTGTCGAAAGCGGATTTGAACAAAATGTTCACAGCGCTTCCGTTGTCTACAAGCATTCTGCAGACATTATGACACCCTATCAGGGGCGTGATTACCAGAGCCCCTCGTGAGGATGGTGCAAGCGAGCGCTCTTTTCTCGCAGAAGGTGATCGGTTCCTCTTTTCGGGCTTTTGGAGGTCGCTGCGAAGCATTCATTACCCTAATCGGGTCATGGCGAGCTGCGAGCATTCTTTCCTGCGCTCCTCGCGTGTTTCCCGCGAGGTGGCGACCTCCAAAGATTTGTAACACTGTCGTACCGCTGCGATCACGACGCTTTTTCTTTCGCTCCCCTTGGTTTTTCTTTGGGGAGTCATCAATTACTCCTTGAAGTGCCCCTTCGTGGAGCTCTTCAATAGCCTGCTTTAGAGCTCGGCATTCATCGGTGAGGTGCCCATTTTCCCGATGATAACGGCAGTACTTTTTGTTGTTTCTAGCCGTAGCGGGGGTTTTCATTGGTTCGGGCTCCCGAGCAGGCTGGCTCCTCGGATTTGTCGAGGATCGCAGATATGGACACTTCAACGGAGTGTACTGGTCCCGTCGCGGTCGCGACGGGGACAAGAGCATGGACTTTTTGCTCATAGCGGGGTTTCTTCCCTTTTCGCGGACCGTCAATATCTCCTTTGCGATCAGCTCGCCTATTGTCTCCCCGACCTGACATACTACTGGAATTGCCGTGATCGCGACGGCGAAGGCCGCCAGCGAATTCTCTATTCGAGATACTTTTCTGCCAGGTTATAAAATCTTTAAGGGAGAATCGTCCTCAGCCTGCAGTTCTTTCCACAGTTCGGTTTGCGGGCGAACCCTCTATTATAAGAGTTCGGATGGACTCTTCTGGTGCGTGAGCCACTTTGTTGAGCTCCCTGTGGAAGCGATCAATGTAAGACTGCAGGGATTCGTCTCTCTCTTCTGCCTTATATTGCTGAGGTAGCTCAAAGGCATTGAAAATTTCCGGTTGGCTTGGAAATGCCGCAGGAACGTCGTGCTCATCTGAGGCCACGATCCGATAGATCCCGCTGGGAGCGACCTGAACCAACGCTTCGCGTGAGAGGTCACGTCACGGCCAAACAGCGGCACTTCGCAAGGTCCAAAACCTGGTGGAGCTCCATCAGTCGTTGAACTCTATAAATGATCCTCGGATCATAGTTCCATCAAAGGCCGCATATCTGGCATTCTGAACCCTGTGGAAGTGGAGCAGCTAGCACTTCCGGAGAAAATGGGTGTAGAGGCGACCTGCGCCTGTTCGTTTCGCTGCTCCCGTAACCTGTCCAGAGCTCGCTGCAGCTCCTCAATTTGTGGCAACGGAGCCATACCTGGGTTGTTTTCACCCATGCGAGCCCGGCCTTCCCGTTGCGGTTCAGGAGAGTTCAGAGGTCGACGCCTCCTCGCCTCGGCCGGTATTCCCAGCCGCGCTCGACACACGCTGACTAGAGGCATGTGAAGGTGATGTATTGTGCGGGGCATTTTCACGACCCTCGCGGTGGTACGAACCGCCCCGTGAGTGTGGGGAGCACCCATGGGAACGATCGGGTCGTTCTGCTGGTGGTGACCGGAATCATCGCGACTAGCATTTTCGGTCGGGCTTGCTTGCGATGTGGCACGGGACAGCTCGGGATCCACTTTTTCACCGAGTCTCAGCTTTGCCACACCCTGCTCGGGGCGCCTTTTGTATTCGCTGGCCCTTGGGAGCCGTAGGCTTACCTTTTGCCACTGCTTACCCTTGCGTTTACGCGCTGCAGTGCTCGCGGCACGGGCTATCGCCCTTTGCCGCGCTTTCGCGTGACCTGCAGGCGTTTTGGGCGGTTGTACCTCTCCGGCTATCGTGGACGACATGCCTTGGTCCAGACGGTCCAACCTCTGGTTGACCGTCTGGAGAGTATTGTCGAACCTCTCCAGGTAGCTTCGATGGCAGGGTCCAGTTGCGGAGCCGCCGGGGTTTCCCACAGCATTTTGTGATACTGGAGGTATGCTGGAAGGGTGTCCCTCTGGGTCGCGGGGACTCCTTCAACATGTTGGTTCCCCTGTCAGGTTCAGATTGGCGGGCCATTGTAGCTGTAAGACCAGTAGGTCAAAGTTCTCCTGATGAAGGGTAGACGCTAAATCGCCCTCCTTCTAGCGCCAAACTGTGATGCTGGTTTTCGCACCACCAATTGTCACGTGGATATTGCTATTTGATGAATTAACACACGCGATGATGGATCATGAATGAAATAAATGCAAAGAAGACTTTTAAAGTGGTTCGGATGCTAAGTAGCAAATCCTACGTCCACTGATTTGTATTGATATTTGTGGGTCAGGTCGCGAAGCGGACTGACTACAAAAAGTTATGAAAAGTAAGTGTTTTTCCTTTACAAGAGAGAGAGAGTTGGGTTTTGTGAAGAATGGCCGAATCCCCTTAATGGAGGGTCTTCTTCGTTTTATATCCATTGAAGCGTGAATCATCATTAAATCCGTGGGTTGGTGTGATTGTCAGGATGTAATCCGGCTTTACGTCCCATTTTCCTTTTCCAAGCCGATTTCGCACGACTGCTGCAGAGGAATGGACGCGTGTGAGCTCCATATTACTTTGCAGGTCTGACGTTGCGTGTCGGCCTGACGGAGCAGGTCACCCGTAACGTGACTTTCCCCTCAGCCCTTATTTTCCCGGGTATAACATGTTTTATTATAGAATTTGTATAGGTTGCTCGAAGGTGAGGATCTAACAATACATTCTTAAACTGCAGAAAAAGAAAAAGAAATTCTAAACATTCAAAAGGAAAAACTTACAACTGAAAACAACTATCACAAACAAATATGCAGAAGTCATAATTGAAGTAAAGGATCATAAGGAGATAGTTAAAGTTGCTAGACAAAATTGTGAAAAAATTCATGAAGAAGTTTGTCTTCTTAAAAACAGGAAAAAAAATTATTGACTCCAATACTAAAATGAATCTACTATGCTCAAGCTGAAGCAACAAATGAAGCTTGTGGTTTACTAACTCAAAGTTTCTTCGAACTCGAGCAACCTGTGTCAACGATTTAAGTTGCGGTTTCCAAATGAAAATCTTGCTTTCTTGGAGCAGTTACAATTGCAAGCAGAACAGACGATCATGTTGTTTTTTACACTACTCCAGATGTTGTTGATACTTGATCTATTGTATTCAATACTGACCATTGTAAATATTTATCTGTTTTGGAACAATGTTTATAACATATTTAAGTTTAATGTGTTTTTGCAACAATGTTTACAATATGTTTTAAAACATATATTACTTCTGACCAAAAGTACTGTTAAAATATTTTTTTAAACCCTGTTTTCGTTCAATATAAAATAATTATATAAGAATGATAAAAAATTATTATTGAATGTGGTCATGAATACATTCGTGCAAACTAAGTTTACACATTTTATCACAATTTTTCTTTTTCTTTTCTTCCATGATATTTGTCTTAGCAAATGTACTTTGTTCAATCTTATCTTTTTTTCAGTTCACTTCATTCTTCTTTTCGAACTGCTATATTTGTCTTCTCGAAAGTTGATTTGTTTGTTGTCGTGTCATGGTCACAATGTTCAACACCACGCTTAGTACATCTCCACTATACCTATAATTCACCTTCTCTTCACTTTTTTGGTCTATGCCATCTTATCCACCCTTTACCTGTTTGTTTAATACAATATGTTCATGTTACTTGAATAATCTAGACAAATTAACAAATTCATATCAAAGTCTATACTAAAATTGTCCAATTCTTGTAGTTTGTATTCATTCTCCAGTTTATGATGATTGAAAATACTTTCACTAAAGTATAAGATTATATCTTTCCTTGAGGTTTGAATCTCCCAACAATCTTGAAAACAAATGTCTGGCCACACAGTTCATACAAAACGTTTCGGGATTGTTCCTGGGTCATTTTCTTGTGTTCAGCAATTGGAGCAAGATAGTCCAATTAACTTCTGGGCTATTGAATCAAAAATAAAAAAGTTGTTTTGCACTTTCATCTGTCACTTTCATTTATATCTTGTACCTATTGTAACATTAACATAATTCCATAAACAATTGAATTGTAATCTAAAATTTACTAGGGAAAAAAAAATATACATACCCATCTAAGGGAATTTCAATTCTTTTCTGCATTTTTGACAATACAAATCTCTGGGATCTTTTTCTTGCAAAAATTGCAAGACAATAGCACCAACCAAATCTAGAATCAACTTCACTTAACGTAGCCTTTATTGTGAAATCAGTGACCTATTCAAATGAATTTTTTATATAAAAAATAAAGGTCTATGACCTATTCAAATGAATTTCTTTATATATATAAAAAAAAAAGTTGTAATAACAATTTAATTACATAGTAAAAATTTGTACCTGATCATCATTGTTATACCACATCAGATCGGTAATATCCTTCAATGTCACTCTATTCTTAAACATCTCCTTTTCTACTGGACTTCATTGAAAATTCTCTTTTGCAATTGACAACTGGCATATTTGGTTTCTATAATAATAACAATGCATAAGATATCAATGTTGTACAACATTTATATTATAGTATACAATTTCTGGATATCTTACATTTCTTGCAGGGAATGCACCTCCTCAATATCGAGATTTACATAAATTCTTGATGCCGAAGTTGTATTCAGAAATATGGCCTTGCATGTTACAAAAAAAAAAAAAAAAAAAAGTTAATTATTCACAATATAATAATTTTCTATATATCTTTAAATTACCTTGAAACTCCTTCACATTTTTTGATGTAACAACATAACAATAGCCTTGCCATTTTCCATTTGCACAACTTCATTGATTTCATCACAGATTTTTCCCACAAAGATATAGTATTGTTTCTTTGAAATTATTAGCGATGTTAGTTATATCAATTGATAGCAGGATGTACCAATATTGAAAAAAAAAAAATTACTGTTCAGTCTGCAATCTGCAGTCTAATGTCTCTTTATTATTCTTTGTTGATACAATTTCTTCAGTTTCTCCTATTCCATTCAGTATACCAATCACCTCTGCATATCATTATTTATGTTAAATATAATAATATAACTTCATTTTTCATAGATTTGAAGTATCTTAGTAAATAACTAAATATACACTGACAACAAATGATATAATCATGTTGATCTATTTTCAAGATTATGAAACCAGAAAATTTAAAATAAAATTTGGAAGGCTACTCTTGGTTCTTTGATCTCCTTCAAAGATGTGGTCATCAAAATTTTATACATATGTGCCTTCCACAGGTCTGTAAGAAGAGCAGCACATCCATAACCCTTACATTTCTGATGAGATATGTACAACCTTGCTTCTAAACTTAGGAACCTATTTTTTTGGTATAGTTCCATGCATCACATGCTCTGTAAAACCAATGGAAATGAAAATTGTTAACAATATGTGTAATTTATAAATATAAAACTTAACTAATATAAATATTTATATTTTGTACCTATTCATCCATCAAAACCATATCAATGCTAAACACATCATTATTCATTTCAAAATTGATACATTCCCAACATCTTATTACTCTGGCAACGATTTTTTTAATCATCACATGATTGGTTAAGATCTTTTAGCGAACAATAAGACATTGCAATGAATTGCTTGCAGGGGAAAAAAACAATTATCAATAACGTATAGTAATGGGGTAGCATCGTTCGACAATTGAATTTTTACCATATAATAAAAAACTAAATGTTTTGCTGTGTCAAGTTCCTATGACATAAAAGCAAACATACCAATGATACACTATGGTTCGACTACCGAACCGTAACTATAATATTGATCATTATATTTCGCTCTAGTAAATTTTGTTCGACAACATCGCTATGGTTCGACATATAAATATTAACTTGTTATATATGTAATTATAATTCGGTCAACTGGATTTTTAATGAAAATAAACAAATAAAAAGAGTCATTACCTTCACAGGGATATATAAGCAGCAACTTTGTTTCTTCTAAAAAACGTATATACCTAAATCAAATTTGAGGAAAAAGTAGTTGTTGTATCAATAATAAACCAACATAATTTGCATGTGCAATGCCACTGTAAACATACTAATGGTCCATTATGGTTCGGCTGTCGAACCATAAATTATAACATAAATCATTATACTTCGGCCGCTCATGATGCTCTACATGATTTGCCGTGTGGAGTTTTTGTGACATAATCACAAACATGCTAACGGTTCATCATGGTTCACCTGCCGAATCATAACTTATAATATAAATCATTATAAATGAAAAAAATATTAAAAATAAACTGGAACTAGCAACAACATCACATATAAACATATAAAAATTACAATATCTAATAACTTTACCTTCACCAAGATATATAAGTAGTAGGCAGGGGTGAGCGGTTCCGGGTACCCTGCACTTTCCGGGGGAACTGGAACCGTAACCGCACAGTGCAAGTTCCCAAAAAAAGGAACCAGAACCGTACAGTGTAGGTTCTTCAATTCAAGGAACCATAACCTAAAATGCAGGTTCCGGTTCCTTTCCCGGGTACCCTGTAAAAATCAACTACCCCCTATTAGTTTAAAAAAATGACAAAAATACTTTAAAAGTTTACAAATACACCCCTAACAAATTTTGATTATTCATTCATTTGTGTCCAATGTAACTCATAACCTGTAATCTCTAGGCAACACTTGAATTTAATCAATTCATCACAATTCACATAAAATTCGTCAATCAAAACCAAAACACAAACAATTATTCATCACAATTCACATCAAATAACTTTATCAAAATAATTCAAACAAACAACAATATAGAAAGTTGAACAAGGTCACCAACAATTATAGTTGATCACTTATTAGTTATAATGTTATAATTAATTAAGTGGTCATACTATAATGTAATTTATAATCCTTATAATTAAGTAGTTATTTAACAATAATGTAATGTTATAATCAATTAAATTTCTAAATTTAATTAATTACTTAGTTTAATGTTATATAAATTTCAAAAATTAAGAATCATTTAATTGTGTAATATTATAATTAATTAAGTAATATACCATTAATAATGTAATATATAATTAATTAAATTGTTAATCATTTATAAGTATTGTAATATTGTTTATAATAGAAGTTATAATTAATTAAGTAATCATACTATAAATTTATAATGTAATCTTATAATAATAAAATTCTAATCATTAATTAAGTATTGTGTAAATTAGTAAATTACTAATGTTATAATATAATGTCATAATCAATTAAGTAATCATTTAAATTTTAATTATGAATGTTATATTAATTATATGATCATACTATAATAGTAATGTAATGTTAATATGTTATAATGAATAAGTAATCATACTATAAATCTATAATTTAATATATAATATTAAATTTCTTATCATTAATTAATATAATAATGTTATTAATGGAATGTTATAATTGATAAGTAATCTATTATAAATATATAAGGTAATGTTATAATTAAATTTTTAATCGTTTAATTAAGTAATATAAATAATATAGTAAATTACTAATGTTTATAATGAATGTTATAAATTCATAACTAATTATGTAATAATTTAACTATGAATGCTATAGTTAAGTAAGTGATCATAAAATGAATATAATAATGATATAATTTAATTGAGTAATTATTTAACATAATGTAATGCTTAATTAATGTTATAATGTAGTTTATAATGTAATGTATAATTAATTAAATTTCTAATCTTTAATTAAGTATTGTGCTAATGTTTATATAGTAAATTAGTAATTACTAATGTTTAATATAATATCATAACTCATAATCAATTAAGTAATTATAATTATGTAATGTATATTAATTATGTGATTATACTATAATGTAATGTTATAGTGAATTAAGTAATCAGATTATAGATCTTTAAATATAATATTATAAAATTAAATTTTAATCATTTAATTAAGTAATATAATAAATAATAATGTAGTAAATACTAATGTTTATATGTAATATTATAAATTTATAACTATAAGTAATATTTACTATGTAATACTATAATTAATTAAGTGATCATAATATAATGTAATGTAATAATTTAATAATTTAATTAAGTAATTATTTAACTATAATTTAATATTTAATTAATTAAATTCAATCATTAATTAAGTAATCATTTGTTATAATGTAATGTTATATTAAAGTTATAATATATAAGTCATAATCAATTAAATAATCATCTATTATGTAATGTTATAATTAATATGTAATCACTAATCTATTAAATGAAATATTGAAAGTTACAAGAATTAAAGATCATACTATAAAATATAATCTTTAATATAAATTGTAATTAATTGTTTATAATAGAAATATAATTAATTAAGAATCATTTAATATAAAGTAATGTTAAAATTAATTACGTAATCGTATATTAAATTTATAATATAATGTTGTAATTAATTAAATTTCTAATCATTTAATTAAGATTATGCTAAATTGCTAATGTTTATGTAGTAAATTAGTAATTACTAATATTATAATATAATGTCATAATCAATTAATAACCATTTATTATGTAATGTATTAAGCAGTAATGTTATAATTATATTTGTAATCATACATAAGTAATGTTTAATTAATATATAACATACTATAATGTATGTATAATAATTATGTAATCATACTATAATGTAATATTATAGTGAATTAAGTAATCATACTATAAATCTTTAATGTAATATTATAATTAATTAAATTTTATTATTAATTAAGTTTGTACTAATGTTATAATGAAAGTTATAATTGATTAAGTAATTATACTATAAATCTAAATGTAATGCTATAATAATTAAATTTCTAATTATTAATTAAGTAATATACTAAATGTTATAACTTATAAGTCAATTATAAGTAGTAATCGATTAATGTAATGCTATAATAATTATAATATAAATCAATTAAGTAATGTTATACAATTATAATTAATTAAGTAATAATTTAACTATAATGTAATGTTACAAACTATAATTGATTAAGTATGATATTTAACTAGTAATTAAATTTAATAATGTTTATCAATTATATATAAATTAATTAATTGCTAATTTACTATAGATATACTTAGAACTTGATAATTGAAGTAAATAACTACATATATATTATTCAATCAAATATACTATTCATTCAAAAATAGTTCTTTTTATAACATTAAAAATTTAAAACACTTTTAATTGGATCATAATTCCAATTATTCACTTAATTAATGAAAACTTTAATATTAATATATTATAATATATTAAAGTTTTTAATATGGTGTAATTTATACGTAATAAGTATAATTGTATTAGTATATTTATTTAATTAGGTTACTCTAAAAATTTAACTTTTTCTATTTTAAATGTTTTTATATGTAAAATAATAGAAACCCCCCATTATTCACAAATATTTCATTGCAGTCCAGGTTCCAAATAGGTTCCAAAACAGGTTCCAAACAGGTTCCAAAAATCAGTTCCAAACCAAGTACCCGCTACAGGTTCCAAAAGGGTACCCTTTTTAGGTTCTTTTTTTAGGTTCCGGTTCTGGTTCCTCCACACACAAGAACCGGAACCAGAACCAGAACCAGAACCGTACAGTGTCGATTCAAAAAAATTGGAACCGGAACCTACCTGCACAGTGCCGATTCCTGGTAGGTTTTGGTTCCAGTTCTACCCGCAGATTCCAGTTCTACCCGATACCCGTGCTCACCCCTAGAAGTAGCAGCTTTGTTTCTTTCCACAAATTTTATATACCTAAAAGAAAACCATGAAGAGGTGGCAAAAAATGTTGATTGAAAGCATATAAAGAGTTGATTAATAGGATTCAAAAATTTTCAAATAAAGCTTGAAAACATTATACCTTCTCATTTACTTAAGTTTGATGAAGCCAAGATTCAAAATGATGAATCCTCCACACTTTAACACCACCTTGAGAGAGTGAGAGAGTGGCCAAACCTAAGAGAGAGAGAGATTGTTTTTCTTTTGAGTGAACAAAATGAATCCTTAACCTAAAATGCAACCATTTGCATTTATATATGCATGGGCCATTTTGTAATTAGTTGTTTTTCACTTCTATGCCCCAATAAAATCTTATTTTAAAAGGATCCCAAGTATTTATTATTTTACCCTTTGAATAATCAATATTATTCAAGGGCCCATGTAAACTAAACTAGTTTACATTAACAACCCACAAGTTTACCCTTATGCCCTTTAGCTATTAAAATGTTATTTTAGTTCATCTCATTTATTTTAACGCTTTAAGATATAATAATTAAATACAATTAATTATTACTTGACAATTTTAACCCTTAAAATGTCACAAATAATTTTCTATGTAACAATTACCATAGAAATCCTGTCATTACCCTTGGAAGGTGCTAGCCCTCTTCGGATAATCATTTCTCTCTCTTATTCTTCTCTAACTTCTCAAGGCTATTGGTGTGACGATGTAGGTCCACCGTGGATTAGCCATGAGCCGGTTCTGAATAAATCCGGAAACCTGTCTGGAGGCCCAACGACTGTGATAAACATCTAGCAATATGTCATAGTCCCTAAACCACAATGAAGGAATACTTCATCGAACCCATTTTAGATCATATGTACCATGCAGGTAAAGTCCCTCCATTGATATATCCTGATCGAGTACGGATTCATGGAACGTCAAAATCCTAAACTCGATCTTCTACCAAATCATTGATCAACATGTCCGGAACTCATCATCACGAACTTGCTTTCGTATGACTAATAATAGACTCTGGCCAAAGATTCTAATTTCTGACATTTATTGACGTTTGTCCAGGAACTCGAATCCAGATGGAGTCAGCGGTACTTCTGATCCTATATTTTCGAGTCAATGGATCCCTTCCTGACCATCGTTCGCTTTCGCATATGCACAGCGCATGACCAAATAGGCTTTATCATATAAAACATGACTAGTCTCATACTTATACACCGTATGAACCATACGTATCTGTATCAGATCCGACCACAATATCTCAGGTCAAAGGACTACATCGTGCACTGATATAACCAAACGATAAATCATTGACTACATGCTTTTCCAAGTGATTTATCGTTATTTGGTCACATTCAAAAAACAGTTCACCAACCGCTAATCCATATCAATGCTCCAGTGACATGACTATCATCGTCATCCGTACTTATATCAACTCATGATATCTTTCAGAAGCATCCAGTATGCCTACTATACAATATAGTTGCCCAAATTATATTACTTCTGTAGGGAACCCTTTTGATAATTCATTTACCGATTAAATGAATCATATAATTCATATACATACTTTATTTTAAATGCATGATTGAAGAAAGGAAGCAATTTATAGATATGAATTGAAGAACTATTTCTTCTATTATTTATGATATATTAATACAAGACAAAATGCTCTGAAACCGACAACACAAATGGTTTCTAGGGCATACACTAATATATACTAACAAACTCCCACTTGCACTAAAGCCATTCGATGTTGTATGTCATACCCATCTTCTCAAGATGATGGTCCAATTGCTTCAGTGTCATCGCCTTAGTCAATGGATCAGCTACATTTTCTGCTGAAGGTGTCTTCAGAATTATAATCTCTCCAGCTCCAACGAATTCTTTAAAAATGTGATACTTGCGCTGAATATGTTTGGATTTTTGGTGTGCCCTTGGTTCCTTTGCCTGTGCAATAGCTTCAGTATTGTCACAGAACATGCTTAACGGGTAAGCCATGTTCGGAACCACACCAAGTTCAATTACGAACTTTCGCATCCAAACAGCCTCTTTTGCTGCTTCTGAAGCAACAATGTATTCAGCTTCTGTAGTGGAGTTTGATGTGGTTGTATGTTTGGAGCTTTTCCAACTAACAGCACCTCCATTACATATAAAAATGTACCTTGACGTAGACTTTCTATCATCAATATCCGATTGGAAATCAAAATCTAAGTATCCTTGAATGTTTAACTCTTAACATCCATAACTCAGAACTAGATCCTTAGTTCTTCTCAAGTATTTAAGAATCGATTTTACAACCGACCAATGTTTCACCCCAAGATTTGCCTGATATCTGCTCGTAACACTTACAGCATAAGCTATATTAGGTCTTGTACATAGCATTGCGTACATTAAGCTGCCTATGGTAGACGCATAAGACACATTACGCATCTGCTACCGCTCTTCATTGATCTTTGGACCCATCTCCTTGGAAAGATGAAGACCATGAGTGAAGGGCAAGAGACCTCTCTTATAGTTCTCCATGCTAAATCTTTTTAGCATTTTCTCTATGTACAATTTCTGGGATAATCCAATTACCCTTTTCGTTCTATCTCTATACACACGAATGCCAAGGACATAGGTCGCTTCTCCTAAGTCTTTCATCGAGAAGGTTTTGGACAACCAAACTTTATCTGTCATCATGCCTATGTCATTTCCCATCAAAAGTATGTCATCTACATATAATATAAGAAATGTGATGGCATGATCTTTAACCCATTTGTATACACAGGGTTCATTTGGATTCTTGACAAAACCAAATGATTTGATTATATCGTCAAATCGAATGTTCCAGCTTCTTGAAGCTTGCTTCAATCCATAAATGAATCGATGCAATTTGCATACCTTATGCTTTTTACCAAAGGAAACAAAACCTATCTGTTGTTCCATATAGATTTTTTCCTCAATAAACCCATTGAGAAAAGCTTTTTTGACATCCATGTGTCAAATTTCATAATCATGATATGCTGCGATGGCTAGCATTATAGGATGGCTTTAATCATAGCTACAGGCCAGAAGGTTTCCTCATAATCTAATCCTTGTTTCTAAGTATAACCTTTTGCCACCAGTCAAGCTTTGAAGGTCTCTACATCCCCATCCTTGCCAACTTTTCTCTTATAGACCCATTTGCAACCTATAGGAACTATTCCCTCTGGTGGATCCACAAGTGACCATACTTGATTGGCATGCATTGATTCTATCTCAGAATCCATCGCTTCTAGCCATTTTCCTGAATCTCTATCCAACATTGCTTCTTCTTAACTTCTAGGATCATCACCATGATCATCTACTCCCACTAAGTAAGATTCAAAATCTTGCTCATGTAGGAACCCATATCTTTCTGGAGGTTTTGATATTCTAGAAGACTTTCGCACTGGAACCATAGTATCTGATATTGAGGTTCGCTGAGTGGATGTTCCGGCTTCAGCAATCTCAGTTCTTGGCTCTTTGAACTCTTCCTTGAGTTCAATAATTCTTCCAACACCACCTTCCTCCAACAACTCATTCTCAAAGAAGCGCACATTTCTACTGATCCAAACTCTTTGATCACTTGGGAAGTAAAAGTAATATCCTAAACTATCTTTAGGATATCCAATGAACCGACTGTTCTCAGATTTAATATCCAGCTTATCAAATTTAACTAATTTAACATAAGTTGGACAACCCCAAATCTTCATATAATTCCGACTTGGACGTTTTCCATACCATATCTCATACGGTATTTTCTGGACAGTTTTAGATGGGACCCTATTAAGGATGTGCACAGCGGTCTAGAGAGCGTACCCCTACAGAGACATTGGCAAATCTGTAAAACTTACCATCGATCGTACCATATCCAATAGGGTATAATTTCTCCTTTCAAACACTCCATTAAACTGGGGTGTATAGGGAGGAGTCAATTGTGAGATGATCCCATTTTCTTTTAAGAACTCCTGAAATTCTGAACTCAAGTATTCACCCCCACGATCTGATCGTAGTATTTTAATACTCTTTCCAGATTGATTTTCTCCTTCATTCTTGAATTCTCTAAATTTTTCAAAGGATTCAAATTTGTATTTCATTAAATACAAATACCCATATCGTGACATATCATCTGTAAAGGTAATGAAGTATTCAAATCCTCCTCTGGCTAAAGTACTAAATGGTCCACACACATCTGTATGTATGAGTCCTAATAGTTCTTTAGCTCGCTCTCCTTTACTCTTAAAGGGAGACTTGGTCATCTTTCCTTGGAGACATGATTCATAGGTTGGATAGGGTTCAGAACCTAATGAGTTTAGGATCCCACTTTCTCCAAGCTATACTAATCTTCTCTCTCCTATATGACCCAACTATGATTTCATAGAATTTTAGGATTTGATTCAGATTGAGTTCTTTTATTAGAAATGGTATTGATTGAAGCATAGTCATTTAGTTCTAAGACATACAAACCATTCGTATTGATAGCTTTACCAACTAAAACATTTCCAAAATGTATTGAACATTCATTTCCATTAAATAGTACATAGTAACTTGCTTTACACAAAGCAGAAATAGAAATGATGTTTCTAGTGGCTTTTTCAAAGTACAATACTTTAAATAATTCAAAACATGCCCTGAAGGTAGTCTTATTGGGCAAGTCCCCATGGCCTCGGCTGCAACTCGTGCCCCATTTGCCATCCTCAAAATGATCTCGCCCTTTGTCACCTTAGAACTATTCTGAAGTACCTGCAAAGACATACAAACATGAGATGTTGCTGCTGAATCTAATATCCAGGAATGACTATCTGAATTAACACTTAATTCATATTCAATCATAAGACATTGGTTTGTACTTGCTTTTCCTTTGCCTTTCCTCAGACTGTTCAAGTATTGAGGACAGTTCCTCTTCCAGTGTCCATCTTTTCCACAGTGGAAACATTTTTCTTTTGCATTGGCCTTCTCTGCCTTCGCCTCTGGTTTCTGGAAGCTCTTATTCTTGGGTCCAACTTTTGGACCTTTCTTTTGTTGCTTTTTGGGCCTTTTATTGGCCCTGCTGGTGGAGGCAGCAAAGACATCCTCATGTCCTTTCCCTTTCACATTCTGCGTGTGAAATTCTTTAAGCTCATTTAGTAATTCAGAGAGGTTTCGCTGAATACTATTGAGATTGTAGTTAGTTATAAACGGTTTATAACTTGAAGGAAGGGATTGAAGAATCAAATTCACTTTGAGGCAGTCTGGCATGACCACCCCATATCCATCCAGTCGACCTAATCCATTGATCATCTTAATAGTATGATCATCTGGAGGTACCCCTTCCCTCAACTTTATGCTAAAGAGGGATGCACATAACTCATACTCAACTACTCTTGGATTTTCGCTATACAACTCTTGTAGAGCTGTGAGGATATCATAAGCATTCGAAACATTTTCATGCTTAGTTTGAAGTTCTTTATTCATTGAGGCTAGCATGTAATTTCTAGCCCTCCTACTATCCTCTCTCCACTTTTCAAAAGCATCAAGCTTAGCTTGTGGAGCATCCGGTCCAATATCAAGTGGAAGAGGTGCTTCCAGGACATAAGCAATCCTTTCGAAATCTAGAACGATTCTGAGATTTCTTAGCCAATCCTTAAGGTTGGGTCCGGTTAACATGTTATTATCTAGTATCTTTAGGAGAACATTGTTGGCCATTTTTGATTATATATCACAAAGATGAAACTGCAAAGAAAAATAATTTTATTAGTGTCATGTAATCTTTTAAACCTTTTATTGCATAATCAAATTAGCTCCCACTATTTTATTCGAGTCCCACACTCCCTTAAATAGGATCCGAAAATTTTTGTTGGATTAAATTTCTTAGTGGGGAATCAATTTCTTATTAAATTCAATTAACCTCACATAATAGATTCGTTAATTAAGTCTAATAAGTAGGAAACTATTTTCCTTTTATAACACTATATAAGATTTGATTCATTTTCCTTGTCCTAGCTTTGGATATCTCACATAATAGAATTATTGGTACCCTAGGCTAGTTAAATCCGAACCATTGTGCTTTCTTAGGATGACATTTTCATCATCTCCTCACATAATAGAATTCTTGGTCAAGGTGAAAATATCCATCCAAGAACAAGATCAACTTAATTCTATGATATAAAGATCATATCCCTCACATAATAGAAATCTTAGGATATTAAAATTTATATTAAAGAATTTAGTTATCCCACAATGGGAGACTTGGATTTAATAATTTTTAATTTGGGGAGATTTAGGTTTAACCTTAGTAAATTAATTTTTAACATGCCATGTTTAACTAACTATCCATACATATCATATATATGCATAAATTAAAGCATGTGGGTTGATCATGGGGCTTTTCAAAAATACATCCTAAAGGTAAACTATTTACCCTAATCCTATATCTTCGATTGGATCGTCATCCAGATGCTCTTCGGGTTCCCATCCAACCGATTCAATTACAAATTGGATCTTAGGCACACAGGCCCGATTAAAATAAATAAATAAAATTTAATTATTACGAGCCATTTAATAAAATAATATTACAAACACTTTTGAATATTTTGAAAACTAAATGGTGCCCATGATCAACCCTTTAATCTAATATTCATCCATCACATAAATAAATATTAAACATTCATACCAAATATAATAAACAATTATTTAAAGGCATGAATATAAACAATTTAATATATGTGTGTGTGTGTGTGTGTGTGTGTGGCAACTTAATCATAACTTTGGGGCATGCAACAATTACACATTTCAAAGGAATCATTACACAAACACTTTTGTCATATTTCACCCAAAGATATAATAATAAATTTATTATTTAATTATTAACATCATTTCAATAATTTTCACAAAAGTCATGTATGGCATAGATAAATGAGTTTTATTACTCTAAGAATAATCATTCTATGGCACAAGTTACTTTAAATAAAGTAATATTTTTTATGACACATTTATCTTCTCAAAGACAATTATATCATCTTGCATCATCAATTTTGAAACTATTCAAAAAACAAATTATTACATTTCAAAAATATAATAATTTATGTCATGCAATGATGCATTATATGATAATTTAATCAAATTAAATATTATACATTAAAATTACCATCATCATATACACATATCACAATTCATCACATGAATTAATAATCCATAACTTTATGCCAACATCATTTTCCACCACTAAACACTTGCAACATTTGCATACTCTTCATACAAAATATACTTTAATCAAATTAAAGGATAACACATTTAGTATGTCAAAGCATAAACAATTTAATCAAAGTCATGGAAATGAACATGCATGAATATTTCTTTAAATAAATCATCATGCAACATTTCCCAAAACATTATTCATCAATGCATGAATGAGATGACAAATTCTTATGGCAATACTAGTCATGGCCGAACATGACAAAGAGGAAAACCATAACATACACATGCATGTAGTTCTCAATACAACTCATGCAATAACCATCATCCAAGCATGATTTAAATCACATTCTAACACATCCAATCATATTAGAGCAAGGTGAAAAACATATTTTCACAAAGTAAGGAGATGGCCGAATCACATACATGCATCAAACATGCTTATTCCAACTAACAACTCATTCAATGCAAAGGCATGCTCATTATCAATATTACCATCATTCAAAACACATGAGAATGACATGAAAAATAAACATTTACCTTTGATCTAAGTGTGGCCGAGACATGCATGTAGAGAGTTGGAATGGAAAACTCATTTTTGAACCAAAACACTAACATGCAAGCTCAACCATGTATGATGAACAAATGAACACATGGAATAACATGACTTTTGCTCAAAACCAACATGCATGGAGCTTTTAAGCTCTGATACCATTTGAAAGAAAACCATGAAGAGGTGGCGGAAAATGTTGATTGAAAGCATGTAAAGAGTTGGATTAATAGGATTCAAAAAATTTCAAATAAAGCTTGAAAACATTATACCTTCTCCTTTGCTTAAGTTTGATGAAGCCAAGATTCAAAATGATGAATCCTCCACACTTTAACACCACCTTGAGAGAGTGAGAGAGTGGCCAAACCTAAGAGAGAGAGAGATTGTTTTTCTTTTGAGTGAACAAAATGAATCCTTAACCTAAAATGCAACCATTTGCATTTATATATACATGGGCCATTTTGTAATTAGTTGTTTTTCACTTCTATGCCCCAATAAAATCTTATTTTAAAAGAAGCCCAAGTATTTATTATTTTACCCTTTGAATAATCAATATTACTCAAGGGCCCATGTAAACTAAACTAGTTTACATTAACAACCCACAAGTTTACCCTTTTGCCCTTTAGCTATTAAAAGGTTATTTTAGTTCATCTCATTTATCTTAACGCTTTAAGATATAATAATTAAATACAATTAATTATTACTTGACCATTTTAACCCTTAAAATGTCACAAATAATTTTCTATGTAGCTATTACCATATAAATCCTGTCATTACCCTCGGAAGGTGTTAGCCCTCTTCGGATAATCATTTCTCTCTCTTATTCTTAAATAACTTCTCAAGGCTATTGGTGTGACCATGTAGGTCCACCGTGGATTAGCCGTGAACCGGTTCTAGATGAATCTGAAACCTATCTGGAGGCCCAACGACTGTGGTAAACATCTAGCAATGTGTCATAGTCCCTAAACCACAATGAAGGAATATTTCATTGAACCCATTTCAGATCATATGTACCATGCAGGTAAAATCCCTCCATTGATATATCCTGATCGAGTACGGATTCATGGAACGTCAAAATCCTAAACTTGATCTTCTACCGAATCATCGATCAACATGTTCGGAACTCGTCATCACGAACTTGCTTTCGTATGACTAATAATAGACTCTGGCCAGAGATTCTGATTTCCGACATTTATCGACGTTCATCCAGGAACTCGAATCTAGATGGAGTCAGCGGTACTCTTGATCCTATATTTTCGAGTCAATGGATCCCTTCCTGACCATCGTTCGCTTTCGCATATGAACAACGCATAACCAAATAGGCTTTATCATACAAAACATGACTAGTCTCGTACTTATACATCGTATGAACCATACGTATCCGTATCAGATCCGACCACAATGTCTCAGGTCAAAGGATTACATCATACACTGATACAACCAAACGATAAATCATTGACTACATGCTTTTCCAAGTGATTTATCGTTATTCGGTCACATTCGAAAAACAGTTCACCAACCGCTAATCCATACCAATGCCCCAGTGACATGACTATCATCGTCATCCTTACTTATATCAACTCATGATATCTTTCGAAAGCATCCAGTATGCCTACTATGCAATATAGTTGCCCAAATTATATTGCTTCCGTAGGGAACCCTTTTGATAATTCATTTACCGATTGAATAAATCATCCGGACAATTCGTATACATACTTTATTTTAAATGCATGACTGAATAAAGGAAACAATTTATATATATGAATTGAAGAACTCTTTCTTCTATTATTTATGATATATTGATACAAGACAAAATGCTCTGAAACCGACAACACGAATAGTTTCTAGGGCATATACTAATATATACTAACAAGACCTACATGAAATTTTAGGAAAAAGTAACTGGCATGAACATAAGTGAAAAAAATAAACAACAAACTGGCAAGAACATGACATATAAACATATAAAAACGAATAACTATACCTTTGTTTCTTACTCAATTTCTTGCTAGTAATAATGTACCAAATTATACAAGTAAAGTATACAACTCTTCACATTCTCATGAATATCTGTAACTGTTTATACTAAAGAGCAACACATAACACATACAATGTAACAAAATAAAAACTTATCAAACCATTCATATTCACATAAATGCATTGTGAATAACATAGCACGTATAAGACCCCTTACATTCTCAAAAATTTATAAACAAACAACAATCAATAACATTCTGTGTATAAGGTTATGTAAATGTAAATGACAATATTATTGTCAATGTGAAACAAACAACAATCAATAAGATTATTAATATCTGTCATTAATAACATACAATATCAAACACCAATTATATGAAGCCACATATACCATCAAATCCAACTCATCAATTTATGCCACATCATCACCAATAACATCCAGCCAAATGTAAACAATCCACATCATCACCAATCAAATGCAACCATGTGTCAGGCAATCTGCAGACATGTCAAAATGAATGAATTCTAGCTCCTCAAAATGGCAATCATATAACTTATGCCTCAGGATTATATATATATATATATATATGAAGACTTTTCCCTTCAAGTTTTTTTTTTCAAATGCCTTTTTCCAGTCATTGCTACCTCATCAAATCCTCGACAGATAGCATTAGTAGATGTTTTTGTTTTTAATTATAATTTTGGGCTTTTTCTGTGGTGACCTCCTAAAACACAAAAAACTACAAGTCCCCCACCAATTCAGGAACTAGCCACTTAGACCCTGTTCTGTGAGTTTTGTTCCCTTAGTTTGGATAGGAGAATGGAGTTGACCAAGTAAAAGACCAAAATACCACTAATTAACAATTAAAATATAATAAAACATAATTTCATCATTGCAAAGGCTGAATAATTGATGTGACGTTAGGAGAGAAATTAAAATATTGTGACAGGTAATATAGTAATGCTACATTTACCGACTGCTCCCCTGACTGATATGGCATATGCCACCTCATTTGCCACATCAGCTTATTGCCACATCACAACACCTGGAAAATAAAAAGAATTCAATTAAATGTGATTTGCGAAATTGGAAGACACCCAAATTCAAAATTGCCTCCCAAAATTCATTTTCTACAAATTTCCAAACCTTATAATTTGCCCCAAATAAATTCCAATTTCAGAAATCCACACCACCACAGAAAACGGTTTCAATCGCACTCCATGCACGCACTACCGCCGCACTCCCATTTCACCGCTGTAGCCAAGCCGACCTTTCTCACTATCGCCTATTTACATCATTTCGCAGTTGAGTTCCTCGTGAAGAGTATAGCTGGTTCGATTGTCACAAGGGCGTTTCGTGGATTAAAGAAGAGAGATGTTGTTGAGCTTAGTCAAGTCATGGGAAGAGTTTTCAATATCGATTGAATCCAGTTGCGTCACAGCACCGAAAAAAGAATTCCCCAATTTCCTTTCTATTTGCAGAACCTTGGCCACCACAATCTCTAATTAGTGTATAAACATAGGAAGTTGTCTTAAAGAAAAAGGTGTAGTGTATAAACATAGGAAGTTGTCTTAAAGAAAAAGGTTTCTTCTACTGCACTATAAACAAAAATCTACAAGCCCAAAACTAAAAAAGACACCAAGAAAACAAACCCCAATATGAGGAGAGGAAGTGGAGAACTAGATTATATTGTCTTGTGCTTAGATAGAGATTTTTTTTTTATCCTGATTATTTTTCTCATGTTGTACAGTCAATTCTTACCATGATTGATCTAGCTCTTGGCGTAACAAAGGGATCTCATTCCTAGGTGGTTTGGCAGGGGTACTGTAAGTGATTGTAAATTCGTCAGTGATGTTCCAAATATAAATGGTTAGTTATATTATTTTTAGTTGGAAGTTCTCATGTTCTAACATGTAAAGGTAGCTGATGAAATTATTCAGTGTTCATATTTATCCATATAGTTGGTTTTGTTCAGCACTGCAAACCATTCTTGCTGGTACACTACAAACCCCAATATATGTTTTTGTGTGTGTGAATAGATGATTTTGTGTATATCAGATATGTCTTTATCGATGAGAAATGAATCAATGAGTGGATCATTTGTTACATCATACCCTGAACTGAATTCGTTTCTTGTTTAGACCATGTTGGCTGCTATCAAAATGGAAGTCATGACCCCAACCTTGGAGGCACCAGATGAGGGCTGCGAAGGTTGAGTGTCATGAACAAAAAAATTTCATTTCTCCTTTGTATTTATACGTCTTTATTAAAGGATGCCATTGATAGACTTATAATTTTATATTTTTTATTATCCTTGCATTCTATTAATTTGGCGTGTTTAATATCTTATGGTGCCTATTTGTGATTATTTTTATGTATAAGGCATTTGTGGTTAAGAGTTAGTAAAATATACTTAAAATCTGAAGTTTCCAGCACTTTTACTTTTGGATGTTTTGGGCTGTTTGCAGATTTTTTATGGACTTAGAGTTACAGTTTAGTTTTTGGACCTCTTAAGCTTTCCAAGTTAGGGTGGCACGTCCAGAGATGACTTCGTTTGGGCCTCCAATTGTTGGTGTAAAGTCAGAGCTAAAAACTAAAATCGAATCCTAATTGGAGTAGGATTTTTGTACAACCACTGGAGCTTTAAAAGGGCATAACTAGAGTTTCCAAAACTCAAATGAGACGATTAAATAACCCAAATTGAATTAAACATCCTGAACTACAATTCTTATGAAGGGACCGAAGTCCAGAAAGCTCGTTGTTTTGTCCAAAACTGGCCTGGAAGTTACGACTTCAGCCTAGAAGCTTTAATCCTTAGCCGATTTGGATTATTTTTGTATGGCTCATATAAAGACTTGGTCCAACTTCAAAGGGGAGTTCAATACAAGTCTAGAGGGCTGGAAATTTGTGTGTATGAGCTGGAATTTCACCTGCACAAATTAAGGGCAGGTTTGAAGAGAGAGAAAGAAGTGTTTTCCTAAAAGGGTTTAGTTGTTTGACTCAATTTTAGGAGTTGGCTTTTAAAGGGAAGTTTTTATACGTTTCTTTTGGATATAAAATAGAACTTTGAGGCTGCTAGGGTTTGAGAGGTTGGAGACAGAACGCACTTTTATTTTTCCTTTTCTTTGTGCCTTTCATCTCATCATGTCAGGCTAAATTCTTTAGTTCGATTCAAGGAAACACCAATCCGGTTAGCATAATTGTGAAACTTTGTTCTTAATCTTAGTTATTCTTCTATTCATATATTTGTGTTTCTTTGTTTTATTTATTATGGTTGCATGATTTAATTGATTAAAGAGGCATGTTAATTGATTGATTGTGTGATTGATTGCTAAACTGAATTTGTAATCCGTAATTGTTATAATATTCAGTTAGAGTAGTAATTAAGCAAAACAATTGTGATCCAAGCTTTTGTTGATTGTTTAAAAGAAACATGGAATGAATTAAATAATCTAACGCTTGTTCTGTTGTTATTCATCTTTAACTACTTTCTAATTCGTAATGCTATCAATAAATTCAAAAGGATTGCGTAATACCAAGTGGTTTGTTGATAAGAATTAATTTGTGTGCTGGGCTCAGATTAATGAACTTAGGGATAATAAAGATTGTATGGCTTCTTGATAATCTTTGGCTAAATATTCAATTAAAGAATAATATATATTAGAAGTCAATGATCAATTTGCAACCGTGGGTAATTTCCTTGAGTCAAAATAATTTTTTTTATTAAATTCTCTTTACTTAATTCATGTTAGTAGTAATTACTCTTGTGTCAATTAATTTTCAAAGTAAAATAACCCCCCCCCCCCCCCCCTTTTTAATTTCATTAATCCATTGTCATATTAAGTTGGGTAATTGATTAGCTAGTCTCTATTGATCAACCTGTACTTACTGTGATTACAAGTTGTGAGTAGGGTAATTTAATTTTTGGTTGCGCTCACGCATCAGCCATCATAAACAATTTTTCATTTTCAGTTACCGATTTCCACATGCCTCCAATTTGTTCTCCAATCGTTATTGCAGCTAATATTCTCCTCTAAAGTCATCTTTCCATTTGGATATTTTTCTTTATATTTGGGTTATTGCTGATTTTTTTTCTTTTTAAATAATGAGCAGGACAAACTTTTGGATTACACATCTATCACCCATCTCTTCCCTATCATCACCAAGTACCTTGATCGAGCTGATTTTATGGCAAGTCGGAGTTGTGGGATCAGATGATCGAGTTTACCGAGAGTTATCAACTAAAGAAATTGATGAACACTTGACTGCCATTAGTGAGAGTGACTAATTAAAATGTGATAGATGTTGCTCAATGTTGTGTGTGATTTTTTCATCAAGCTTGGGCCTTCGCGAGGATATAGCTCAACCCAGAACTAGCTCAACAACGATGATTGATCGACCCAGCATAAGCTCGTCGAGCTATAGCTCGACCCAACATAAGTTAGTCGCGAGTAATCATTCAATCAATCCTCAGATTACTTCAGATCCCAAATATTACGAGAATGACTCAATCAATAGTGATCAATGTGCAGTCACTTCAATCAATCCCTAGATTACTTTAGATCCCAGATATTACGAGAATGACTCAATCAATAGTGATCACTGTGCAATCACAGTGCCCAATCGCAAGAATATCATAATTGCGATTTAGATCAATTGTAATCCCCTTAATTTCGCTCTTTTCTTTGTACAAATCTTGTATAAAAACCCCCTCAAACGATAAGGAAGGGGTTATGAATTCACATAGGAACTATACTGCAAGCTCTCACAGCAAATACAAAAACAGTGGACGTAGACTTCAGAGTTAACCTCGCCAAACCACTTTAAAACTCTTATTGTCTTTACTTTATTGCATTTTTACATACATTGCTGATTTTCATTAAATCACGTGCACATCCATTCCAGTTTCGACAGGGTCAATCGAAATTCTCTGGTTGGTGCAGATTTTTGTATCAATATTTCAGTGCTAGAAGGAGGGCCTCTGCCAATATCTTAAAGATTTTGGCAAACATCCATAGCAACCTACCTTTTCTAGGCCCAAAATGGTGTACGCCAGATCAAAAACCACCACCGGAAACCTCAAAAACGTGGAAGCTGCCATCAAGAGGTGCAACAAGAGATCGGTGGACGCTGACCACTTGTGCCACCGGCCTAGCACACTACAAACAATTAGGGGGTAGAGACGTCAAACCCCGAAAACGGCCAGCTGATAGAGATGATCAGAACGATGGTTGCACAGGCGATGCAATAGAACGTAGCTGAGTTGCGAAACCAGCAATCGGGTGCTTGGAAACTCGACCAGCCGCACTTCACTAATGCAACCCCAACAGGTATGAATTCTACAGGTGGACGGTCCGTTTCATCGGCGTCAGGAGGCGATCAACACCCCCAACCTCACAGATAGCACTCCGCCCATGAGCACGAGTCCTGCAGGCAAACAAACCCTGGAAGGCGACCAGGGAAGCAACCATAGAGAGAAAACAAAGGCAATAGGCACCACCGAGAAGTTATACGGTACCCCCAGCATCAGTGTGCCAGTATTAACCCACGCCTAAGATAAGATCGATCATCGTAGGCTTGCAAAGCAAGTCACGTGCGTCAATCTGGCAATGATCGACTTCTAGTTATGACCGACGTCGCGAGCAACGCACTAACGAGCATGATAGCACCTATCAGCCTAGCCATCATGACTCAACCTCACGCATCAAAGCGCACACTAGAGGAGCTTCGCAAGTAGCAGACTTGCTAACTCATTTGCTTGAGTTAAGGCTTAATAGAGCTA
The DNA here is from genome assembly GCF_008641045.1 of Pistacia vera. Taxonomy (NCBI): domain Eukaryota; kingdom Viridiplantae; phylum Streptophyta; class Magnoliopsida; order Sapindales; family Anacardiaceae; genus Pistacia; species Pistacia vera. The sequence goes on from NW_022196274.1 coordinate 379,613, forward strand.
GCCAGGGTAACCACAATGAAGATTTAGATTGCGTGTAGAAAATGCTTGATGATCCAAAAGCTTGCTAGAACAACCTAGCGAAAGAAGTAGTGAGTTCCCCTTTCACAGAGAAAGTTCGCCAGGCTCCACTTTCGCAAGGATTCAAGGTGCCAGAAAGCAAGTTCGATGGGAGAGGGGATCCCAGAGACCACCTCGACAACTTCAATGACTTGATGGAGCTACACCAGGTCAGTGACTAAGCGAAATGCTAATGTTTCACACTGACGTAGTCAGAGATGCCAAGAGGTGGTACAAGAGGCTCAAGGCGAACTCCATCAACTCCTAGCAACAATTTTTCTCGCTGTACTTACAACAATTTTAGAAAATGAGGCAATTCGCAATGCCGCTCAGCTACTTGAGCAACATCCGCCAAGAGAGAGATGAAACACTGACCTCGTACCTAATGAGGTTCTAGAATGAGCAAGCAAAGGTCATCGATGCCCCCTAAGAATGCATCCAAACTTTGCTAATCGCAGGGATCAAGCCAAACACGGAGCTATGGAAAGAGCTCCAAAGCGAAGATCATGTAAGTCTGGCCAAATTCTACTAGATGGCTGCAAAATACCAATGGGTAGAAAGCTCGCTGGCAGCATTGGCTAGAAGCTTGATGCATAGGGCTTTGGACAAGCAACAAGATCACTCATCGAATAAGCATGGGGGCCAAGACCTTAATGATAGGAATCACAACATGTTCCAAAAGAAACAGAGAATAGAGAATCGTGGAGATAGGCAGCCTTTCCCGCAGCATGCAGAATATAACCCCCTTACTCAAGATTTCGCCCACATCTATGAAATGTCTCAAGAGGCGAAGAGACTGCCCGCTCCAAAAAGGATAAGGAGGGCTCCAGGCAGAAGAAATCAGCAAAAGTACTACTGATACCATAGGGACGTCGAGCACAACACAAACAATTGTTGAGCTCTAAAGGACGCCATCGAAGACCTGATAAGAAGAGGTCATCTAAAAGAATTCGTTAAGGCGGAACCAACTCGTGACAATCCTGGCGAGTAAAGTAACCAAGCCCCAAGTCAGGTTTAGAACCCAGCATAGTAAGCTCCACCAAACCCCAACAAGGTCTTCATGGGAATGATCTATGAAGAAATCAACATAGTAGGGAGCTCGAGACGCGCTCACGAGCAATATGCTCGGGAAGCCAGAACAAACTCGGTTCCTCGGATAATGAGCTGCGAACAAAAGCCCCCAAGTGACCCAAACAAGAAAGTGAGGTAGTAGGACTCGCAGTAGATGAGTGCGAAGCATCCCCTTACCACAATCATGATGCAATCGTAATCGTGGATAAAATCGACAATGTAAGATTATTAAGGGTGATGGTCAGCAATGGGAGCGCATCAAACATTATTTTCTTGGGAGCCTTCTGAGGAATGAGGTTCACAGAAAGGGACAGCCTGGTTTCCAAGGGTACAATTGACCTTCTCGTAACCCTAGGGTAGAGCTAAAGGTTAAAACAATGATAGCTGATTTTTTTTGTGGTAGACTGTCCGACCACATACAACGTCATCCTCGAAAGGCCAATCTTGGATAATTTAAGCAACGTCACATTAGTGTGCTGCCAAGCAATGAGATTTTTGACTACCGGGGGAGTCGTAATGATCAAGAGCTGCACCAAGGAATCTCAGGAATGTTACAACCAAGCTATAAATGTCGCGTAAAAATGGTCGTACCCAAGGACAATGATCATCATGGAATCTAAGCTGAACACCAGACCACTCAAGAATACCATAGATCCTCGTGTCCATAAACAAAAGCCCACAGCAGGGCCGACAGAAGAATTACGAGAGATAAGGGTCAGCGACAAAGACCCAACTCGTGTATTGAAGGTCAACAATGGCTTGAGCGACGAGGTGACCAATAATCTGGAGAGCTTCCTAAAGAAAAACTTTGACTTGTTCGCGGGGGTGCATGCGGGCATGGTAGGGATCAGCCCCAAGATAATGTGTCACATGTTGAACCGCGATCCTCAAACTCGATCGATAAGGCAAAACAGAAGACTATAGATGCAAAGTGCTCCAAGGCGCTCGAGGATGAAGTCGATAAACTCCTGAACATCAACTTCATTAGGGAAGTCAAATACCCGGATTAGCTCGCCAACTCGGTCCTGGTCAAAAAGTCGAATGGCAAATGGCAGACTAGCGTCGACTTTATGGATCTAAATAAAGCTTGTCCCAAAGACAGCTTTCCGCTTCCGCAGATTGATCAGCTAGTAGATGCAATAATTGGGAATGAACTACTTAGCTTTATGGATGCATACTCGGGATACAGTCAAATCCCGATGTACAAGCCCGATGAGGAGCATACCTCCTTTATTACTGACCGTAGAATTTATTGTTATAAGGTCATGCCATTCGGACTCAAGAATGCTGGGGTGACTTACCAACGCCTGGTGAACAAGATGTTAGCCAACCAAATTGGCAAGACTATGGAAGTGTACATCAACGACATGCTCGTCAAATCTGAGGTCGCCGAAAGCTATGTTGAGCATTTGAGGCACTTGGACCCAAATGGGAATGTCCTTTTAGGATCTCCGAAAAGCTCGCGCTAGGATTTTTTCACCTGGAATGCCTCGACAGCTAAGCGATAATGCGAGCTTGGAACGCCAAGCACTTACGAAGGTATTACCAATAAGCAGCTCAGGTATCAATGTTCTCTATTCATTGTAAGGTCATTTATAACCAAAGCACTTGATCAATAAAAGAGATATTATTCAGTATCTTATTTGTTCATAACTAAAGCCTTTAGTTCATTAGCATTTAATTACCAATCCATAAATCGCGACCTAAGCGATGATATCCCAAAAATAAAACTCGGAGTCAAGAGTCCAAGAAAGGCAGCTTATATTGAAAAAGCCATGCCAAAATCCAACTCTTTAAGGATGAAATATCCTAAATCGACAAAGTTAAACTTGAAAAAATTCAAGAAAAAACACGTCGAGGCAAATTGGCCTCAAACCAGCAATAAAAAAAAAAAAAAAAAACTCGAAAAGGACGATAAGTCCGAAATTGAAGTTGATTGGCGCATAAGATTTTCTCTCATAAATCCGAAAAAGCTCCTCAAGAAGAGAGCTAAGCATGACTTAGAGCAAATTTTGATTTTATATTACAAGTCTAACTAGGACGATGAAATGACTCCGTAGAAATATGATAATTATTGCTCGATGAGGAAATGATAAAAGTTTTCTTATATTGATTGAGTTTGATTACATTCTTCAAAAAAAAGAAGGGGGGGGGGGGGGGGGGGGGGGGGGGGGGGACGTGGCTGAAGATGATGTTTCAGGCAGTTAGGGGAGAAGGAGTTTCATCGTCGACCTGTTCAAGAAGGTCGTCGCCAAGAAGGAGAGATGGCTCATCGATAAAAGGAACGGCGACTTCCTCTCCAAGGTTGGGAGCCTTGGTTAGGGGAAACGTGGCCAAGGGAGTCAGATCCTTGACTTCGATCTGGGGCTCGGCCTCCTCCTCGCCTTTCTTAATTTCCTCTTGACTTTCGCCCTCTTCCTTGGAGTTGTCCGAGTAAACATAGGTCACCCCTCGGGCTTCAACCTTCATCCTCTCAACTTTCTTCTGGTAAGCTCGCAGAAGAAAAAAAAAAGTCGATTGAAGGATGGGTTTCCCATAACTTATGAACAAGGAAGACGGATGTCTCCTAGGCCTGAGCAGTAATGGCCTCGTTCAGCTCCTCAATTTGAAACCTGAGCTGCTTGGCATCAGCTTTGGCCTCTTAGAGACCTACCGCCTCCTGGGCAAGGTTGAGCGAGGACTACTTGAACTTAGCCTCCATGCTCGCAGCAACCTTCTAAGCCGAGGATAGCTCAGTGTTTAGCTTGTTGTTGGCACCTCACTGCTATGCCAACGTTTTTTCAACCTCTGCTACCTTAGCTTTAGCTTTGGCCCAAGCAGCCTCGCTCACATTGAGTTTCTCAAGGAACTCCATTTCCTTGACCTAGAAGGTCACAACTTCCCCCCTAAGCCATTCTAGCTCAACATGTTTCGCCTCCTTCTCTTTCTTTACAAGCTCAGCCTTGGCCAGAGTGTCCTCCTTCACTGTCTCTGCCGCCTGCGATCCTCGATGAGTGCCTTCCAAAGTGTCGTAGCACTCATCAGAGAGAAGCTTGCTCGCCAAGACAGCCTAAAGAGAGAATAAAAATGAATCAGCAAAAAGTAAGGATAGCATACGAGTAAAAAAGAAGAGAAGCAAGCTACTGCTACCTTTGTCGTGAAGCTGCATAGCAAGCCCAACATCTCTGTGGGCGCAGCATCCCTAATGGTCACGTAAGTTCACAGGGTGACAGTATCCCTGGTCATTGCAGCCCCAAGGCTAATGTGATTGGGGAGTTGGTCGATCATCTCGTCAACTGCAGCATGGTCTGCCTTGTCCATATTTTTATTTTTTGGCCGGGGTAATCCAGACTTACTCCCCTCGGCAATGCCTATTTTGCCCGCAGGAGCAGACTTCTTCTTGGCCAAGTCCTTGGCCAAGTCCTTGGCCACTACTCTCTGAAGGCCGCCAACATGCATGGCGACCTCTTTGCCAGAGCCACCAATCTGCTCGACCATTTTCTACTTGCCCAAGCCCCCCTAAGGCTTGGTTTCTTTCTTCTTTCCCGAGCCATCATGCTACTCGGATGCTTTATGTTTTCCCGATCCTCTAGTTAGCTCGAACATCTTCTTCGCTGGCACCTTTTAGGGCCCAATAACGCTCTTCCCGCCAACTACCTTAGACGCAGTCATAGGCTTTTTCGCGCTTGGGCTTCCTCCAAGCTCGCTACCAGCACGCTTTGAGCCGACAATGTCCGCAAGAGGTTTCATCACCAAAGCAGCCAGTGCCTTCTTGGCGGCCGTCGGGGCCGCCATCTTCTTAAGGCCCGTGGGTTTTTCGACCCACATCTCTGCAAGGAAAGAGGCAAACAAATTAGCGACCTATTTGCACGGGAAAGTAAACACGAGCAAGTAATAACTTAACCTTTTTCCAAGACCATAAGGAATCTGGCCTCGTCCTGACAAAAGCAGTACGCTTTCAAATGAAGAAGCGTGAGAAGCTCGTTGATGTTGCGTTGGTCGTTAAGAAGATCGCTAAAATGTTGGAGCCTCTGTAAGCTCACAGTCAAAAGGAAATTATGTTTGACATTAACTGCACAAACAAAATAGCTCAGTTACATGGAGCACAAAGCTCAAAAGCAATCCGCGCACACACAAGAAGTCAAAACCTTACTCGCTTCTAATAATCATATTTTACACTATAATTTTTCATTGAATTTTGATAGGATTTATGATGATTTTCATACAATTTGGGCCATAATTGCTACCTAATTCTATTAATTTGTCTTTGCAGGCCTAAACGATGATTTTGAGCATAAATGACATTTTTGAGCATAAATTGTGTAACTTGAGCTTGGAAACTCCGATTGACTTGCATTTAGAAGCTTTGGAAATATAAGAAGAAGAGCTACAACTTTCATGTTTTTGGTTTTTCCTAATTTAGATTGGACAAGGGTGAAAACTTGGCTTGAAGTCGTGAAAAGTACGCTGGGAACTGAAGAAAAATGTCTTTGGACATGCTTCAGTATTTCTGCCATAACTTGAGCTGTAGACCTTGGATTGTGCTTATTCTTGAACTAACAGAAATATAATTTAAAGGGCTACAATTCATATGTTTAACACTTTTCCAGATTCAGAGTCTATCATGCTCAAATTTGGCCCGAAATTCCTCACTGCAGCAAGGAAAAATCTTTGCCGCGGCGAAACCTGCATCAGTTGTAAAAATAAAACAACGCGTTTTGGCTTGCTAGGGCTTCATCCTTAAGTGAGAGAGGTATAAATTAGAGCGAGAAGGAAGAGAAAAAAGGTCTTGGTTCGTCATTTGGAAGGCAGCTCTTGGAAGGAGAAGAGTATTGAAGATTTGGGCTTCAAATTAGAGAAGATTTCTCCATCTTTTGCTTGTTTTTCAATGATGAATCTTGATTCAGTTTGTTTTTGTTATTTTATTTCGTTTTTGAGTATGAACTGAGTTGTTTAGCTAGGGTTTGATGTAACCTTGATACAATGATTCAAATTTATATGAATTGATTTACTTTGAGTTTTAATTTCATGATTGAGTGTTTATCTCTTTGCTTAATGACTTTTGGATGCTTGATCACCATTCAAATGTGTGTTGTTCACAATGAGACTGAGAAGTGATTTGTGATTGTGCCTCTTGGGATAAATACCGTAGATTAAGCAAACGCTAGAGATAGGTTTAGCGATCTATGAAATCTAGATAGAATTCCATAAAGCTTAAAAGACTTTGAACTATTAATCTTCATTTTGTTGGGTGCGGAAGCTTAATAGGGATAAGTAGGGAAATGTAGCCTGAGAAGGTATGTTTTACAACTTAGGGAATTCGATTTTCAATCAAGGAATTAGAACTTGGGTAATAGATTCTATGAATTGGGTTAGCATATCTAGGTGAAATCAACACCCTAGCATTTTTTAGCATTGTTTAATTAGTTAAGTTGTTGGGTTTTGCTTTAATTTCATTATCATTCAGTTATATTTTGTTAATTTGTATTTAGTTTGTTAATTTTCTATCAATCCAATTTATTATTGCTTCAATTAGGACTTAAACTAGAGAAATCGGTCCTTAGTAACACTATCCTCACGGGAACGATACTCACTCATCACTTTATTACTTTGTGCGACTAGTGCACTTGCTACATTTGCATGTTGTAGTTACAACGCATCAAGTTTGTGGCGCCATTGCTGGGGATAGTTGATTATTAATATTTATAGTATCTAGTGTAGTGCTAAATTGAAGCTTTTATTTCATTTCTATAGTTAATCGTAAATATTGTATAGTCTTAAGCTTGAGTTCTTTTCTTTGTAGTTTTTATTTCTATTTTGTAGTTAAGCTTAATTAATTGTTTCTTGTAGTGTTTGTGGAGATCATGGCAGAAGTACATAGAACGTTGATGGATTATGCCATACCAACGGTGCAAGAATGCAATTATGGTATTACAAGGCCACCTGTTGCAGTGAACTTTGAGATTAAGCCGACAATAATTCAGATTATCCAACAGTCGGTCCAATTTGGTGGAAATTCATATGAGGATCCAATTTTGCATATCACTAGCTTTCTGGAGATATGTGACACATTCAAGGTTAATGGAATGACTGATGATGCAATTAGGCTAAGATTGTTCCCATTTTCACTGAGAGATAAAGCGAAAGGATGGCTCATGTCACACCCAGCTGGAACAATCACCACATGGGACAGATTAGCTCAGAAGTTTCTTGCAAAATACTTCCCATTAGAGAAGACAACAAAAATGAGAAACGACATTATCTCTTTCATGCAAGGCAATGATGAGTCACTATATGAAGCTTGGGAGAGATATACAGAGTTGTTAAGGAAATGTCCACATCATGGTCTACCGCTTTGGATACAAGTCCAAACATTTTACAATGGGTTGCTACCAAATATTCAAACTTTGGTAGATGTGGCAGCAGGTGGAGCGTTAAATAACAGGACCCCAGAAGATGCTTATGAATTGCTTGAGGTGATGGCCAACAATAACTACCAAAGACCTAATGGGAGAGCAATGCCGAAGAGAACAATGGGTCTACATGAAGTCGATGTGTTCGCCACCTTATCTGCACAAATTGCATCGATTCAAAGCCAATTGGGAGGTATGAATGTAAATTCTATTCATTCACCTTTTATAACTTATGAATTTTGTGCAGGAAACCATGGGAGTGTGGAATGCCAATATGGAAACCAGTTAGTCTTCTCAACAACCGAGCAAGTGAATTACATGGTTATTCACAAAGGCTGCAAAATGACCCCTTCTCCAACACCTACAATCCTGGTTGGGGGAATCACCCAAATTTGTCCTGGAGCAATCAAAACAATCAATTAAATCAAAGGACAGTGCCAAACCATCAACCAGTGGTGAATCTTCAACCGGTAGAGCAAAGAGTGTCAAAATTGGAAGATATGTTTGAGAAATTCATGCAAGAAACCACAAGTTTTATGAATGAGACACGCTCAAACTTCAGAAATCAAGGAGTGTCCATTCGAAATTTGAAGGTTCAAGTGGGGCAATTGGTTGAACAATTGATAGAGAGATCTCAAGGTTCTTTGCCAAGCACAACGGTCACAAATCCTAAAGAACAATTAAATCCTATTGCTATTATATCCTATTGCTATTTGATAAAACATAATTTTAATAGAAGTTTTAATGACAACGTAACAAACTAAAAACTAAATAAATGCAGAATTTGTTAAACTTTGATTTAAAGATCAATATGACTAAACCTAGGGCATAGATTTCGCACCAATTTAATCTTATGCGTTGACATCTATTGTTAACCTAATCAAGCATATTCTAAAAGCCAAATCTCCTATTATTCCACTAACTCTCTCTCGAGCAATTAGCAAATTAACCCTTAAACAACAACCCAAGATATCTCTAAGTTGGATTTAGGAGCTAAGGGATCATTAAGCTCTATGGAATTTACCGGAGCCTCACAGATCGCGGTAACCTATCTCTAGTGTTCACTCAATCTATGGTTTTATTACCTAAGACAAATCAGGTTTCATCTCTTGATCTCAACCTAACCCATGATATCATTCAACTCTCAGGCCCTTGAGACTTGAAAGCATTACACACAATAATAAAACTTAGAAATCATGCTCAATATAAAATCAATATAATACTGTCAACATATGTTCATAAATTGGGCTACATCTGTAGCCCTAGAAAAGAGAATTAGCTCATAATGAAAATACCACAATCCATCATTCTATTCAATAACATCAGTTCAAGAAAGAAAAAGATAAACTTCTCTAATCGGTGAACGAGAGCTCTCTGGATCCTTATCTCCAATTTGGTAGCCGTCTTCTTCCTCCAAAAAGTCTCCCCTTTTAATTTCTTAAAAACTCTCTTTTATATCCCTGGGGTTCTTGGTTGTGTTTAGGAAAAAGATTAGAACTTAACCTATTCCGATTCGGATTAGGGTAGTGAATTAACACAAACCCGTGACCCATCGCTGCAGTGGTAAGAATGGTCGCCGCGGCGATCGTTCTTTATGTCCAAGGCATTTGTAATCTTCAGAATTTGAACAAGTCATCAACACAAACATTGTATCTCTCTGAATAAGCTTTCCAACGCCACTAGAATCATCGAATTTTGATTTCTACAGCTCAAGTTATGACAGAAACATCGAGGCATACTCATGATAAAAGATTTCCAGATTTTCTGTAACATCTTCGACGTGCCACAACTTTCTCATTTCGACCCTGATTCTTGTGCCGTTTGTTCCTACGCATTGTAAATCCTATCAACATCGTTCTTTTCTCTTCAAAAACCTGTTTGAGCCTGAAAACACTCAAAATGCACCCGTGATCCCATAAATGGTATTTATGAAAGAAATAATCCAAATTCCACACTTTAAGCACATTTTTCCATAAATAAACCAGTTAAATCACTTAAAAAAATATAAAAATTCAAGCTCTTATCAATTCAAAATTTGGAGGTTCAAGTGGGGCAATTGGTTGAACAATTGACAGAGAGATCTCAAGGTTCTTTGCCGAGCACAACGGTCACAAATCCTAAAGAACAATTAAATGTCATAACATTGAGGAGAGGTATAGTGTTGAAGCAACCTCACAATGAAGAAAAGTGGGAAGAACATGAAGACACGACTAATGAAGAGGAAAATCTCAAAGCAAAAATGTGTGAAAGATACTTAGGGGAATTTCAACCAAGCAACTCACTTCACAAGGAACAATTTGAGGAATTTGGTGTAAATGTGCACAAGTCAAAATTGGTGTTGGGAGAGACTCCAAACATTGGACTCAACCAATCACCATCTCATCTCAAGTATGCATATACGAATTTGAAGTTCCAAAAAGATGCTTATGAGAATGCCCGAAATTCCAAAGGAAAGACCAAGAGGTGGCAATAGGAAGTGAAGAACCCCACAAGGATCCACATTGATGAAAGAATGAGAAAGTCGAGCTTCCAACTATAAACAAGCGCTTCTTGGGAGGCAACCCAAGTGTTTTCATTTGTTTGTTGTTTTGAATTTGTTTAGTTTTCTGATGATTTTGAATGATTTTGATTTTGTGCTTTTTGGTGTTTCGAGTAAATTATTGAATTAAGGCGAGAAGCGGGAAATTTCCAGTTTTCGCCGTGGCAAAGCTTTTTCTTCGCTGCGACGATGTACATTTTGCAAGAAAAGGAATTCAAAAAGTGCTAGACTTCGCCGCGGCGAAGTTTCTTCTTCACCGAGGTGATGTGCTCTCTGGAATTTTTCGCCGCGACGAAACCATTTACTTCAACGCGGCATAAACGGTATCATGGGGTTGTGCTAAGGAAATTTCGCCACAGCAAAGTATGGTTTTCACACGTGGTGATGTTTACATGGAAATTTCGTCGCGGCATCAAATGGGTTTGCAATTGAATGAAGAACTTCGCCGCGGCGACGTCTATTTCCCATATATACTCCAGTCATTTTTCATTTTTCACGAAAAAACTTCAAAACACATTAAGAGCCAAACACTTCCACCTTCAATCCAGAGAGTTTCCATTGAATTTTCTTCCCACTATCCACTCCCTTACCTCTTTAAACAATCATGTACCTTTCAATTGCCCCAGTTTAACCCATTTTGAAGAAATTTTAGCAACCCCTAGGTTTTGAAAATTTGGAGCTTTCTTTGTGATTTTGAATAAAATTGGAGCAATTAAAGGGGAAAGCTTGGGCTTGGTAAGGATAAGAATTTTTATGCAATTTATTTGTTCACTTTCAATTGTGGATTTGTTTTTGTTGAAAAATTGCTTGAATTTGTTGATTGTGGATTGGTTGAGAATTTGAGGATTGAGTTGATTATAGAGTGTAGAAATTGTTGATTTTGAGTTAATTTGGTGTTGAGGAAGTTGGGTTTGTTGTGTTGAAGTGCTTTTAGCAAATTTGGGAGGTGTGTGAAGAGGAAGAAGAAGTAGAGAAGATTGAAGCCTGAAACACTTTTCTTTTTTTTTGTTTTTATTTCTTTATGTTTTGTAAGTAGGAACTGATGTTGATTTCCTAGTTTTAAGCTTTTATTTGTTTTTGTTTAGATTTTAGGTTTAGTTCAATAAGGTTGAGATCAGGATGTAATTCTTTCATATTAATCTGTGAGGGTGTCTAACACTTGGCACCATAGATTTCAATTGTTTGACAGATGATGATGTGAGGAAGCCAAGGAATGGATGCCAAGATTTTGCACAAAAATCGGCCTTTAGGATATAATCAGGGGAGTATCTCGTAACCTTTACTTTTGTTTTCTATTCCTTGGATGTGCATGATGTGACATTGGGGACAATGTGTCATTAAGTTTGGGGGTAGGAAAATTTGAGAATTTGTGTGTTTAGTTTTGTGGTGGTCTTTTTGTTTTAAGTTCTTTGATTGTTATTTGTTTAGTGAGTGTTGTGTTGGTGGTGTTAGTGTATATTAGTGTATGCCCTAGAAACCATTTGTGTTGTCGGTTTCAGAGCATTTTGTCTTGTATCTACATATATCATAAATAATAAAAGAAAGAGTTATTCAATTCATTATGTAAATTGCTCCTTTATTCAGTCATGCATTTAAAATAAAGTATGTATATGAATTGTCCAGATGATTCATTTAAAGGTAAATGAATTATCGAAAAGGGTTCCCTACGGAAGCAATAAATAATTGGGCAACTATATTGCACAGTAGGCATACCGGATGCTTCCGAAAGATATCATGAGTTGATATAAGTACGGATGACGATGATAGTCATGTCATTGGGGCATGGTTGGATTACGGTTGGTGAACTGTTTTTGAACGTGACCGAATAACGACAAATCACTTGGAAAAGCATGTAGTCAATGATTTATCGTTTGGTTATATCAGTGCACGATGTAGTCCTTTGACTGAGACATTGTAGTTGGATCCGATATGGATGGTATGGTTCATACGGTGTATAAGTACGAGACTAATCATTTTTCGTACAATAAAGCTATTTGGTCATGCGGTGTTCATATGCGGAACGAACGATGGTCAAGAGGGGATCCATTGACTCGGAAATATAGGATCGGGAGTACCGCTGACTCATCCGAATTCGAGTTCCAGACAAACATTGTAAATGTCAGAAAACTGAATCTCTGGCCAGAGTCTATTATTAGTCATACAAAAGTAAGTTTGTGATGACAAGTTCGGACATATGATCGAAAATCGGTAAAGATCGAGTTTAGGATTTTGACGTTCCATGAACATACTCGATTAGGATATCTCAATGGAGGAACTTTACCTGCATGGTACGTATGATCTGAAATGTGTTGATGAAGTATTTCTTCATCGTGGTTAGGGACTATGGCACATTGGAGATGTTTACCATAGTCGTTGGGCCTCGGACAGGTTTCTGGATTCATCCAGAACCGGCTCACTGCTAATCCATGGTGGACCTACATGGTCACACAATAGCCTTGAGAAGTTAGAGAAGGATGAGAGAGAGAAATGATTATCGAAGAGGGCTAGCACCTTCCGAGGGTAATAACGGGATTTCCCTAGTAATAGTTAAATAGAATCATTTGTGACATTTTAAGGGTTAAATGGTCAAGCAATAATTAATTATATTAATTATTATTCTTAAAGTGTTAAGATTAATGAGATAGAACAAAATAACCTTAATAGTTAAAGGGTAAAAAGGGGTAAATTTTTGGAGTAATGTAAACTAGTTTAGTTACATGGGCCTTGAATAATATAATTATTCAAAGGGTGGCATATTAAATTGTGGGGTCCCTTTATAAAATAAGATTTTATTGGGCTTGGAAGTGAAAATAAATAATTGCAATATTGCCCAAGTATATATAAGTGCAAAAGGTTGCATTTTGTTCATTCTGACTAGTTCACAAAAACACAAACCAAACTCTCTTCAAACCCAAGGCCACTCTCTAATCTCTCAAGGTGGTGTTAAAGTGTGGAGGTTTCATCTTTTGAAGCTAATCTTCATCAATCCAAAGCAAAGGAGTAGGTATAATCTCTTTTCAAGCTTTGTTGAAAACGGTTTTAGAATCCATGCTTTCATGCTTTCATTCTCCATCTCCACCACTCTCATGCATGCTGATTCTTTCAGTGGTTGCCTAGATGAATCGCATAAGTCCATGATGAAACTAAAATTGTTGGGATATTATTTTTGGAAAATGTTAAGCATTGCTCAAGTTTAGGTTGGTTGACTTGATTTAGCTTAAGGTTTGTGAGTGGTTCAACCAACATTTTCACTCTTTTAGCATGCTTAGAAACATTTTATGTGGTTAGGTGAAGTCTTGATAATGTTGGTGGACTCTAGAACCTAGTTAAGAAGTGCTTGAGGCGAAATTCTAGGATTAGACATTGTCGAGGATATGATTTAGACATTTTTCAGAACGTTTGAGCCTTTCCAACGACCCATGAATGAATCTTTCCCTAGTCACCCATTGAGCCTTATGAGATTATCATTGCCCTATTTTCCTTGCAAACCAAAAATTTTCCAATCCCTAGACCCTAAACACTTTATCATACCCTTAGGAGAATTATGGACCTAATGTGTGACACAAAAGAGCTTTGAGAGGTGTGTGAATAAGTGATAGAGCAAATCTTAAGTTTGGGGGTTGCAAAAAGGGCAAGAAGAAGGGGCAATAGACCTCAATGGTGTTGTAAATATTTTTAATAAAAAAAGAAGAAGGAAAAAAAATTATTTAGTTCAATTCAAAATAAAAAAAAAGAAATGCATAAGTTTGAGGGTTGTAAAAAGATTGACACTTTGATTGGTGGTTAAGAAAGAAAGCGAAGATTGATGTAGCCTTAGTGTTTGGATGAGAAAAACCGAGTTCTCTACTTTGTTTATCATATCCTTTTTTGGAGCCCACTACCCGAGCCTAATGTTATAAGCTTGCAAAGACATTTTGATCCTTAGCGAGTCTAGTCTACATTAGTGGAGAGTAGTTCCCTACTTAGGCTTATGGAGTCTGCCACCTTGATAAACTTTACATTTCTGCAATAAATAATCGACGAAGTCGGAATGTGGACTGAAGTCGGGATCACCTACTCGGGGACAATAGAGAAGATAGTCGATGCAATTATAACTTCTTGGAGTGTTGAACATTTCTAGTAATAATTTTTTAACAACCTTAGAGACTTGTATAAATTCTAGGCAATTCTTGTGCTGAGTTTGAGTCTAATTTTGTTTGTTCATTTTCAGTTTTGCTGTTTGTGTTTTTGGTTGTTTGTTGCTTTTCTTCTTTGAGTGTTTATTCCTTTTTGCTCGAGGATGAGCAAATCTTAAGTTTGGGGGTATTTGATAATATATTTTACACTAAGATTTTGCATTGAATTTGATAGGATTTAGGATATTTTCATACAATTTGGGCCATAATTGCTACCTAATTCATTAATTTGTCTTTGCAGGCCTAAACGATGATTTTGAGCATAATGATAGTTTTGAGCATAAATTGTGCAACTTGAGCTGGAAACTCGGAATGATCTGAATTTAGAAGCCTTGGAAAGCCAAGAAGAAGAGCTACAACTTTCATGTTTTGGGTTTTTCCTAATTCTGACTGGACAAGGGTGAAAACTTGGCTTGAAGTCGTGAAAAGTACGCTAGGAACTGAAGAAAAATGTCTTTGGACGTGCTCAGTATTTCTGCGCATAGCTTGAGCTGTAGACCTTGGATTGTGTTGATTCATGAACTACCAGAAATATAATTAAAGGGCTACAATTCATATGTTTAACACTTTTCCAGATTCAGAGTCTATCATGCTCAAATTTGGCCTGAAATTCCTCACCGCAGCAAGGAAAAATCTTCGCCGTGGCAAAACCTGCATCAGCTGTAAAAATAAACGACGGTTTGGCTTGCTAGGGCTTCATCCTTAAGTGAGAGAGGTATAAATTAGAGCAAAAAGGAAGAGAAAAAGAGCTGGGGTCATATATTGGAAGGCAGCTCTTGGAAGGAGAAGAGTATTGAAGATTTGGGCTTCAAATTAGAGAAGATTCTCCATCTTTTGCTTGTTTTTCAAAGATGAATCTTGATTCAGTTTGTTTGAGTTATTTTATTTCGTTTTTGAGTATGAACTGATTTTTTAGCTATGGTTTGATGTAACCTTTATACAATGATTCAATTTTATATGAATTGATTTACTTTGAGTTTTAATTTCATGATTGAGTGTTATCTCTTTGCTTAATGACTTGGATGCTTGATCACCATTCAAATGTGTGTTGTTCACAATGAGACTGAGAAGTGATTTGTGATTGTGTCCTTGGGATAAATACCGTAGATTAAGCAAATGCTAGAGATAGGTTTTGCGATCTATGAAATCAGATAGAATTCCATAAAGCGTAAAAGACTTTGAATATTAATCTTAATTTTGATGGGTGCAGAAGCTAATAGGGATAAGTAGGGAAATGTAGCCGGGCAGGTATGTTTTACAACTTAGGGAATTCGATTTTCAATCAAGGAATTAGAACTTGGGTAATAGATTCTATGAATTGGGTTAGCGTATCTAGGTGAAATCAACACCTTAGCATTTTTTAGCATTGTTTAATTAGTTAAGTTGTTGGGTTTTGCTTTAATTTCATTATCATTCAGTTATATTTTGTTAATTTGTATTTAGTTTGTTAATTTTCCATCAATCCAATTTATTGTTGCTTCAATTAGGACTTAAACTAGAGAAATCGATACTTAGTAACACTATCCTCGTGGGAACGATACTCACTCATCACTTTATTACTTTGTGCGACTAGTGCACTTGCTACATTTGCATGTTGTAGTTACAACGCATCAGCTTCCATGGTGAAGACACCAGTCTCCCGGGCTTCGTAAAAGAAGTACTGCAAGTCCTAATGAGAGGCCTTCTTCGAGACGTCGACCAGCCCGTTGAGACATACCTTCCTAACCTTAGAAAGGTAGTACTTGCGGTTTTGCCCTTTCTTGAGCCTATATAGATGGATGAGTTCCTTAACAGATGGCTCGCCTAGATCAGCGATCATGTACCCGATGTACATCGTAACGATGATCACGTATGAATTAGCGAACAGCTGGAGAGGAACGATGTCAAACTGACTCAACACGCTGTCAATGAAATATTGTGAGGGAATGGATGCCCCGCACCTGAGAAGGGTCTCAGAGATTGCCACCCATCCGGTCAGGGGGTTTTTTTGAGAGTGCTCCCCCGGAAGCATCAGGTTAAGCTGCAACGAATAGACCACTTTTATGCGCTTCAGATCCCTAATGGTAATCAAGGATCGAGGTTCCTTTCGCAACCTATGAGATGGGGACGGCTAGGAGTGAGCCAACTAGATTAAAGCATGGTCGAACAAACCTGCAGCATCGCGGTCCGAGCTTCAGGCGACAAATTCTTCAGAGACCTCAGAGGTCACATCCCCAAGGGCTGCCAAGCCCACCGACGAATCGAACATGCGATCTATAGTATGACTGCTGGAGGAAGACATGGCTATCGTTCGCTTACGGGTACCTGAAAAAGAAGCGAACATGTGTCAGAGCTCGAGCAAATAGGCGACCATTCCACACTCGCTTCCATTTCAGGCACCCAAGTTTCCCATGGCCACAATGCTAAACCCCTGTAAAACCCAAGACCGCCGGAGATGCACCCAAAAACCCCACTAAAACCCTAAAAAACACAATGTGGCCACTACAATGGCCACCCTTTGATGCAAAAAATCACAAAGAACAGAAAAGGAAAAGGAAAAGGAAAGGGAAAAGAACCTTACCGGAATGAGGTATGCAACACAACTCACTGGAAAGACCACTGTGACAATGTAGAAACAATGGTGAAAAGAGCAAAGGAGTCAAAGAACTTTCAGAGTAACTATTCTGATAGTTTTTGCCACCTTTATAGTGGTTTGCATGGGAGACGAAATAGTGAGGTTCAATCATGGCCGTCAACCTATAATTGATCCTGACCCTTCATTTGTCGAGCATTCTTAGCCCTCAAACGTGGCCACGTGTCAACCATCCACGAGGAGCGACAAATCTTTAAATTGTTGAAATTATAACTGTGTCGCATGTCACTTCGACTTCACGCGTGAATAGCTGTAGTCACCCACGCGCGACGAAACATGATAACCAAAGGCTACTACATTAAATACAACACGATCACGCAAAAATTACATGTTTGCCCTAACTTTTCATATTCTGAGTTTTGACAGGTAACATGGAAAGTAAAGATCCAAGTGTGAAGTACGTTGGCCAAACATAAGGTCGACCTTGGAAGCTCAATTGAACTTACACTCAGAGACTTGCTGATGAGGCTGAGCTTGACGTCAAATCGAGCAATAGTCTTCGAAGCCCGGAACGAGCATGAACACTAGGGGGCAGATGTTGTGTGTGATTTTTCCATGAAGCTCAGGCCTTCACGAGGATATAGTTCAACCCAGAACTAGCTCGGCAACGATGAATGATCAACCCAGCATAAGCTCGTCAAGCTATAGCTCGACCCAGCATAAGTTAGTCACGAGCAATCTGAGCAATCATTCAATCAATCCCCAGATTACTTCAGATCCCATACGGGAATGACTCGATCAACAACGATCACTATGCAATCATAACGCCCAATCGTGAGAATATCGGAATTGCGATTCAGATCAATTGTAATCCCCTTAATTTTGCTCTTTTCTTTATACAAATCTTGTATAAAAACCCCCTCAAACGATAAGGAAGGGGTTATGAATTCACATAGGAACTATATTGTAAGCTCTCACAGCAAATACAAAAACAGTGGATGTAGGCTTTAGAGTTAACCTCGCCGAACCACTTTAAAACTCTTATTGTCTTTACTTTATTGCATTTTTACATACATTGTTGATTTTCATTAAATCACGCGCACATCTATTCCAGTTCCGACAAGGTCAATCGAAATTCTTTGGTTGGTGCAGATTTCTGTATCAACACTCAAAGAAAATTTCTGTAGCATTTGACTTTGTCGACTTGTGCTGTATTGTTCTTGGAGATTGGGAGAGAGACCCAAAGATCAGTTAATGGTTGAAGTTGTGTTGTTTCAGACTAATGTTATCTCATATTACAATATTGAACTTTGAAATTATTTAGTCATGCTAAGATGAGGTTGAATGCAACTTACTCTCGACCTTCATATTGAGCAGATTGAATAGATGTGAAGATTGAGCAGGTATGCTGGAATTGAGCAGGTGTGCAGATTGAGAAAACTTGAAAGGCCATAGTGGAAATTGAGAAAACTTGTTTTGGCACTTTGCAGATTGAGCAGGTGTGCAGATTGCAGTTTGTTTTCTACAGTTTCCAGGAGTCTTGGGCAGTATGTGCAGGGTGGTGTGTCCTGGAATTGAAATAGTGACTACATGGTGGTGTGTATGGAGCTGCAGCGTGACTACTACATTTTTTGCAGTTTTTGGGTGAAGTCTTCAGTTTGATTATCTTTTGTTTGTGTTACTTTCTATTGCTCATGTTTCTTTTTGTGTAGCTCGGTCTGTTAGGCATGTCCAAGGTTCTTGATTTTAAAAGGGACTCCCCTTTTTAGCTTCTAATTCATTTATTTTTTAATAAAAATTATCAGGTTTACCAAAAAAAAAAAAACTGCATCTTTAATGTTTGTAGTTAACTGAAAGCATATTACACATAATTTCTACCATCACAGTTTCAAAAGGAAAAGTTGCCTTCTCTCTAGCACCAAAAATAAAAAATAGAAAATTTTCCATAGAATTGTATTACTGACCAAATGCAAATACATGGAAACCATATTGATTCACATAAAAGAAAATAAAAATTCATGAAAGATATTATTGTAGCTGATTTTTTTCTCCAGTTTCATCCTAAACAGCAAGTTCCATCCTAAACAGCAAGTTCCATCCTAAACATCTTCAAGTTCCATCCTAACATCCTCAAGATATCTTCACAGCTGATTTTTTTCAAATTCTACAGCTTCTCAAATTCTGCACAAACTGGAGAAAGACTGCAGCTTCTCAAATTCTACAGTTGCGGCAGAAACTTGTTCAAGCTTCCCATCCAGCAAACTGGAGAAAACTACAAGGCTGATGGTCCCAACAAGAAAAAAAATTTTTTTTTTTTTTATTGGGTAATCTGGAAATTTTATAAAAGAATAAAAAATTATGATAACCTAATAAGGGGACTCCCCTTTAAAACTAAATCCTTTGGACAGGCCCAAAAGACAAAGCAAAAAACAAAATAAGAGCAAACAAAAGCATATACACCCTTCTACAAAAAGGACCAACCAAAAGCTATACACTAGTCTCTAGTATAAGCATCCCTAAGTGGCAATTTGTACAATCCGCCAAGTCAAAATCAATTTGAGAGAGCTCCAAAATGTTAGCTTCCTGCTGCTGATTGCTTCTGCATAAGGTACATGACAATTGGACTCTGTCCACTAGTCCAGCATAATGTCTCCGAATCAATGAATTGTTGCACCAAAAAAACTATATATGACCCAACAAGTGTAACACATTTTTCCTAATTAGTATCAAACTAAAATTAGAACTTACCACCACTCAAACAAATAGCTGGCTCAGTTGGTTCCTCAAAACCAGCGCAAATGGCCCTCATAACAGCACCTTTCTCTAATTTTCCTGCAAGAAGCAGCACACCATCATAAAATTAAAACTTGATTAGCCATTCTCTTGAGGTTTCTAGCTCCATAATAGAGTCTCACATCAGGTCTTGAGGTTTACCCTAAATCCTGCTTCTACAAGCAAATAGATTGGACAACACATACGAAATAACAAGTCATGAGCAAAATCACAAAACGGCCATATATCAATGGTGCAATTGGCAGTCCTACTAAACTGTCAAAATCTGTTTTTTCAGAAGTAATAAATAATACAGCCCCAGTTATATAAAAAAACAAGTGATAACAATACATGCAATCCAACTTGCGCCCCTCCTTAATATAAAAAATAACAATAACAATCCAAATATGATATACAACAATTTCAATCATTGAATTGCATACCATTCAAGAGAAATACATATAAAATAACCAAATAGAATCCATTGCTTCAGAACAATAACTTAATCACAATTTTATAGCAAAATTTCTTAATTTTTTTGGATGAAAGATCAAACTTGTAAGGCTAGTGGCTACTAATCCGAGGTACTTGGTTATGTGGAAGAGATGGGTGACAAATATTTGATCCAAAAGCTTGTCTTACTCATTATTTAAAAAGAAAAAAGTCAACGGTAACCCAAATATAAAGACAAATATCCAAATTCCCGACATAAATAAAGTAAAACAGATACAAGCTACTGATCAGGACTTTCTTCTGTGTGACAACACAGATGAAGTCTTTACCATGGACACCAATGGAAGTGATGGAAGCGAACTTTATAGCCTTGAAAGCATATTCTCCTCAATTGAATGATATAAAATTAAAAATTAAATAAGTAAAAGAGAAAAATGGAATGGAAGTAAATGTGATAATGGAGAGTTGGAGACTTACCCACTTGGAAGTAAATGTGGGAGTCAAACCAGCTATACTCTTCACAAGAACTGAACCGTGAAATGACGGTCGGCTTGGCTACATAGGCTAGAGGTGGGCATTTGGGACTGGGTCCAAAAATTCAGCCCAAAAACTCGGTTCTAAGAGCCTTGGTCCCAAAACAGGACCAGGCCTAAAGAGGAGGGCCTGGTCCCTCCACTAGGCCGAGCCTGGGACCGATCCCAAACTTTTGTACACTTTTTCGTTTTAGTCCTTGTACAATAACGTAAAACCCCTTATAATTTTGAAATAAACATAAATTGTAGGGGTTAAAATGAAATTTTTAAAATTTATTTAAAAAAAAAATTACTTTCTTTATAACCGTTGGCTGGCAACCAACGGTCTTTTTTTTTTTTTCGGGGGGGGGGGGGGGGGGGGTGGGGGGGGGGGGGGGGGGGGGGGGGGGGGGGGGGGGGGGGGGGGGGGGGGGGGGGGGGGGGGGGGGGGGGGGGGGGGGGTGGGGGGGGGGGGGGGGGGGGGGGGGGGGGGGGGGGGGGGGGGGGGGGGGGGGTGGGGGGGGGGGGGGGGGGGGGGGGGGGGGGGGGGGGGGGGGGGGGGGGGGGGGGGGGTGGGGGGGGGGCGCGGCGCTCAGTCTCTCTACTCCAAATTCCAATCAAATTCTAAGTCAATTTATATTTATATTTATAATTTATTCATATTATTTATTTAAATTATTCAATTTTTTCTATTTTTCAATATCATCTCTTATTCATATTATTATTTAATTTCTTTTTATTTTAATTATTTATTATTTTATCATAAATTCATAATGGATTCACAAAATGATGCATTCGGAGGATCATCCCCAAATGAATTTTACGTTCCATCCACCAAAGAAATGGAAGGGTTCAATCCATTTTCACCCTTTCCTCCAGAGGCAGCAGCTGCAATTCCAAAACCACATTCGGTCGAGACGAGGTGTAGCCAAACACATGCGAGCTGCGAGTCAACAGGCACGAGCACAGCCCAACCCCCCCGACCATCAAAGAGGGTCGTGTTCGAGATGTATGGCAACACTTCACCAAATCAAAACAACCAAAGACAAATGGGGAGAGGGAAGAATCATGTGGGATATGTAATTTCTACGGAACCATTATTGGCGCTGAGTAGGGGACTTCGACGATGCGACGACACGTGGAGAAGAAGCACCGCCAAATAATATAGTTGCCCGGTATATCTTCAACCGGATCAGGTAGACAAATTCAAACTCAACTTAATTTTAATCCACAATCTTCAACTTTTTCAACATGGCAATACAATGCACATGTTGCACGAGAGGAAATAGCAAGATTCATAGTTGCTACAGACTCTCCCATTTGTTTATCGGAAAATCCTTATTTTATTCACATGATTAAAACTGTATTTTGTCCAGCATATACCCCTGTTAGTAGAAGTACAAGTAGAAGAGATATACTAAAACTTTATAAAAAAATAAATAATAAACTTAAAAACGAATTTCAAAATTTTAGAAATATATCTATTGCACTTACATCAAACATATGAGCTTGTAGATCAAAAACTGATTTTTTCTTGTAGATCAAAAACCGATTTTTTAACTGTCACAGTACATTTCTTAGATCATAATTGGGGTTTAAAACAAAAATTAATAGGTTTTAAACCATTATATGAAAAACATAGTGCTGAAACTATTTATTTTATAATTCTTGAAGTTTTGCAAGAATATGTATTGACTGATAGAGTTGTAGCACTAACGCTTGATAATGCAGCTGCTAACATCGCGGCAATCTTTTTATTTGAAAAGAGATTGGAACCGCATGGTGAAGGGAAATTTTTTCACCAGAGATGTGTCTGCCACATCATCAATTTGATAGTTAAAGCAGGTTTAGATGTTATACATTCAAAGATGAAGAGGGTGTGCGCGGCTCTCGAATTTATCATCAGTGGTAGCAATAAAAGATGGCAGGAGTACATCAAATATTGTAAGTAAGAGGACCACCGGTTTGACCTTTGAAGTTATGTACGGACATGCCTATCCGTTGGAACTCCACTTATTTGATGTTGGAAAAAGTTTTGCCAACCGCGAAACAAATTACAGATTTCGTCAACTAGAAGCACTATCCAGAGGAAGTTGTCAGCTATGTTGATTGGGCGGTTTGTGAACTTTTTATTCATTTCGTAAAAATTTTTATGATGCTACTAATACATTAAATAATATTTATTATCCGACTACTAATTTAGTGTTAGATATTTTACTTCAAATTGCTAAATATAGATATAATAACGTTTTAAGGGAAATTGTTTTAAAGATTGAAGAAAAATATGAGAAATATTGGTTAGATATTCCATTCTTATATGGATTAGGTCTTGTTCTAGATCTTAGGTTTAAATTACACGTAGTTAACTGTATAATTACTGAGTTAGGCCAGCATTTAGGACATGATCATACGTCTTATTTGAATGACTTTAAACAACAATTGGATAGCCTTTTTTCTTTATATGAGAATAGGTAAAATGAAAGTGGAAGTGGAACGTTCAGGAGAGACGATCAGGACCTTGATGCAGCCCTCCGTCAAGGATCGATCAAGTGTATGTATATAGAACGTGGCGGAAGTAGCAGCTCCAGCTCGTACATACATGGACCAAATGAGCTGAATTGCTACCTACAAGTGGACTTGTCCTTTATGACGATGAAGCAGAAATATGACATGGATATTCTTCAATGGTGGAACCAACATGAAAGTCGATTCCCCATTGTAGCCCAAATGGCATGTGACGTTTTATCTGTGTCGGTTCTACAATTGCATCCGAATCAACATTTTCAACGAGTGGTCAGATTGTTGAAGACAGAAGATGTTCTTTAACCGATGAGATGATTGAAGTGATAACGTATTTACGGGATTAGATTCATGCAGAAAGAAGACTACAACAGCATCCTGAAGATCCTGAACTACTCGAACTCTTTAGGAATACAGATTTGAATGATGTAAACATTGTTGACAATGAAGATGAATAATTCAATATAAAAAATTATTTAATTGTTTATTTGTGAAGCGTGAATGTGTGAAATGTGAATATTACATTTATGTTAAAAATTAAAATTAACTATTAATTTTTTTATTATTTTTTATTTTTTAAAATTAATTAAATTTTTAGAAACCTACTAATCTACCCCTGAAAAATACTAAAAACCCCCTACCAAATTTTATTTCGCCCCTAAAATATAAAAAAAGATCAGGGGGGAAAAGAAATTTTTCAGGCCCATAGGCCGGTCTTGGGCCCATGGGACCGGTCCTAGGGTCCGATCCAAGTCCTAATATTGCTCATAGGCCTAGGACCAGTCCCAAGCCCATGAGCGACTGGTCCCATTTGGGACCAGCCCTAAAAGGACCAATCCCAAACGGGCCCAAGCCCAAGCTTGCTTGGGATTGGTCCTTGACTAGCTCTAAGTCGTAGGCGAAATTGGACTGCAGTGATGGTGCATGCTTAGAGTGTGACTAAAACCGTTTATGTAGTGGTTAGGATTGTTAGACTCCTTATAGTTATGGTCCTACACTTTTAATATAATTACATTATGGTCCTACACTTTTATGCTGATGTGGATTGTAATAAAAGAAATATATACAGTTGTGTCTCTTGGGCAGTTGTCTTTGATGGAAAGACAACTGCATTTATAAAGAAGACTTTACAGGTCCCCATTTGATGCAATTTTCATTTTTTATTCCCAAAACTATCGCTCTAAAATTACAGTCAGTGAAAGACACTGTATTCTGAAGAAGCAAGAAGACTAAACAATAATTATTATGGCTGAAGGTTTGTAAATTACTTCCGCATATATTCAATGAGTATTTAGATGTTTATAATTAATTATATTATGAACTTTTATATGAATATTGGAATAGAAATGTATTTACAAAGATTTCTGAAATTGGAATTGATTTGAAGAGTATGTTAAAATTGTTCCCAGATAGATCATTCAAGTAATACTGAAACTCCAGCGTTTGCAAATTTCCAATTTTTCACATCTACTTTTAACACTTTCTATAACATTTTCCATTACCTTAAATGTGTTTGGACCTACAGAACAACCCAAACCGTTCCCATTTCCTTTGCTCATGCAAAGCACATCCTTTGTAATGGGTGCTTCAGGAATTCAACCGCAAATGATGCAAAGAGGCAATAGCGAAAAAGGTCGGCAAAATTGGAATGCGGTGGTGGTGCGTTCGTGGAGTGCGACTGAAACGTGGAGTGCGTTTGGCTGTGCGTTTTCTGTGCCGCAAAATTTGAGGAAATGAATTTTGGGAGGCAATTTTGAATTTGGCAGAGTTCCAATTTTGCAAATCACATTTAATTGATTTTTTTTAAATATGGAAATCAAAATCGCTTTAAAAAAAAGAGGGAATTTAAAATTCGGCGGACATTTGTGCCCTTAAAATTTGACTTAGAATTACAAAAGTAATGGTTTAAACATAGGAGGCCTTTGGTTCAGGAATGTTAGATTACTGGGAATATTGAATTACTGGAAAGATAGATTACCTTGAAAGATTACTGGGAATCTTTAGAAAAATATGTTTGGTTAGTTAGTGAGTATGTTATATTAATATGTTTGGTTATGTGGAATAAATTGGTGGGTATGCTATTTAAATTACTAAATTGTCTCCCTTTTAAATATTAATATAAAATTATTTTTATTATTAATTTTTGAATAATTTTTTTAACCCCCAATATTTCAGATTTAGCTAAAACACCCCCGCTTATATAAAACTTTAATTTATGACGAAATCACCCCCACCTCCTGCCGCCACCGCGAACCACCGTCGGATGTCCCCGTGAGTACATCACCGTGACCAAGAGGCTCCACTATGGCCGTTTTTGGCCATATTGATGGCCGAAAACGGCCATATCGGGCCAGATCTATTCTGGCCTGAAACGGCATAATAGATCTGGCCATTTCCGGCCCGATATGGCCGTTTTCGGCCATCAATATGGCCAAAAACGGCCATATCAAAGCCTTTCGGAGCCTCCCACAAAATTTCCTTCTTTTTTAGGGACTCCGGCAATTTTTCGGCGGTGGTCCGTGGTGGTTGACCCACTGTCGACGGTGGTGGCTGGGTGGCTGTGGTGGTAGTGGCTTGGTGGCAGTGATGGTCTGTAAATTATTTTAATATAAGGGCATTATTGTCCAAAATTTTAATTAACAGGGTAAAATTGAAATAGGATATTAATGTAAATTTGTTTTAAAGTAAGGGTATTATTGTCCAAAATTTTTATTAATAAGGGATAAAATTATAACAAAAAAAGATAACCCTGGTAATCTCAGAAAACCTATGAAAATGGAGGTAATCAAATTACCTCTTATATTACCAATAATAACCACTATTGGTATTTGAAGATTACTGGTATCTTATATTACTTGACAACGAAACATGGTAATCAAGTAATATAAGATGACATTACCCCAGTAATCACACTTAACCCCGAACCAAACGCCCCCATAGAGTAATGTTACATTTACACCATTTTTTTACACCATTTTTATTACATAATGATATAACATATACCACAACCACACAAATTCTATTATAATATATAAAATTTAAAATAATTAAAAATTTATCACAAAAGATTCACAACATCCATCCATCCATCTATAGTATCTTATTCAACATGGATTGTAACTATTCCGAAGAGAAACAGTGGTAAAAGACTTCAAATAAAGTTGATATTCATATTGTATTGCACCTGAAAAGCATATACATTTTAACCGCTTAATGTTTGGTGTAATTACAAATATTTCATATATATCTAGGCCGAGGGAACAAGTACCTCACAAAATCAAATGAAATCTGTTTTGAGTTTACATAAACAACCTAGTTCCTTATACTACAGCAAAACACTAGGGAATGCACAATTATCAGCTCAGCTTCGATACTCTTTGATTTTCTGTGGGACTACAGCATTTGCAAATTTCAAGAGCTGGTGGTACAAAAACAAACTAAACAAAATACCTCAAGCAAAACCAAATTTCAACAGTGTTCCACTATTTGACAGACGTATAGCCTATATTTCCATGCAAAAAAATCTGCACATATGATACATATCAAATTATAGGTTTTTCTTTTTTTTTTTTCAATATATAAATATTTGAATTCATTTTTAGGTTAAATCTCTTACTTGGGACATAAAACATGGATAAACTCTCCAAGGGACCTTGCCCTTGCTTTTCCGTGTTTGCTGTGGATCAATGTTATTCTTTCTTCCAGTAGTTGTGGTTTTAGCAACCTTGGAGGAACCAATCTTCTTTTTCTTCTTATCTTAAGCATTCACATTTGAGTTTCCCCTTGTTGGATTGGACGTTGAAGCAACTGCAGCTAGCGAGTAATACTTGCATCCAGTTTATAAGCCATCAGTTCCCTCAATTAAGTAGATGAGTTTTGGATGGACGCTTGTGGGAATCCTAGAAACGAATCTGCAAATAATATCTACTGGGTTTGGGCCCGATACTTACAAAAAAGGTTACTGAGCAACATGCGTTATTTTAAACACAAAATAAATTTGTTCTGTCAGAACTCTTATACCCTTTACTAGGGGTAGCTGAATAAAGTTTAAAGAAGGCATGCAGGCCTAATATAAAGAAAAAAGAGTATTTCAACTGTATTTAAATTTTTAATATCATGAACAGAGAAGAAATCAGCCAGGCATCAATCTGTAGTCATCTAGACATATCGTATAAGCTCAGCACAGTGATAGTTCACTGCACCAGGAGAACATATAGATATGTAACACTATCGTAAGTACCTGCTTAATCATCATCTTCTACTCTGCCCGTGTCTAGTTTAAGCCAATTTATCAAACTTATCAATACATGACTGAGAAAAACAGATTAGAATTCCTAGACGAAGGTTGCTAAATTTGGCATTAGACAGCAAAAGTCTATTCACTTGTCTCACTAACTCTTTCTTTGATTGAGGACAGTAAAAGAGAAACCCAACCACTCGTGCACATCAATCCAAGACTTTAAATCTCTAATCTTTTCTTTAGGAAAAAAATTAACTACTTAGACAAGTCAAGCCAAATTACTGGGTCAAACTGAAATTTCAAATCTACAACAATGATGCAAATGGACAAAGTACTCACAAGGAAGACACTCAGATGAGTAAGGCAAACATCAAATCCAACCGCATAGCCACCTGCAGCAGAAAGCTGGGCAGTCATCGGCACAGGATCTGCACATTGTTTTCTTCATGGTCCTCCATTCAACAAAAAGTATAGAAGAAAAATATGACTAAATGAAATGGAAGACCAAAATGTATATGTAACATGATGGACATTGATATATAAGTTGGTGAAAATTATTTCAAAATAAATGTAACAATGTAATAAGTTAGAGAATATAAAATAAATTGATTAACAATTAATCTAAAACGTTTAAGCCAATACAAAACAAGCCTGAAAGTAGTATTTAAACTCTAAAATGAATCCTCACATGCAAGGCCAAATTTAATTAACAGACATCTCATGTAGATACAATGACACATGATTCACGTGATTAAACTTTCTTCTTCATTCATCTCAAGTAGGAAGGGATTTTGAAAGCTTAACTGCTTAGCTTGATTTCAAGTTGTACAGAAAAAAAGGGCTTTGTGCTTTTTAGCATGTTTTTGGATGCTATGGGCTGTTTTTGTATGGTTTTTGCTACCTCTAATTCTTTTGAACTCTTTGAGGACAACTGGTCCATTTTACCGAAGTAACAATTTGAAGTTTTTATATACATACCATAAACAAATGGAAATTCAAATACACAAAACATACATTTAAATCCAAAAACATATCTAACTTTAAAAAAAAAAAAAAAAATTAAGGGCCCAACCAGGTTCGAACCGGTGACCTCTTGATCTGCAGTCAAATGCTCTACCACTGAGCTATGGACCCATTTGCTATAAGCATTTCTAACTCTACGTTTTAAATTAATAATAGGAGAATTTTCAACACAAGAATACCGCATCGAAAACCAGTAATCCAAGAAGTTCAAGCTGACAGAAAAGACTCAGAAACAGTATTGAAGTCTAAGAAAAAACCAAGTCCAGATAAACATATTATTCGCAGTTTGGATTCAAATGGCAGGCAGAGGTTTGTGTTCAGGAGTTAACTTTATAAAATGGTCCAGTTCAATTTCCGAGCAACAAAAACCTAATCGCAGAAGAACAGATGTAGAAAACATAGAATAAAACATATAACATTAATGTTTCTACATACATAACACAAAGTCGCATACAAGCATCAATCGTAAATTTAAAAACGTTTTTACCAACTCTTGTTATGGAAAACAGCAGTTGTACTTAAAATTTCCCATTTTTAAGTGAATCATCACCAACAAAAACATTTCACCATTCAAAACAAACCATTCCACTATTCCAAGAGCATAATAAAATTTAAAAAGCTCTAATTTCCAAATTAAAGAAGAAAGGCAATTGATAACTTACCAAATTCATATGATGTCATATTAAAATAACCTTAATCTTAATGCTGTTTTTGGGGCTGCGACAGAGTAGAGTGATTCTGTTGGGCCATGTTGGTGCCTGGTTACAGCAATTGGCGGAATGGATGTTCCTTCTAAATCTCTAACGTTTCCACCACTCTTCTTGATCTAATCCGATTTTACTACGAGGGAAAACAAATAAATAAATAAAAAGGATAAAAGGACAGAAAGTCAAAAATAAAGCTGCAATAACTTCTTCTCCATCATAAACATGAATGATTGATGATATGAATGGAATTCATGTTACAAGTGTCATCGTTTTAATTTTATCTTCATGTGTGAAAAAATAAATGAGAAGATACCAACTTTAACAACGTTTACCTACCATGCTGCAAGCTTGATTTAAATTTACCAACATGTCAGAGCAAAAAAAGGCTTCACTTACAATTTATCGACATGCAAGCAATTCTTCAAAAGGAGAGATTTCGATTTTGAATCAGATGAAGTGTTCTTTATCAAAGCCTCTGCCTGTCCACTTGCTCAGCCCGACCAAGGAGATCAACCATAGATGCTTAGTGATATATAGTCAGATTCAAAACACTTCACAAGCATCATTTCTGAATCCCCATTTCACATCAACAAAGGCCTCCACCCTCAACAACATCATTTTTAAACCATCCTTTACAATTACATAAGGAAAAAATCTCACAAGGTCAGAAACCAACAAAGTTAGCACCTAATTTAAAGTGAAAAGAATAAATAAAGAATTTGGACGTAAACTAGACCACCCATCTCATGAAACAACCTAACAGCCTATTCAAGTTTTGAACTTTAACGCCATAGATCTTCCCCCACAACGGTATGCCATTTAAAAACTCACAACCACATTAAATGTCAACGTATTTATCATACATACCAAGAACTGAAGCACTACAAAAGCACTATATAACTGAAACCCACATTTCACAATCTGCCTAAACATAACCATTAGAAGTCACTAGCAACTCCACACACCTTAAGCTCACAGAGAAACCAACCTCATTGGCCCGAAACCCAAAACGGGCACATAAAACAAAACAAACTCAGACCATTTTTATACAGAAGACATAATACTTGTCCAAAAACCAAGTTTCATTCAGGCATTTGATCAAACATTAAACCAGCACTCAACATATCACCACAAGGCTCGAACATTTCACTATATTGTGCTGTAATAAGATATCTTTAAAATAGACCCAGTTTTGACAAAGCGAAAGTGAAGTGACTATGGCATGGTTAAGTTATTTAACATCACCAAAATGTTGGAAAAGAGAGACAATCTTGAAAGCAAAACCCAGTAAGTGTTGCAAAAACATAATGGGAAATGATCCAAAAGGAAAATTTCTAATATAACTTACAACACTGAACACATTCCTCTCGTTTTGTTTTGGTGGGCTTCTTGCTAAGCTTATGACCTAGCAATATATTACATCGCATAATCTAATCGTTACTTACAAACCTACAGTTTGCCCTAAACCTGAAGGCAACTACACATATAACATGTAAAGTTTCTTAAAAAATATTAAAATAAAATAAATACTAATGTTTTATCATTTTATGTATTGATATTAATATCTATGTATTGATATTGGTTTATCAATAATATTAGAATGAAATAGAATAATAATATAGAATAACATCTCCTATATTTAATAATCTCTTTAAAGTATGGTTAGTATTTTATTACNGTAAAGTTTCTTAAAAAATATTAAAATAAAATAAATACTAATGTTTTATCATTTTAGATATTAATATCTATGTATTGATATTGGTTTATCAATAATATTAGAATGAAATAGAATAATAATATAGAATAACATCTCCTATATTTAATAATCTCTTTAAAGTATGGTTAGTATTTTATTACAATTATAACAACATTTAATATGACTAAGGGAAATGCTGGGACATTGACACTTTGCACCAAAATGTTAAACTGAACGACGTGTCACTTGAGTTAGACAAAGCACGTAGCACATTAAGTAATGTTTCGCGAATGAATGGCCGTTCTTCCATTTTTATTGGACGGTCATTCATTTGAAATTGACTCCCTATAAAGACATTTGTCCATAGTTTAAATAAAAAAAATTTGATAATAAAAATCATGGACGTCTGTCCATATATTATTATGGACAGACGTCGCTACTTAATGGACAGATGGACGCCCATCCATTGTTTCAATTATAAATAAAAAAAAAACAAAATAATCTCATTCTTTTAGCCAAAGTCAGTGAACATTCATGGCACCGTTTCTTTACTTTATTTTTTATTTCAGATGGTGGACCCTTTGACTGCATTGATGTATGCACGGCACCTGTTTATTTACTTTATTTTTTATTGTAGATGGTGGACCCTTTGACTGATGTATGCAGTTCAAGTGATGGAACTTTTATTTACTTTGTGTTTGTGTTTGAAAGTAAATTGAAATATGAGTTTAGAAGAAGAAAATAGAAGGAACATTGCGGGAAAGAGGAGATTTTGTTTTAGAGCAGAGTCCCTATTCAATGGACGAGTGTCCATCTAAGAGGGACGCCCGTCCATTACTTTTGTTTTTAATATTTTTTTTTTTTAATTTCAACAATAGACAGGCATCCATCTAATAGGGATCCTGTCCATAATATATGGATGAGCGTCTATGATTTTTGTTATCAAATTTTTTTAATTTAAACTATAAACGGGCATCCTTATAGGTGGACTCCCGTCCAATAAGTAAGGACGCCCGTCTATTTCAAATGAACGACCGTCCAATAAAAATGGACGGCCTTCTTCTTTCGCGAAATATTTCTTAAAACATGCTACGTGGCTCATCTGACTTAGGTGACACGTCATTCAGTTTAACATTTTGGTGCAAAGCGTCGGTGTCCGTAGCATTATTGTATGGCTAAAAGGGTTAATTTTACATTTGAGATGGCTCAATCATTTTCTAAAACTTTGAAATATCTTTTTTAAAATTATTAAAAAAATATTTGAAAATATCATTAAAAAACTCCTTAAAATATAAATATTCTCCTAAACTACCAAAAGAAAACCTCAATAATATTATTAAAAGCCTCTTAATAAGGGTTTTAAATAATTCTCAAAAGATGTTGGAGTGAATAAAATAAACCAATAACTACAAACTATTTATTGATTGATTATGTAGACCTCCTTTAGGTTCTCAACAATCTCGCCCCTATTGGTGCTTAGGGAGACTCGAACTCAAAACTCATGATGAATCCTTTGCTCTTTACCATCAAATCACTGTGGTGGTGTAACAATTTCATTTTAGAAATAAAAGTTTTATTATCAAAGTAAAGAAAAAAATAAGATTTTTTACTTATCTTCGTAAATTTCTTTAAATGAACGTATCCGTGTCATTAAAAAGTAATATATCATTTTTTAATTACAAACTCCTCCTAAAAAACATCAAAAAACCTCCTAATGGGGTGCATATTCCTTTACAATATTAGTTAATGTATATATAATCGAGGTGTTCGGGTCAGTTTACGTGCACCTCAAACCATCTTCGGGGCTATTGAATAGGCCATGTGGTTTAGATTGACGCAAGGTAATAAAATAAACCTGAAAATAAGAAGAGAATTTTCCTTAATTTGCATACAACAAAAGGAATTTTCTACTTATGCCCATGCAAAAAGACCTCAAAAGAATCTGCTTTTCCATGTCTTCTTTAATGTACAATGATACAAAGTAGTAAATAACAAGCTTATCATCTTCCTTTGTTTGGCCACCACCTCTCCCCAAAATTCCCTCAAAACTCCACGTGGATTCACATAAACCTCAAGAATAGAATACAACCCAAGCTAACCCAACGGTGTAAAATCACAAAGTTGTGGACAATATTTCGCGTTGATTATTCATTGTCTGCATATATAAGCAACTTTTCATCCACCCTTCTGTGTTATCTTCAGCATTTGCCTTAGTTCATTTCAATGGCTTCAGTCTTCAGCGTGTTCAAGTTGTCGTTTCTCGTGAGCTTACTCTCGTTTTTGAACTTGGGTTCATGGCGAGAACCGCCGAAGAGTTTGCATATACTCCCAGCAACTTGCACAAGGATTGAGTGTCCAAGTTTTGACAGTGTTGAAGTTGGAAATGGCTATGAAATTCGAAGATATGATCAGGCTGTGTGGATGTCAACTTCCCCTATTCAAGATATCTCTCTTGTTGCAGCCACCAGAACTGGCTTCCTCCGGTAAGATCATTTCCTTTATTGTAAATTTGTAATTCGCCAACGTGATGTGTCAGCATCGGAGTACGATCTCTACCTCGACACTTGCGGCGCTAGGGTATTGTTAAACTATCCCGACGCCACAGGGGCGTTGACGAATTATACCTACACCGACACCAACTTCTAGCGTTGGGGTTGGTTTTGGCGTCTTGAGACAACTTTTCCTGTAGCGTCTTTTTGAAATTAATGGTCAAATCTTTTTTCTGCGTATTCTCTTGACAGCTTATTCGACTACATTCAGGGGAAGAACAACTACAACAAAACAATAGAGATGACAGCTCCAGTGATCACTGAAGTTGTTCCAAGCGATGGACCCTTGTGTGAATCTTCATTCACAGTCAGTTTTTTTGTGCCAGAAGCGAACCAGGCCAACCCACCTCCGGCAGAAGGCCTCCATGCACAGAAATGGGAACCCACATATGCTGCAGTGAGGCAATTCGGTGGGTTTGTGACAGACTCAAACGTAGGAGAAGAAGCGGCCGCCTTGCAGGCCAGTATTTCAGGCACTGAGTGGCCAGATGCCATTGAGAAAAGCCATGGAAAGAACTCAACTTCAGTGTACACTGTTGCTCAGTACAACTCTCCATTTGAGTTTGACGACAGAGTGAACGAGATATGGATTTTGTTTCATATGGAAAATGAGTACATAATGTGAGAATAACTTTGATGATCACAGTGTTGAGGTTGTGTTAGAACTTAGAAGGTGCAAGGAAGGTGAGGTTAGTTTTATGTGATCAGTGTAACAAGTAACATGTTGAGATATCAACTATTTAATAAAGTGTCTTATCTATTTGCTACTATAAGAAATGTTCCGTTGATAATCTGCATTTGCAATTGTGGAAGTCCATTATCTTTTTATATCTACAAGCATTGAGAAACAACACCACATCACCAAGGAAAAATATGAGCTTGGGGGAAATGGCACTTTACAATTTTCAACAATAATTTAAGGGATAACAAGAATATTCCTTTTCTTGGGTGTTTTAATATTGACGATCCACATGCCTCAATCAACAAACTATTGGAAACAAAAATTTTGAGGCACTTCTTCTACCTGGCTAAGACATCTACTTAAATAATCCCCATGAACTAGAGATTACAATGACTAGAATCTAGAAGTCCGATAATTTACAAACACATCGCAGTTACTATCAGATGAGGATTCAGCTGAAGAATTATCAACCTGCCTGAAATCCTCGTCTCTATGTAATTTGTGTGGAGATTGAGTTGACAGATAAGAGTCCAAAACATAGCCCTTCTTCTCTAAACTGAACCTAGTCTGTGGCTTACTATTTGAAAAAGTCCTACAGCAAACTGTGTTGCGACTGGCAGATTCAGCATACCCAGTCTTGAAGATCGAGGCTGGATCTCCATTTGTATCAGAATAATCCACGGTGCTGAAAGAGTCTCTAGCACTCTCAGTTGTGAACGAAGCCTCATCTGAGCTCGTGAAAAGGGACCAGTCACTTGAAGTTGCATCAGAGAACTCCATGCTCATTGACTCAGTATATCTTTCCATCACCGGCAGTGTACTTTTGTTTGAAGCCCTCCTAAGAATACCATTAGAATTGTACTCAGTAAAGCCAGAAACAATTTCTGGTCTGACATCAGATGAAAACTCTGGCCCAACAACATGGCTACTTGCTTTGTTTTGTCCTTGTCTTGAAGACTTCTGAGTTTTAGGTGTAAAATGCCTTGCAGAAGCTTGAACTGGCTGTCGCATAGCTTTCCCCAAAGATGCTCTTGGGAGTGGTCGGGGGCAGGACCTATGAAACCGTTTATATATAAAGCACAAAATGAATATAATAAAAACATATACAACCGACAATTATTCCAAGAATCCAGTTGAAGACAGAGAACTGGAAAGATTTTCATAAAATCCATTTAAGAACCCTGACATGAGCAAAATTTTCACAACCATGGACCTAAATAATTAGATAAAATATAACAGAATACACACCAAGAACACTGTAAAAAGATTGGTGACCAACAACCAGAAATGTGTTTGGAAACAGAATGATAAGGGATTATCATATCTCAGATTTACAGGGTAAACATAAGATGTAAATTGGCAATTCACACAGTGAGAAAACACTTCTTTTATAGAGCATTTTAGCAACAAATCAAATGTCTACCTCATGTAAAATAGGATATATGCCCCTTCTGACATCACCTGGCTCATTGGCACGGGATGAACCTATAACCCAGAAAATAAAAAATAATTATTTTCTGCTATGAAAACAAAGTAGTAATGAAAATCTTAAGTTATATCCAAAACCAATTAATCTTGTTTGATCTTAATACATCAGATACAGGAAGCATGTCAATTAGCACAATCTGGAGGGAAATAAAATACATGAGTGCTGAGTTTCCTTTCTGTCCTGATAATGGTAAGCTATATCCTCAAGTCAGTGGGAACTCGTACGTAATTTTTCAGAATATAGAACAGATGAAAGACAGGAAGCAATTCATCTACATTAAACAGAAGTTCACTTGTTTTATAGGGTTACTTTTTCTACAATACAGCATATAACATGCAAGAGAACACATTCATTGAACGGTTATGTTCAGAATAAACCATCATTTCAACTCCCATTTATCATATGCAAATAATCAACACATATTTGCCTAACCCAAAGTACTAAAAGAGACAGATTTACCTCAGTGTCATCTACCCTGAACCAACTGCCTTGCAAATCTTTTATATACGACACATAATGCCCTGAAAATGATGCATTCTGTGTATCCAAATGTACAACAACGCCATAAAGCATGTAAA
This sequence comes from Pistacia vera, assembly GCF_008641045.1. Lineage (NCBI taxonomy): Eukaryota > Viridiplantae > Streptophyta > Magnoliopsida > Sapindales > Anacardiaceae > Pistacia > Pistacia vera. Next base: position 415,640 of record NW_022196274.1, read on the forward strand.
GTGGAGGCATGTCACCCGTTCCAGTCATAAACGGAATCATGTCCAGCATTTCAGGGAAAGTGATACATTTATTTATTTTCCCATATCTTCCTTCCTGATTAAGTAAAGCCCAAAAGTTAATAATCTAATAAATCAAGTAACAAATAAGCCCAAAAACATACAGACAGTATAAGAACAAACAGATTTTATACAGATGTACCAGCCTCAAAATCAATTTGAAGATATTAAAATAGAGGCATCCAGTGACAGCATCTGACTCTAGGTTTGATTAAAATTATGACAATCCAAAACGAAATAAATTACTAAAGGAAACGGAATAACATTACAGACCTGATTGTCATGAATAAAGCAAGTATACCTGGAATCTCTTCAAGACAATTGTCAGGATGTTCGGCGCCTCGTGTATACTCAACTGCTTCCTGGCTCGGACATACGAAGCACACCTTTTCATCAAAACATAGCAGAGCCAGTGAGTTAATACATAAACTTATTGCAATATCCTTGAACTTCCAAAGAACACGTTTCAAGAAGTTAATCAAACCTTCCACATCTGTACATGTTTTCACCATCTAAATCCTCAGCAGTTGTAAATTGAGTCAATGCATCTTCCAGTGACTCAACCCAGCCAAATATCTCTAATGTAAGATCCATAATATTTTCATATCGTTCTGACTCATGATGACATCTAAGACACTTGACCTATTGCATTGAAATTGACAGAGACATCATTCAAAACTACCAAAAGAATAAAAATGAACATAAAATTAAAAAGTAGTTTATTAGAACAAAATTTAAGATAAGTTTTCAGGGGAGCTAATGAGCAATAAAACCTTTGACATAAGGCGCCCGCCAAAAGTATGTTGGATAAAAGTAGTTTCTTGCAGTCTAGGATCAACCCTGCTCTCACCGCCAAGTCCCTCCAAGCATATGGATTGCATTGAAGCAACCAGAAACCTGAAAAAAACAACAGTGATGTACAAAATGTAACTTCTTCAACATATGAAAAACTGAAATTCCATTTACAAATTGAAGCATAGAAGTTGAAAATATTTTACTTCAGATTTATTCAGGATTCAGATGGTAGATATGTGAGAACAGAAGTGAAGCAAAGTAGAACCAGTGTCTCCAGAGAAGTAAAAATGTCTTAAAAAGAAAAAGAAAAAACCAGCTAGCAGATCTTGAAAAACCTTAAAAATTCATGTGCATCTTCCTGGCTTCCATCCCCAATCTGACAATTAATACTTCGCATATGCAACAGGATTCTGCCAGGAGACAGTGGGCCACCACTTTCTCTTAACATCATTACATGTTGCTCAAGTTCACACATTAGACACCAATCTTTCCCACAACCTATCACTCAAATGATAATTAAGAAATCACATATATGCTTGAACAATATACTGATATCAATATCATCAAAGCTAGCACTTAAGGGAAATGAGCAAACATAGTTACAGGCTCTGGAATGTGATCTATGGAGCAAGTAGATGACGAGAGGCTTTGTGCAGGTCAAACACTGCAACACAGCATTAGCATAGCAACTGCATAATAAAAGTTATAATCAACAAAACAGTGAAAGATGACAATCAAGAAACTAATGCATGATCAACTTCTTAACCAATATAATACAAATCAAAACATCTTCGTTTGAAATTATCGAAATTCCAAATCCTAGTTTGCAAACAGGTATAGTAAAAAGGGCAGGCCATACCTATTTCCGCAGTTTACAAGGCCCCTGGGTGATAAATCAAAAACTTCACATTGGAAAAACTTCACAAATTCTTCATAAGGAAACAGCATCTAAGACAACAACATTGCAAATACAAATGAGATCTGCTAATAGTTCAAGAATCCAGCATAAATAGTACACAGATTGCAGTTGATATGTAACTAAATTTAGAGGGAACCTACCTTCATTGTCTTTTTTCCAAGCCAAAGTTCTGGGGCATCCTGCCTGAGTTTGGATGACTTCTTTAAACCCATCATCTTCATAATTCCCATCTTGGAGACCCCACTGCTTCTCTGTGCTGTGATGTTTTCTCTCACTCTTGGAACTTCTGTATCACAAATCCAGGATGAGGAAAACCAGAAACTGCAAAGTATAGAAGGGAGAAGTAATCGAGAAGACCTACTCGATTCATCGTCAATCAGTCCTTTCCTCTCTTTTTCCAAGCATAATTGTTCACCAACTACAGTCATGCATGGCTGTTCACCAACTAGTTTCGTGGATGATTTTGCCGATTTACAAATTTTGGTCCCTCTCAGATTCAATGCATTTTTAACTTTTAAAATTCCATTGAGTGCTGTCATGTCAGAATAACAGTCCACCATTTCATCATTTCCTTTAGGAACAATGTCAGTCTCATTTTCATGTGCATTTGTCCCATATTTTGCAGAATATGGTGCGACTGGAAATCCAGAGCTGCTTCTTGGTTCAGATATGTTTCCATTTTGGCTCTGATAATAATGATTTTCATGCCCTGTACTTCTTGCAGGTCCATGAGTATGGACATTAGAGCCATTGACATTGTGTCGTTTCCGAGTTTCTTCAGCTGATACAACAAAGTCACTAGTTCTTGACTGCAGAAAAAGCTTAGCACAATCAAAAACTACATAATGATTACAGAAAAACTGATGCTTATGAAATAGAAACTTAAAAGGTAAGAACCTTATGCCTCATTGGAGCCTCTTTTGGTGGAACATCTATAACGGAATTTGGATTTGTAGTGCAACTCCCTGGGGATTCTTCGTCAGAATCAAATACAGTTGCATCCTCTCTTCTTAATGATTCTCTGTTGGATTTACGGCAAGCCCGCTTGTCAGCAGTTCTCTCCAGCATAGAGATATGAGAAGAATCAACTGCAGAGCAATGCATGGCAGCAAAGGCACCTCTGCCGATTGATGGGTGAACCATGTCATCAAATGGTGCTCTCTCCATCCCAGTCTTACTATAATACCCAGATAACTGAGAGTTCAAGCTTTCATTAAGCAGAACTGAATCTTGAATTGATTCAGCCAGAGGAGACGAGCATGAGCTAGTTTTCTCTAATTGCTGGCATTCTTGCTTATGACCTTGTCTCCAGTGAATTATCTGACACTTTCCAGAACTGCACACAGGTTATCAGTCTGAATGCTGAGCAATTCTAGAACAAGTTAATTACTATTTTATAGTGTACACCTGCCGGTGGTAAAAACTACTCACACAATTTTTTTTCCTGACCTTTCCTAATGGATGATAAATTATCACTTAATAAGAAGGTGAAAAAAACTACGGGTATCAAAATCTGATAAGGTTGCACAAAACTCAAGGACAAAAACAAATTTATAGAGTAAAAGGACACATTGCTTTGATGTAGCTCCAAAAAGGTGCTTCCTTAGATAAGGATTCAAGGTCTTTTAAAAGTATATATTAATAATAAAGCATGTTGCGACAGAAAAGAAAAAGAAAATACCAATATCTGACAGACTTGCATCTGGAACAGCGGGTTGTAGAAGGAGCAGAGCATCTTGCACAGACATGAAGCACATTTTTTGATGTAGCAACAAGAGGGATAACACTGGCAGTAGCCATTGTTTCTGCTTTAAAAGCTTCTTCAGCAGCCAGTTGAGCAAGCAAACTTATCCTCTCCCTCTTCTTTGCAGTTTCACTCCATTTGCCAAGTAAGAAATAAACAACCACAGGAAGCACAACCAGGACCAGAAACAGAACAGGTACATCAGCTTCCCTTGGCTCGAGCATGTCCCCACCAACAAATTCATGTCCAATTTTCTCTCAAAACCACTACCCAAAAGATAGTCTTTTACGCTACATGAGTCGAGATAAATCAATGTCTAGGATCAGCAAAATGAAATGTAACATGAATCATGCTCACCCTTCAAACCTGTCAAATTACTGATTCATAATATACAAAAAGTCAGCAATCAAAACTGAAAAACAAACATCTTACACTCCTCATAAGTAGCTCACATACAAGTAGATGCGCAGGTGTGTGTTCATAAAAATGGAAGAACTCTATTTATATTGGTTATTTTATAGTGTCCACAGTAAGAGTATGGCTTAGAAAACAAGAACAGAAGCAAAATCTATTTCGACACCTGAAATGCATCAGACAAGAAAGGAACAATCATATTTTCTTCTAAAATCTTATCAGGCCCTCAACAAAAAGGAAACAGCAGTAAAGGAAGCACTAGTATGAAAAACTATACTCAAATTACTTCACAAGACACAACCTCAGTATTCACTCCATTCAATATAAGGTAGTACAGAGAATCACTAAAATAGACAAGCTAAGATCCCTTGATTATACAGTAAGACATCAAGCATAAGGAAGTTTTCAAAGTCCATAGAGACAAAGTTAATACCACATAGCCTCAGCAATGCCCAGGTTCTCACAACAAGCAATAAAGAGCTTCCACCACACCTATTTATACAATGATCCAGTCACAGTAATGGTATATCTGAACTGCAAACCCCTCAAGTCATTTAAAAGTATTTCTTTTCTTTTTTCAACTTTGATAGATAAAAGTAAAATTATACAAAAACTCCAAAGAGCCCATCCTAAGAACATCATAACCATACAAAGCTACAGCATAAAAACTAATTTTGAAAAAATCAAAATCAAACCCAAGGAACAAATCACCAAGAGAACTACGGGATAGACCCAAATTTGCTAAAAGAAATACAATAGAGAAAACTACAAGCCCAAAGATGTCAAAAAACTCACCCTGGACCACGGTTAGAAGACTCCTGTCCCTTGAACTAATTTCTCTCCCTCAATATCATCCATATCTAAGAACATTTAGCCCAAAAATTTGCTACCTTTGCGCCACCCCAAGGCAAATATCACCTAAATCCTCACTACGATCTTGAACTCCATAAAGCATACCTTCAAAGCTTTCAACTGACTATACCTCTCAATTAGAGGAGCTCTAAAATACACAGGATCACAATGCAAAGTACCTTACTCAAAATGCATCCATCAACAATTACTCCTTAATCTCCAAGCAATTCCAAACTCAAAAAGAAAAAAAATAAAATAAAATAAAATTTGAAATTTCTCCCATCTAAAGGTACCCACTTGAAATACAAGAACTTGAGACAAACCCATCTCTTGAAACACTCACATTTCCCCAGATTTCCAAAAAATGCACAAAACAACACAAAGAAAATGCAGCATTACTGTACGGAGACAACATTAACACTTCACAAACCAACCATTGGCTTTACAAGTCAAAGAAAACTCAAGAAAGAGCAAAACCCCCGATGAAATCAAACACTACTTCAAAGTTCAAACTAAAGATTCAAGTACGAACCAAAATAAACCCAAAAAAACAAGGTTTTAAGTTAAGTTTTGAACGAAAACATACCTGATGGAAGGAAGGAAGAAAGAAAGAAGAAAAAGAATGAGGGGAAGAACCCAAAAACACTATCTTTCTTTGTCTTCCTTGTGCTTTGTCTTTCTTCTTGCAAAAAGATTCTTTGATTCTTTAGATGGAAAACACATACAACAACACTCTCTCTCTCTCTCTCTCTCTCTCTCTGTGTGTTCGGTTTTTGCTTCAGTACTTCACAGTTCACACTTTGGACACTCTCTTCTCTCTCTTTCACTTTTTTTAAGATTTGGTAATATTTATGTCTGTTCTGCTCAGACCCAACTCATTATACTTTTAACATATTTCGCCACGTGTCTTCTGGGTATTTGTTGTGAACTGAGACGAATTATTTTCACTCTCCTTCTTTATTTATTGTTTTTACACTTTCTATTTTTCACTCCATCAAATTATTTATTATTCTTCTTATCGTTTCAATAAAATCATGTAATAACTTGAAATTAAGGGTCGATTCTTTAATTCAAAAAAAAAAAGAGGAAGATAACATAATAAATACTTTTTACGTAATCAATGGGACCCAGTTTACAGAAGAAAAAACATAAAGAAGATGATTGGTTATTGGCCGTAGGATGAGCGAAACAGAAAGGGGTGAGAAAGAGTGGGACCCATTACAAGATGCAGTTCCCAATGATTTTAGGTGAGTGAAACGTGGACGGATGGGATCATTCTAGAGGATAAGTATAACTGTTGTGTGACAGACGACACGAATTTTTATAGTCTGTTAAATTATTATTTTTCTTTCTTTTTTTTTTTTTTTAGTCAAAGTTTTGAGGGTTTGACCATGTGAGGTGGTATGTGTGCATCCATGCCTATGATATCATTTGCTATTCCAACACTTAGATTGATTTTTATATGTTTGATTTGCATCACATAATGATGTGATAAAATCATGGTCATATTATGATCGATCTCGATCATCATCATGATTATCATCATCATATCTTTCCTTACCTGCGGAAATGAAGGAAAATCATACGCCTATCAACCTATGCCTATGATTTATTTAAGTCATTTTTTCAATTTCCATAATTAATTTTAAATTTTAAAAATTAATACTTTTAAATGCTAAATTTACAATTTTGTATTAAAATCTCCAGAGTTTTTAATTTTAATTTCTCATTTATAAAACAAAAGGAAACATTACTTTACCGTCATTCTATTGATATGTTAATCTTAAGAAAATTATCTTTTTTTTAATCACCGAGGATGTTTCAGATTAGTTTGTACGCACCTCAATTAATCATCCGAAGTCTTAGAACTGTTAACCAAATAAAAGTTTTAATGATCAACCCTATTAGTGTATAGAAGAACTCAAATTCAGAAACTTATGAAACTTCATTTTACTCTTTTACCATCACCCTTATTATATTTATATTAACAAATAACAATTAATATAAATATAAAATAAAATAGGTTAGTCGGATTAGATAATGACCAAAAACTTGTATCATAAATTTAAGTTAAAATGGTTTAACCCAATAAAAAGCTACACATAGACAAAACAAAGACTTGACATGAAAGAAAAAAAGGTGGATTGGAATTTCATAGTACATGACAAGAATTATTAGTTATGGATGGATGTCTTTGTAGAAGAAGAACATTCTATTAAATCCAAACACTATATCCTGTTCATGTTATGACCAAACCAAAACTATTAATATAAACTTATGTGTTACTACTATTTCCTTCAACAAATTCACTTCTCTCAATCCCTTGTTTTCAAATAAAAAATTTCATGAAAAATAGGACCCAGTTTCATTTAATCTAGGAGTCATTATAAATTGATTTAGTAACACTCACCTAACAAATTAAACATCAAGAATTAATAGAAATAGAATAATCAAATATAACTTTTCAAGAGATAGTTTGGTTCTTGAATGAATATACCTTTTGATATTCATTAAGAGATACTTTCATCAATTTTCAAATATTACTTCAGTCAATTTCTTCAATACAATTCAACTCTCTTTCCTCATAGTTATTATAACAATAATTAAAATAGACCTCATTACTTATAGCTTTAATACATTACTTAATGCAAGTTAGTTGAAGTGCGTATATATATATAAAGCAAGAGAATAAGACCAATAAATATAAATTAATGGTCAAAGTCTAAACCATATTGAATTTAATTATTTACATTATTTGTTAGTTGGAAGATTAGAAAAGTAATTATAAAAATAAGCACCACCCTTTTAATTTGTCATTGTCATATAGATGCATGAATCCAACCAGATTATGAAAACTTAATAAACAATTTTGACCGAGGAGCTCACGTGCAATAATTTAGAAGTAAATTTATTATTGAACTCCAATTATAAGATTCATGAATGCTACTTCTACCTGTTATTCAAATCAACTTTCTTAGATTTAACCCATTTTAGAAAGATTCCTGCACCTTGCAGGATCCATTTTTCTATCAATTGTCTTCATCTTCTTTGCTGCTATTCTGCCAACGGAATAAAGATAAAAATAAGACGGTAAAGGGATTATTTGATACAGACCTTTAAGTGCTTATATGTGTATTCTACACAAGAAATCATCAAAAACCTTCACTGAAATTTCCTACAGTTCTGTCATAAACAGCTGCTCAATATTTGAGACCAGCCTTCAAAAGGGACTTCTTGGATACAATGATCTTAAAGCCCATACAAAATGTAGGACTATAATTAAAAAGCCCAAAACATGTTAGAAATTCATCATAAACCTACCTCTTTCATCTTTGAAGAAAATAAAGACACAAAGAATGAAGAAACACAGACTTAATTTCTTCTATGATGTTTTTTATTAAATAAAGAAGACAGAAATAAATAAGTTACAATGGTGAGACAATTCTGAAAAGGAACTCTCTTAAAGGAAAAAAGAAAAATAAATCAAGAAGATTGGTAATTAGGAATTCAATCTTCTTGTATAGGAAAAGAATAATTAAGAAATAAAAAACTCCTGAAAACAAGATACGTTAGCTAATACATAGACTCTTAACAAGGAAACAAAACAATCTAATAAATACAATCAACGGCTTGACTTTTAACACTCCCCCTCAAGCCAATATATAGATGTTGATTATACCAAGTTACTCTACAAAGTCTTCAAAGTTGGTCAAGCAAGAGCTTGTGTGAGAATATTTGCACCTTGACCGGTTGCCGGAGTGTAGCTAACCTTAAAAATTTATTCTTTAATCTTTTCTTTGATAAAATGTCGGTCTATCTCCACATGCTTAGTTCGATCATGATAAACCAGATTCTTGGCTGTACTGATAGTGGCTTGATTGTCATAGTATAATTCCCTAAGATGCTTCAAGGTGACCTTTAATTCTAACAATAATCTTTGTAACCAAATTCCTTTACAAATTCCCTATGTAATAGCTCAAAATTATGCTTCTGCACTACTACGGGCTAAAACTAATTGCTTCTTGCTTCTCTAAGTCACCAAGTTTCCCCACACATAAGAACAATATCCAGAAGTTGATCATCAATCTGTAATGGATCTTGCCCAATCTGCATCTGAATAAACTTTGATATTTCTCTTAGAAGTTCTTGAGAAGAATATACCCTCACCTGAAGTCATCTTGACATATTTCAAACTTTTGTATATAACAATCATATGTCTCTCAGTCGGGCAATTCATGAACTGGCTTACTACACTGATGGAGAAACCGATGTCAAGTCTAGTGTGGGAGAGATAGATGAATTTCCCTACAAGGTGTTGATATCGTCCCTTTTCGATAGGAGCACTCCCATCATTAATTTCAAGCTTGACTGTTGGCTCCATAGAGGTCTTGGCAGGTTTACAACCAAGCATTCTAGTTTCACTCAACAAATCCACTTACGTTGGGAGACAAAGATACCTTTCCTTGACTGACCAATTTCCATCCCGAGGAAGTACTTGAGGTTCCCTAGGTCCTTGATCTCAACTTCTTTATCTAAGAATTGTTTGAGAAGTCTAATTTCTTCCTCATGGTCACCTTTTAGAAGATGTCGTCCACATAAACAATAATAATGGCCATCTTCTCTTCCAAGAAATGCTTCACAAACAAATTATGGTCATATTAACACTAGGAATATCCATAACCTTTTACTGCTTTAGTAAATCTGTCAAACCATGCCTGCGAAGATTGCTTGAGTCCATACAAGGATTTTTGAAGTCTACAAACCTTGTTGAAGTTAGATGATGTCTCAAGTCCGTCAGGAATATCCATGTTGACTTCTTCCTCTAGATCACCATTAAGGAAGGCGTTCTTCACATCCAGCTGGTGCAAATACCAATTAAAGTTAGCTACCAAGGATAAAAGTACACGAACAGTGTTGAGCTTGGCATCTGGAGCAAAAATTTCCTAATAGTCAATGCCATAGGATTTGGTGAATCCTTTGGCGACCAAATGAGTTTTATACCTATCCAAACTACCATCCGCCTTATATTTCATTATGAAGATCCACTTACACCCAATAGTCTTCTTACAGCTCGGAAGATCAGTAATTTCCTAAGTTTCATTCTTTCTTAGTGCTTGAATCTCTTCATTAACGGCAACCTTCCACTTAAGACACTCGAAAGTTTCTTGAATATTGCAAGGAACTTGTATCTTTGTAAGACTAATAGTGAAGGCACGAAAAGAAGGTGACAAACCATCATATGAAATAAAGTTTCCAATGGGATGTTGAGTGCATGACCGAACCCTTTTCTCCAAGCTATGGACATATTTAGGATCTCATTTTCAACTCAAAATCAATACAACTATCTAAGTTATAACTATTACCTTGAATTTCAAGAGGATTAGGACTTGGTTCAGCTTCATGGTTTTGTTGAGGAAGTGCTATTTCCTTTGTTTCCTCTTGAATGTGCTCCATATCCTACAAGTCAACAATGAAGTCAGTGTTTTTGGCAGGTAGAGGCTAAATGACTCTAAAGGAATGTGATTTTTTGACACTAAGAGATTGTGATTTTCTGTGGTGATGGGTGACTCTAGGAATGACTCAAAGTCCCAAAAATGATATTCTTAAGTTGAGTTCTCCCCCTAAATATCAGTTTTGGGGTAGTATGGCTGATTCTAAAAAAAGGTGACATCCAATGAATTTTAGAATTTTCTTGTGACAAGAAAGTAACACTTATATCCTTTTTTATTTGTCGAATACCTAAGAAAGATGCACTTAAGTGACCTAGGATCAAGTTTACTTATATGTTGTTGATGGACATGGACTAAGAAAGATGCACTTAAGTGACCTAGGATCAAGTTTCCTTATATGTTGTTGATGGACATGGACAAAGACAAAGACAGAGCACCCAAAAATTTTAGGTGGAACAATGGAAATGAGACAAGTAGTCGAAAAAAAATTTAGAAAGGTTTGACACAGTGTTTGAAATTTTAGCACCCTAGATGGCATCCTATTGATAAGATATATTGCTGTAAGAATGACTTCCCCCTAGAAGAATTTAGGTACATTTGTGGAGAACATTAGTAACATAACTACCTCTAACAAATGTCTACTTTTCCTTTCAACGACTTCATTTTGTTGCGGGTTTCTACACAGGAACTTAAGTGAACTATCCTTTCTTTTGATTGGAATTCTCCTAGTACAACGTTGAAGTAATCCCTAACATTGTTAGACTTTAGGATTTGGATTTGTGACTGGAATTGGGTCTGAGTTATATTTTTGAAATTTTTAAAGATTTGACCTGTTTCTGATTTGTCTTTCATAAGAAACACCCAGGTTAATCTAGTATGATCATCTATGAATGAGACAAAGCACTTAGCAGCCGTTACATTTTTTATTTTTGACAGACCCCAAATATCACTGTGAATCATTAATGAATGGTCTAGATGCTTTATAGGGTTGAACATAAAAATGAGATCGGACATGCTTGGATAATTGACAGATTTCACACTCAAGAGATTTTAGATTTTTATTAAATAACAAAGGACATAAACGTTTGAGGTACATAAAATTGGGAAGACCTAAGTGATAGTACCATAACATAATAGTACTATCATTATTTTGACGAAATACTGAAAAAGAACTAACACCAACTGTTGTTTGAGGTTGTTTTTGTGAATAGGGGCACTCCTTAAAGATATAGAGTCCAGAGCACCCCTTAGCATTGCCAATCATCTTCCCCGAATCCAAATCTTGAAATTCACAATGAGTAGAGAAAAAATCAATAACACGCCTCCTTTCCTTAGTAAGTTAACTAATTGACAACAAATTGCAGTCCAAGTTAGGAATATGAAGAAAATAATTGAGTGTAATATCTTTTGATAACACAAGTGAACATGTATCGGTAACTTTTGATAGTGAACCATCTGCTATTTTAACAGTTATTTGGACAGGAGCTAAATGTATTAAAAACTGTTGCATCTCTCGCCAGATGATCTTGAGTCCACAATTCAAGGTCTGTTTTGTTTCTTATACACAGAAAAAACGCTCATAGAATTACCTTTGTGAGCCAAGGTTCCGGAACCAATGACATGATTTGAAGACGAACTGATTTGTGACTGAGTAGACAGAAGAGGAGACAATAATTTTTGAAGCAGCTTCATTTGTTCCTTGTTAAAAGGACTTACTTCAGGTGATGGTGGCTCTTCTGTGGAGGTGTGATTTCCTTGGCCTTCTTTCTCCATTTGACTTGTTGGCTTCCCATGTAATTTCCAACATGTTTCCCATTAAATGTCCTGGTTTTCTACAATGATCACACCAAGGCCTTTCTCCTTTATTTTCTAGCGATTATCTGAAGGGGCAAGCTGAGTTCCTCAAGTGAAAAAAATAGTTTTCAACTACATTCAGATGTTGAGGTACTTGATTAATTCGTAAATCATATTTTTTTTTATAAAATTTTTGATTTAAAGGGTATACATTAACCTTTTTTTTATCTATACTTAATATTCCAAGAATCAATGCAAAAAAAAAATAATTTGAATCAACAAACAAAATTCAAATTATTGATAAAAATGTCCATAATCACAATAATGAAGCGAATAATATCCAAATCGATTGTCTCCTACTCTGACTGATAAATCCAAGAGAAATTGCTATATCCTATATTCAAAAGGGAGAAATGTGTCTGGATAATTTCATGATTGAGAAAGATTTAACTATTACCGAATTGATGAAAAAGGGAATAGTGATTATCGAACCGGCTCGTCTGTCTGTAAAAAATGATGGACAATTTTTTCTATATCAAACCATAGGTATTTCATTGGTTCATAAGAATAAGCGCCAATTTTAATTTAATAAAAGATACCGAGAAAAAGGCTATGTTGATAAGAAAGTTTTTTATGAATGTATTCCAAGCCATCAACTTCATCATGACCTTCTTCCTGCTTTCCCGTCAACCTTTAGAGAAAGCTTCCCTAAGACTAGGTGATGTCTTTGTTCCCATGAGTCTCCCACATACCTCATCAAGATTTTTATTCAAACCTAGCAAAAACTTGTAAACATGTTTTTTCTTTACAATCTTTTTGTACAATGATCCATCAACAATACATGACTAGTTATGAACCTCATACATATCAAGTTGATGTCAGTTGCGCGTAAGTATATTAAAATGTTGAGTTCCCATGAGATCACCTTGTCGCAGACCATGGAGAATCCATTCGATCTCTACCACCTCCGAAGTGTTCTCGGTGTCAGATTAAGTTTCCTTGGCTGAGATCTTAGCAGTTTCGAATGCCAAAAAATTCTCGCAATGTCCATGTTCATCGAGTTGACAAGCCATGACATCACTATATTGTTTTTTGCTAACCACTTCTTGTAGGTAAGAGCCGTTGGTTCTAGGGCTGCTGAAGCATAAGTGAGGTAATTGTGTTTTTCTTTCTCGCGAAAGAACATTAAGATGGATTGAGACTATGGAACATAATTGTGTCCAATCAACTTATGAGAGGCAATAAGAACATGGGTGGCTTTGGGCATTACTTTCTGTAGCCATATTAGAGGCTGATTCATATTCGGGCATTAAGATTTGGAAGACCTAGAGATAACGAATAAGAATAACTCGATGATGAAGATAAATAAGACAAGATTAAACTTGCTTTGATATCATGAAAAAAATAAAGAATGAAGAAACATAGACTTCTGTGATGTTTTTTTATTGAATAAAGAAGACAAAAATAAATTGGTTACAATAGTGAGATAATTTAAAAAATGAATCTCTTTTAAAGAAAAAAATAAAAATAAATCAAGAAGATTTAGTAACTAGAAAATTAATCTATTAAAGAAAAGAAATAATTAAGAAATAAAAAACTTCCAAAATAATAAAAACTTCTAAAAATAAGATACAGAGTCTAATTCTTACCGCCTAATACATATACTCTTCTTAAGGAAACGAAACGATCAACTAATGAAATAAACAGAATCAACGGTTTCACTTTCAACAACCTTGATCCTTCATCTTCACTCCTACAACACCAACAATTCTCAGCAGAAATGGGTGCACAGAGACAACAAACCGAAGAAGAAGAACATCAATCTCCAACAACAAGAACCTACTGGCGATGGAGCAAGCAAGACTTCTTCCCCGAGCCTTCTTTCCAAAACTTCACTTCCTACAGGTCCGCACTCTCCCAAACATACCCCCGCCTCAAAAACTGCCTCTTTTCTCGCTCCACAGACGCCAACGAACTCATCACTCTGCAAAAAGAAAGTGAAAAAACCCTTCAAAAATGCCTCACTTGGTGGGACTTAATCTGGCTAAGTTTCGGCTCCGTCGTCGGCTCCGGAATATTCGTCATCACCGGCCAAGAAGCTCATGACCACGCCGGACCCGCCATTGTTTTATCCTATTTAGCTTCCGGGGTCTCCGCACTGCTCTCTGTGTTTTGCTATACAGAGTTTGCCGTTGAAATTCCCGTTGCAGGTGGGTCCTTTTCGTATCTTCGTGTTGAATTAGGCGACTTTATTGCTTATATTGCAGCTGGGAATATTCTTCTAGAAGCTGTTGTTGGTGCGGCCGGGTTAGGGAGGTCTTGGTCTTCGTATTTGGCGAGTATGATTGATGCTGATAACTCTGATTTGTTGCGTTTTGAAGTTAAGTCTTTTGCTAAAGGTTTTAACTTGTTGGACCCGGTTGCAGTTTTGGTGCTTTTGGTTGCTAATGGGATAGCAATGAGTGGGACGAGGAGGACTTCTTGGTTGAATTGGGTTAGTTCTATTGTGACTGCTTGTGTGATTGTGTTTGTTATTGTTGTTGGGTTTGTTCATGGCAAGAGTTCAAATTTAGTGCCATTTTTACCTTTTGGTGCAAAGGGGGTTTTTGAAGCTGCAGCTGTCGTTTATTGGTCTTATACTGGTTTTGACATGGTGGCAACCATGGCTGAAGAGACTAAGCGTCCTGCAAGGGATATACCGATTGGTTTGGTTGGTTCAATGTCTATGATTACTGTGATTTATTGTTTGATGGCTTTGGCATTGACCATGATGGTAAAGTATACCCAAATTGATGTAAATGCTGCATACTCGGTTGCTTTTGAACAAATTGGCATGAAATGGGCTAAGTATTTGGTGAGTGTGTGTGCACTTAAGGGAATGACTACAAGTTTGTTGGTGGGATCGCTTGGGCAAGCTCGATACACGACTCAGATTGCTAGAGCTCATATGATTCCTCCCTGGTTTGCTCTAGTTCACCCAAAAACTGGAACACCTATTTATGCTACTTTGTTGGTAACCATTCTTAGTGCCATTATTGCATTTTTCTCTAGTTTAGATGTCTTGTCAAGTGTTTTCTCTTTTAGTACGCTCTTAATTTTTATGCTTGTGGCTGTTGCATTGCTTGTGAGGCGATACTATGAGAAGGATGTTACTCCAAAGAATGATTTGGTTAAGTTTTTAGTGTGTCTGTTTGTTGTAATTGCTTCTTCTTTAGGTGTAACAGCAATCTGGAATTCAAATGGGAAGGGTTGGATTGGGTATGTGATAACTGCAGTGCTTTGGTTTTTGGGAACTCTGGGAATGGTATTGCTTCCAAAGCAGCGTGTTCCAAAACTTTGGGGGGTTCCTTTAGTTCCATGGTTACCATCATTGTCAATTGGGATGAATTTATTTCTATTAGGGTCATTGGGTTATGTGGCATTCTGGAGGTTCTTAATTAGCAGTGTAGTAATGCTTGTGTATTATGTGTTGGTTGGTCTTCATGCTACTTATGATGTGGCTCATCAGAACCTAGAAGAATCAAAACTCGATGAAGGCCTGTGAAATATAGTCAAGGGATGCTTCAAAGCAGAAGTAGTATTGTACATTAGTGGTGGTATAGATATTCTTCATATGGCTAAAGATGAACTGTGTAATACAGAGCAAATTATTATCAGAAACTGTAATTTTGAAATGAAATTGCATTTGTCCAACCTTGTTTGTTTAATTATTGGTTTTTTTTTTGGGTCAGGAATAAATGGCTATTCTGTGGAAGTCTGTGATGTTTGTTAAATTTTCAATGTAAATATACAGTTTGGTGAAACTTAACCCTGATTACATACATTCATTGCTGCAATTCGTTGGGTCCTTAAGTCTCACCACAGATTATGTCATTCCTTTATGAAATTTGTGTTCGATTCCAATCAGTCATTGTTTCTGATTGCAGAGTGGCCATAACTAAAGCCATCGAAAGTCTAAATTAACTTAACTATTATGTAGAGCGTACCTCTCAAAATCCTGCAACAGGCATGTCTACTGTTTGTAAAACAGACATTAGATTACAGTTCTTGTTTCGGTTTTCATGAACATTTTCGTATGAATCTACTATATGATCACTGTGAGCTTGGTATTGATTTTTTGATTCATGTATCTTCATTGGTTTATGGTTCAGGCAATCTTATCCATGTATTAACCGCAATCTACTGTTTTCTGTTCAAAAGGATTAAAATCTTCTTATCAAATAGTTTAGAGAAACAGTTTAAATTATTCCATTGCATTTAGAAATGCATCAAATTAAAACTTTCTTCAATCATGTGTTCATTACATACTCAACTGAATGAAGATCTTCCAAGACTATAAGACCATCACAGAGGTACTCTTCTTTGTTGCACTATATTTTAGATAGTGGTGAATCAGAATGTTATGAGGAAGCGATGCAAGTTGGTAACTCATTCAAGTGGAAGTTAACTATAAAAGATGAGAAAAGCAAAATGAAGGATTGGAAAGTAAGGACTCGCTATTAACAAATCAAACCTAACATTTGACAGATTGCCGCTCATGCTTAGTTTCTAATAATCAATTAACTGGGCGAATCCCTCCTATTTGCAAATTAACATCCCTTCAAGGTCTTGATTTGTCTAAAAACAATTTGAGTGGAAAATTTCCACAATTTATTGGCAACTTTCCCTGTGTTGCATCTAGGGATGAATAACCTAGACAAAGAAACATTAGGAGGTAAAGCAAGAAAGAAAGAATATAACCATTTTCACATCCACTGACCTGTCAAAACAGTCAGTTCTAAGGAAGAATTCCTGAAATTTTTGGAAACTTTAAGTCGCTAATATTATTTAACCTTTCTCACAATAGCCTAATAGTTAAGATTCCATTGTCATTTGGGAATTTTGACATCATTCAATCATAAGATCTCTCTTCAAACAAATTTGATGGAAGGATTTCTGAGCAAATGAAAAGTCTCTCATTCCTAGCAATATAATTCAATCACACAATCAACTCCAGGGCCGATTCCTCGAGGTGGTCAATTTATACTCACGAGTTATTCCTTTACTGGAAACATAGGGGTGTGTCAGAGAGCCATTGCAGTGAGACATGTCAATAATTGGATGTGGTTGTACCAACATCTAATGTAGGGAAGAGGAAGATTTTTCTCATCCTCTAGACATATTGATCTATGAGGATTTCAAAAAAATTCTGACACGAGATATTCATAGATACAAAATCAACTCTGCATTTAACAAGTATCTAAATTTTGCTGTCACTTAAAATTGTTATCACCATAAATTTATAAATCTTAAAGAGATGGTTTTGCCTTAGATGCCTTACGAAACATTAGGCATTCCATGCTTTTCACATGGCGTTTGAGGTCATTCAGTTTGTATTTGACCTTGCCTTTTAAGTCCTAGAGGAACAAGAATTGGCATGTTTATCTGTCAGTATTCTCAAATTTACAGCTTATACTTTTTCTTCTCTTTTTCATTTGCTTGAATCATGGGTTTCTATTTCTTGAATTGAAGACAAATTCAATTGAATCAATGGATTAAGACAGTAAAATCGTCTCTAATCTTCACTAATTCCTCAACTTTTGTCAGTCTGTGTGAGGGTAACTCAAAGTTTCAAAGACTTACAACATATGCATATTCATATTGATTTGGTGGGATTTTATAAGGCTCTTCTGCACATAGCAGCTTAATGTGTTATCTATACATTTATACAACAAACTCCCAACAATACTATAAATCAGATGGTTTCTGCAGCTCTTTAGCTGTTCTGGTTTTTTTTGCTGTTTTTTGTGGCGATTTGTTTTTCTACTAGGTGGTGTTTTATGGGTTTGTTATAGGCACTCAAGGACTCCGTGTGGGCTGATTTGTAAAGGATTGTACATCTTTGCCTCTTTGTCTCGTCCCTTGGAATTTTTATCCTAGTCGGGATGCTGGGCGTTTTCCCTTTTAGGTGTATTTTTTTATTCTAATTACCATTTACCCAAAAATACTATAAACACAAAAAAAACTTCCCCTGGTTTCGGAAATACCACTTGCTGTTAGTCAACGTTATAATCAGAAGACTTTTCTTGAAAAAGAGAGAAAGAAAATCCTTTTCACGCGGTTTACTCTAGGCCTGGGCCGGCTCAAGTCAGGTCTAATGCCTGTTGTTTATCATACAAATACAATAATGGTCCCAATGAAACAACCCACAAGATTCTTTGTTTTACAATATGCTATCTATCTCTTTTCCCATCTAACTTTTCTTGCATTTCATCTTTTTTTTTTTTCACTGTTTGGGAATCAAAACCAGCCACGCACTAGTCTCCTCTTATTTGTTTAACCCAAGTCCTTCCATATTTGACTGCTGAAACTTTTTACCGTAAAGAAGTGCAGTTGAGCCTTTAACAAAAGCATATTCTTGTATTAAGAAACGTGATTTTGTGTTTATGCATTAAACAAGAAAGGTAATTACAAGATAATACAAAGTATAACTCTTAATCTAAGCCATTGTTTTGAGTATTGAATTACATTAGGCAACTATTTTCTCAAAGTGGATCAGCCTGTTATCTGCAAGTTTTGAACTGTATGCAGATTTTTTGTATTCAAACCATGTAAACTCTTTGTACAAGCTTTGTTCATGGCCTTTCATGAGTGAAGGCAATGGAGCTATTTTCTCACTCAATGGTGGTCCGCCAAAATAAATCATTGAAACTCTTGATTTCGAACTGTTTGCCAGAACTCTATGCCTCACACTTTTAAACCTCCCATTGGTCAGCACCTGCATAATCACCCACCAAACACAGAAATCTCCATTAACTAACCATTATTCAACTCCATTAAGCACTATTCCATCTCAATAGAGATAAAAAAAAAAAAACTTTCTTTTTCAGGTAATGGAATAAGTTCGATAGTAGAAACACAAGCGAGTTTTAAGTGGGATGAATGTATTCCATGAATATAGATAAGAACGGAGTGCATGTATGCACAGAAGAAAAATTATTGGAGGGTGGTGAACTTACCAAACAGTGAAGTCTTGAAAAAGTTAAAAAGAAAGATATATTATTGTCTCTCTGATAGAGATAGGTGTAAATAGTGATAAATAAACAATAAAAACTGTATAAAATTTGTACCTGTAATGAGTCTCCAACATTGATAAAAAAGGAGTTTTGATCAGGAGGAACTGAAATCCAACTCCCATCTCTGAGAGAAATTTGCAAGCCAGAAGTGTTGTTGGATCTCAACACTGAAATAATCTGAGGGTCTGTGTGTTCTCCAAATCCAATCATATTGCTGTTAATTCCATTCAGAGATTGAATATCAGGACATGGCGGATAGTGATTCAGCCTGAAAACAGAGTCACTCTGTTCATCCATCAAAAGCTTACTGAACACATTCCTTTGTTGAATCTTCAATCCATCCGCCATCAGTTCCAAAATCTCACACGCCATTTTCTTCACCGCCGATAAATAATCATTCAAAGCGCCACTGCAAGCACACCAAAACAATATTATAAACAAATTAAAAAAAGAAAGAAGAATGATTTTTGATTGATTTTTCTGAAAGTTTATACCGGAACTTTTCCGGATTTTTGCCGAGAAGTGAAACGAATCGTTGGAGATTAGACTCTTGATTGGCGGTGAAGAGGAGGTATTCAACCCAACCCACGTCACCGTTTGGTCCGATACTTTTGTTGCCGTAGCCGAAGGGGCGGGGAGGGCCGGCTTGTGCTTTCTCCGGGAGAGGTAAAGAGAAGAACTTAACGGCTTCAGCTTCGAGCCTGGAAATGAATTCCAGGGGAACTCCATGGTTGATGACTTTGAAGAAACCGAACTCTTCACATGCCTTGATTATGAGGGTTTTGGCATCAGGTTTTGAGAGGTCGATTAAAGGGATTGCGGGGAACAATGTGGAGGTTTTGCAAGAAGTTTTTGTGAATGGAAACTGTTGGATTGCTGGCTTGGCCAAAGCCACCATTGTTGCCTTTGTATATGAGCTTTTGTTTAGAGAAGTGAATTGAATTGAATGGCTTTGAGTTCGGCGGGGCTATTTATACGAGAAAAATGTGGAGCAAAAAAAAAAAAAAAAAAAGAAAAATTAAATTGTTAACCTTTATTAGAGGAGAGAATAACTTAATACACCCTGAGCTTTTGGTTGTTCCATCAAGGTCCTGGCATTTCAAATGTTAAGAAATACCCCTTTAAGCTAACTAAGGGGTGTTCATAACTAGTTAACCGATTTTCTGAACCGAATCGGTTAAGGAGAAAATCGGTTTTTCCTTTAACTTATTTTTAATTTTGATTTTTTCCTAATTTAAACCGGTTTTATATTTTATTATTTTTATAAAAACCGGTTTTATTGTTTTTATTTTTTATTTTATTATTTTTATAATAAACCGGTTTCGGTTAACTGATTCCCATAACCCATAAACCGATAATCAAACCGAAAAACTAGTTTTTGTATTTCTTTGAACTAAAACCAAACCGATTTTTCGGATAACTAAAAAACCGGTTTGGTTTGGTTTCTACATTTTTTTTTAACATCCTTGACAACAATTAATGAAATATTAACTTTGAAACAATATTTTTTATGCAAAGAACAATGAATTAAAGGTGAATTACGGATTTTTTTCCTTATATATATAAGTGAATTATATATTTCACCTTTTATATGGGTTAACTTATGTTAGAATCAAGAGGTCTATGATAGTTTAACATGTAGTATAGGTACGTTCTAGACCCAAACCCAGGGGGGTAAATGTAATTATCTAACCTTTAGAGTGGCATGGGCGTGAGAACCTTTCTAAAGTGCGGTCTAGTCATGAGGAGGTTCAACTTGGGATAAAAAGTAAAATCAAGATCTAATTGTCTTAAAAAATAAAAGATATGGGAATTTATCACATTAAAAAATGCGAGGTCAAATCAACCACCATCATATATTATGGATAATCATCTATTATTATTATTATTATAAGTCGGACCATACTTATTATTATTATAAGTCGGACCATACTTATCATAACCAATAGATTAATTGATGTAACTGTTAATTTTTATGATAAGTGATTTAGAATAAGGTATAGATTTGAATTCTGTTAATCCAGAGAATACCCATAATTAAAGAAAATTAAACAATTAAGAATTAACAAGAACAACTCGGTCTTGAATCAAAGATTTTCAGTCTAGTTTTTAAATTTTATTTCTTGAATTTCCTTATTTTTCTAAATAAATCTAAACAAGTTGGCACCATAATTAAAGTCCATATTATTTTTTTTAAGGATGAAATGTTTGGACTAATCTACGCATATTTTAATTAATTTTTCAAGATTTTAAAATTATTAATCGAATAAAAGTTTTGTGACTACTCCTATTAACATTCAAAGAGAATTAGGGAAACTCAAACTAAAAAATATAAAAGAAAATTCATATTCAAAAAATAATTTACTTATGTTTCGTTATCCAATTCTCAATTATGAATTGTATTTATATATTGGTCTCATTGGATGTTGTTATGATTGAATTTACAAATAAAATGTTTTATTAATTTAATTAACATAAAACAAAAGAAAATTTTGAAAATAATAAGATCCAATGGTAGAGAAGGTGGAGAATTAAGTAAGCCGAATTGGTTGGTCAGCCTCATCCTAATTTAAAAAAACAAAAAAAAAAAAAAATTGTAGTTGAGGATGAGGTACGACGCCCCACCATCATTCTTTTGTACTAACTGACATCAGCTGGTTGATGTAGACATTAAAATACACGAAAGGCCAGCTTCCACTTCAACACTGCCCCTTGTTCATCTGTCTACGTGGACGACTACGCACTCCCCCTTTCTCATCTCTCTACGTGCCTTCATCTCCTTCCTATCTTTCACTGTCGGCTATATTTTATTTCTTTTCTTTTCCCAAATTATTCAAATACTAAAATAAATTACTTTATTTTTATATTTTGTTTTAAAGTAAAAAATATTTCTGAAATTTTATTATCTGTTGATCTTTCATATTAAGATCATAATATTCTTGATTTATTATTTATAATTTTTAAAATTTGTTGGGAAGTTTGCCATTAACTATCCCTTTGTTCTATTAAAGATTTATCGGATGATAATGTCTTAATTTACAAAATTAAATTTCATTGAAATACATATTTTTCATAGAATTATGAAAATATAATTTGACAAGATTATTAAAATAATTAATTATGGGGCGGCATGTATATAGTAATAAATACTATAGTCTATCCCTTTCATTCATTCAAAGCTTTATGATTGAATTAATATAATAAATGTATGTGGGTCTCGTAGGGAACATTGTACCAATTGGTCGGTTCAATAAATTCTAAGATTTCTCTCCAATCTCATTCATGAATCTATCTACTCTTTCTGTTTTCATTATTTTATTAATTCGACATTCAATCGTATGTTAACTAATGCTAAATTTTAATTAGGTGTCTCAACAAACACCTACATTTTAAAGATTTTGTTATAAAGTACCCTATTAATACGTCAACGTAACACTTAAAAAAAAATATTTTGTTCAATTATGTTTACCTCCTTCTAAACTTATTGTAAACAATAACCCTTTTATTTTATTTTATGAAAAGTCTACATGCATATATGTCTACCACTTTATTATCCAAAATTATATATTATTTCTAATTTTGATATCATTGCTATCCCACACTACCATTATTCTCTTCTTTAATCATTATTTACCAAAATCCTTTATACCATACTCATGTCGACCATGTCAATCACCAGCAATTGAGTGATTAAGGTTTGCGCAACCGTCCCTCCCAAGTCAAATTCTAATCAATCTCAACCACTAAAATCCAACCAGTGGCCTCCCCTCTTCAAAAGTCCCGACAGTCTGAACCAAGTTTGCTTTCTGTTTGCTACCGGAATATAAATTTCGATAATAAAGTGATATTTTAAAAGTTTATGGGTGAGAAAATGTCATTTAGCCATTATTTAGGTAGAAAAAAGATGTTTACTCTATCTTTTAGACTTTTAAGCTTACTTTTTTTTTTTTTTTTTTTGAAGTGATTGAATAAAAATTTAGTTTTTCATATAGAATTTAGGCCCGTTTGATATATAGAATTTAAATACAGTTTTTTGTTTTTGAAACAAGAAATACAACAAATTTTATGAATATGCATTTGATAAAAAAAAGAGTAGAAATGTTTTCAAAAATATTTTTAAAATATAATCATAAAAACTAGTGCAAAATTAGAAAACTATTAAAAATCCATAGCTTTTAATTTGAAAACAATTTTTTAAATTGTATATCAGACAAATTTTTTAATAGTAAAAATATTAAGATACAATTTAAAAATTTGAATCATATTTTAATTTTTAAAAATTATTTTTGAATTACAAATCAAACATTATAGTTTCAAACTAAACTTACTTTTTCTTTTCCTCTTGACTATTCTAAATAATAATAATATTAATATATACCTCGATGTTTTAATTCAATATAATTAACTTTTGTATTTTTACTTAAAATTTGTTAATGTTGTATTTGTTTTCCTCCCGTCCCCATTGAAACAAAATTGAGGTGTGTCAGGAAATAGGATTTTGTGAATCGATATTCCATGTAGTAAATGATCCCTACAATAAAAGATTACAAGTACACAACATTAATTGATAATATTTACAGGACGTACCAAATATTTAGAGATGCATCATGCATGGTACCATAATAATAATTCCAGGTATTAAACAGCTCATCAATTGTTGTACGTGTTATATTTTTGCATGATTATAATTTATTGGGGTGACTTTGATGTGACATTTCAACCCCATATGTATACTTAGATTGTACTCCAATTTGTATACTTAGATTGTACTCCAATTTGTATAATTAGATTGTACTCGGAAATTGGGTTAATCATATCTTCAGTTCTATTGATGTAGAATATGAGTTCACATGAATATTGATAGTATATGATATAGAATTAGTACAATTTGATCGAAATCTCAACTAATATGATAGTTTATTTGTCAGCACTATATTAATTAGTGAGATCAGTGAATAATTTATATGTATTGAATATGATACTGACACATAAATAATGATTTTTAACCTCTTTTTTTTTTTAATAATACAATATGATATTTGTTGATGCGAAAATTGGCACACCTAAGAAGAGATCATATAAAATATACACATGATTACTGATAACCAACGTGATCAATAAAATGACATAAACAAAATAGATTTTTATAGTGGTTTGACAATACAAAGACCAATTCAAGCTAAATGAAGGACATTTATCTCTGGTGACCTTCTCTCACTTAATGCTATTTTACATGTACGAGTGTGTTTTCCTCTTGAACTTTACTAAAATTAGAATTTGTCCTATGAAACAAATGTTGTGGGCTCCTTATATAGTTTGTCTGTCTGACAATGATTGAGAGGGAATATTACGGGATTGCTAGTATGCATAATTCTCTTAATTAAGATATGAGTTAATAATCTTTATGTTTGTGATAGACTGGGTTATGCTAATAGTAAATTAATTGATGCTTATAACAATAATCATCTTGTGGGAGAAGATATGCACTGATGAAACGACAACGTAAGAGGATTTTGATGTCAAGCTCTGATATACCATAAGAATGCGTGACACAAATCTGACGGAGGCAGAACAATGTTAAATTATGATATTACCCAGTATTTGAAAGAATCAATCATATTCTAGAAAAGAATAATTACCTAAATCTGTCAACTCAAAAAGAGTCTTTAATTATTCTTCTATCCATGAAAGGGATATTATTTATAGGTGCAAAGATTAGAAGGCCCTCTAATAATTATGCACATCTAACTTCATTGTTGTAATGATGAAGGAAAATGAAATTGTAAATTCTAAGTACAAAGATTTGGGAGAATTTGGGTTATCTAGAAAGAAAAAGGAGCCGAAAGTGGATTCATGATTTGGTAATGGCATTAACTATTAAACTTACCACGTGAGGAATGTATCACATCTTATATGCAAAGAATATAAATCAATTAATGTCCCAAATTGAATAAGAATTATTGATTTGACGGTGTTAAATGATAGAATAGACGTGGGTGTTTGACTGTGTGAATGCGCACCACACTATATGCTTATCATGTGTTATTACATTCTTAATCATGCTTATCATGATTAATCAATTAATCACGCTTCTTTACATTTTACATCACGTGAAATTGATATAGACATGAGAAGGAAATTTCGTGGTTTGGAAAGTGATAAATGGAATAATGGACCCATATAAACGAACAAGTGCTACTATAAATCTTAACCAATTAATTATTCTTTTACACAAAGATATTATTCTCCGTACATAAAAAATAAAAATAAGCGATCCAAAGCAACTTGGAGGACCCTAGTTAATATATAATTAGGAATTATCATTTATCCAAGGGTTTGGCCTACAAACATTATTGGTCAATGAGATTTGGGTTACAGTTATATGAGTCAAATTTTTAGGCCACGTTACTGTTTATACTTTGCCATTGAAACGTGGTTGACAAATCAAACAAAGAGATAATGATCCCATGTTCTGTCACTATTATTGCCTTGTACTACACATGTTCAAATTTTTAACCAAAGAAACTGATGGTTTGAATGGGGTATAATGATATTAACCTTATTTCAGTGGACCTTTTAGTATTTTATATGATCCTTGGCATGTATTTACGGGCAGCTGCCACCGTTGTTGGATGGTGACTGGCGATCGTCGTGCTGACACACGATCAAATAGATTTGATCAATCGTGCATCGATATAACATTTTTTGACAGAATTATCTCAATGATCAAATTTGGTCATATTTCGTCGTCAACGACGGCTAAAAATATGATAGTTGTTGATGACCATGACTAGATCTTTGACCATAAATCTAGTTGAAAAAGGTTAGATCGACACACTACTGGTCAGATCCAACTGATAGTGCACCATTACGTCATATTTTAACCATCTTCTGACGATGGTGACCGAAATCTAACAAATGTAAATGGGTGATAGTGTTTTTGTTAATTTCTAAATTTTGTTTTTGGGTATTTAATTAAATTAATAAACTTAAAAAATTTTAAAATAATTAAATAAAATAGAATTAGATTTACATACTAGGAGTTTCTACGAATCTTTTGGAATTCAATTTCTCCTATTAATATCATCCATTCTTGAAAATATAATGAAAAAGATATGGGAGCGGTGTAGGTCGAGAGGAAGATGTATGGTGAGGTGACATGGAAGTTATCTGCTGCCACTTGATTCACTGGCGCAATGAAACATCCCATCTCACTTAAAATTCAAAGCAATAGAAATAGAAATAGAAAGAGAAAGAGACAAACAGAAAAGAAAAGTCTGGTCAAAAGCAGGCTGAGGCTGAGCCGACATCGAATAACCTTCGAATTAAATTCTATTTTAATCTTCTTCGGATAAACTTTGCTCTTCTTATTACATCACATGTTAAATGATTATTTTCTGTTTATTTTCCTCCCCCTCAATTAATTTTATCAAATATTCCTCATTCCTTATTAAAGATTTTTCTTTTTATATAATTTTCCAAAAAAGATAAATGATAATTCTATAAAAGCATCTTTAATAGTATCTTTCATATAAATAAAAAGAATATTAGTTGACTTTTAAATATAAAAAATAAATTTTTTATTCAAATCCAATAAACTCTTTAAATTTTAGGAGAGAAAATATATTTTTTTAGGAAAGAAACTTAATACAAGAGATAAATCACTAATAAAATACATAGAAACTTACAATTTATTATTTAAAATTATGATAGAGAATGAAATTTGACTATCTAAATATAGAGAGTCAAACCCACTTTTTAATTTATATTTAAAGAATAAAGAGTCTGTTGAACTCTTGTTTCTATAGATAAACTCTTTATAATAAAAAGTTTATGTCATATAAAAAATTATTTGGAGATACTATAAGTAGACCTGACAAAACGGGTGGGTGGGCCGGGTACGGTCCGGGTTAAACGGATACGGGTCAAACGGGTACGGGTCCTTATATGGGTCCAAAATGTTGGACCCGTGCCCTACCCTATACGGGTACGGGTGGACTCGTTTTTTCTCTCTCCAGATTTTAGTTTTTAATTTCACCCTTAATAGTTTTCAATTATGACAGTTACACCCTCAAAATTCCTGCAGTTTTAATTTTTTACATTTACACCCCCTAAATCAACTGCTCTAAATTCAATTCAATCTAGAATATAAATAAACAAATAGGAATCAAAATAAACATTTTTAGGACAGCAAATGTTTATCCTATAATGGGCGTGATAGAGTCTAAAAAATTTTAATATCCCCAGCAAGTGTGGAGGTCCAAACTTGAGTCTCAGGAGTTGGCAACGAACTGCTCATGAACATCATGATGTTGGCTTCCTTCCCCAGAGGTTGTAGCTTCCTCATCAGTTACCGGACTATCTGTGCTTCCTTCCTCGGTTTGTGTTTGTTTGCTTGAACCTCCATACATCTGTCTTCTGAGTTCCCTACGGGCTGCCCTCTTGGCAAGTTTCAGGTCTTTAAAACCCTGTTCAAACTTGGCTTCATCTTCTGGTGAAAAGAATACTACCTCCATCTTCCCCAGCTCTTCATGCAGCTTCTCAATCTTGCTCTTCCAAAAAAGACCCATTTCTGTATCCATCTTATGGTAAGGAGTCTTCAGCAGATACTCATCAATGCCCCCTGCCTTATCTATGCAGCGAAGAGCATGGGTTGTGACTTTTGACTCTAATGTGGCGGTCTAATATGAAACTAAAGAGCCGCTTCTCCTGGAAATTGGGCTTCCAGCACCTCTTTGACCTATCATCAACATCACATATAAAGTCTTTGAAAATGATACTCTTCTTCGTTGGCAAATTTAATGCAGATACTATACCTTCAAATCAATCTAATCATAAAAGCAATGCGCATCTTCAACCTCCTATGGTATAATGTCTCATCCCGGCAGTGTAGTTTAAACTTATAGGCATTTTAATAAGCATGCATGAGTCAACTTCTACCTTGAAAAACAACTTTTTGGCACATATTCTTCATTTGCTCAAAAGAAATTCATATCACAATAAACCATTAAACCTGACGACTACACTGGAAATTTAAAAGTTCAAGAATTCTCATATGCGGACGTCTCCAATACTTATTTAAATCCAAACTCAACTCTCAACAGAAAGAGTTAACAGAAACTGCAAAATTTTTAGTTCACTTTAAACATGTAAAGGTTCAAAATTATAGCTCACAAACATTCAAATTCGTACTAGTAAGATTCAATATTTGAGAATGGTAAATGTCACAATTTCAACTAACATAATCAATTCATAATCCAAATCACAACACTTAAAATAACATCAGCTCAGCACGATCACTAATTCCAGTAAACAAAAGCGGAACTTAGCTTATGTATATAAACTACCTGGAGTCTTGGAGCTTAGCGGTGGATTTATTCTCGACGCCGAGGACGACGATATCAGTTCCACGTACTCCAACTGCGGCGTTCCCCTTACGGACGGCTTCCAGAGCGTATTCCACCTGGAAAAGAAAACACAAAATCTGTCAAAAAAACAAAAACAAACACACAAAATTAGGGGTTAGGGATTCATTACTAGCCGACGAGTGACGAACTGACTATTAATCGAAGATGGAGACACCGAGACAGGGAGTTGAACTTCAGACGAAGAAGAATGATGAGAGATTGAGATGCGGCCGCGATAAAGTTACTGAGAATCAAAGAGTGAGAGATCAGAGATGAGATGAGAGTGAGAGATCAGAGATGTGAGAGATTAGAGATGAGATGAGAGTGAGAGATCAGAGATGTGAGATATCAGAGATGAGATGAGACTGAGAGTGAGAGGCGTGACTGCTACGTGAATGGCTGAATGCGTGATAAAATTAGGGGTTACTGTTAGGGATTCAAAATTCATTAGTGCAAATACGGGTGCCCGTGGGTTCACCCGTATAAACCGTGTGTATTTGGGCCGGGTACGGGTACGGGTCTCAAAAAATGGGTTTAATAAATTGGACCCATACCCTATATTTTTTACCTGGGTACGGTCTAACCTGCGGGTCCAGACCCGTTTTGTCGGGTCTAACTATAAGGGACTAAATGTTGAAAATGGTTTTAAGCTTCATTTTCATTAAAAATATTCATACAGTTTTACAATTCAAAATTCAAATATAAGATAAGAGAATAATGTTTGAAACACGCTTTAAAACATACAGAATATTATTTATAGTATGACATGTTGACGTATTTAATTAATGTCAAATCTAGCTTTTTGCAATTAATGCTGTTACGCCTGGGAAATCAAGGGCTGGCGTGGGAAATCGCGTGATAGAGTGTGACATGCTCCCGTCAGAACGGTAAGCACACGTCAGGCCTGTCAGACGCTGTGGAGCTTCCACGTGTCCATTCCCTGCTCTAAATCGCATGAAATCAGCTTGGAAGGTGGGCAATGTGACGTAAAACCGGATTTTGCCCTGACTTTCGCATCAACCCACGGATTTAATGATGATTACTTGCACTCATCTCACTATAAAAAGGGAAAGACCCCTTCATTGAGGGGATTTGGCCTTTTTACACTCTGAACTAACTTTCTCTCTCTCTTGTATCTTTGTATTTACTTTTCCCTAATCATTTGTAAGTCAGTTCGCTGTTGTGACCTGACCCATAATACTAATACAACTATTAGTGGACGTAGGACTTGCTACTTTAGCATCCGAACCACTTTAAAAAGCTCTCATTGCTGCATTTACTCTACCCGTTATCAATACCTATGTGTGTCTCTTGACCCATGTGTGTCTCTTGACCCACCAACGTTACACACGTGTCGATTAGTTGGTGTTAAAATCACGCATCAACAAATGCTTTCTTTTTAGATTTATTTTCTCAATTACTTGTTGGTTTCTTTTTGTAATTAAAAGTTAAAACAATAATAATAAATGTGACCTATTTATTTATTTATTTATTCCCAACCAGTTAAATTGTTTCCATGAAATCGGGTCAGACATTGTCCCTCGAGAACATGTATTTGTTTCATTATTTAATCTGGCAGTACACACAAAATTAGATAAATTATAAATACACAATCTCCTAAAATATTATTATAATCATCATCTGAAATAAATAAATAAAAATCTTCCACATTTTATGTCGAAAAAAATGAACTATAATTAGAAATGCAGATTATTTTATATTTATTTACTTTATTGCCCATATGATTAGTATCAATTAACAATCAACCAATTTGAATTAAATTTATAAAATAGGAGCAAAAGTTACAAAAATTGCCATTTTCCATTGAAGTTAATCGAAAAAAATAAAACTTAAATACCTTTAATTAATAGTTAGGACCCAAATACCTCTATTAATTTTTATTAAAAGAGAAGCATTCTGTTATGCCTTATTTGCATCTTTCTTCACTCTTGTGGCAAAAAAATCGCCTTTTCTACTACTAGTATTGGCACCAATACAAAGATCATCTTTTGTAGACACATTTCATTATGATGATGGCGTTGACACTAACCATAATACTAGTTTCCCATGATATTGGTAAAATTATTTAAAATCATTAATATGTTTGTGCTAAAGACTTTTGAAATGTGGCTATGAGTTTACATTTTGTGAATACTAAAGTTTTTTTTTTTTTATATATATTAACAATGACTAAGCTCATAGTCACAAAGACCAGCCCACTGAGCCCAGTCCATGGCAACTTCTACAAGGTACACTAATTACTTGAGTCATTTAATTAATTTTCTTTTGTTTGATGCAATATTTTTAACAATAATGTCACTAATATATATTACAGGGTAGAGAATCCCTGAACTTATTGATCGAAAGAGACCTCCATCGTGCTGGACCTGGTGGAACTGGAGGCATTAAGACTTAAGAGTATCACAAACTACTCAGGGGTGAGCATAAAATTGAGCTTCATTACATGCCGTGATGCTATATCGAATTGTTTTTAAATTTTCATTGCTTATTGCAGGTTTATGAAACCGTAGCCAAAGCAAAGGCCAAAGCTTTCACTGACGTCTTATTCTTGGATGCAGTAACTGGAAAGTACATTGAGGAGGTTTCTTCATGTAACATTTTCATTCTCAAGGTAAGAACTAAAGGCCATTCTACACAAATGTTTCGCTTCATTAATATCAGAAGTCCTCTATTTTTTCCAATATTAACTAATCTCTCTTTTGCAGGACAATGTAATTTCAACTCCAGCAACACATGGAACTATTGTGCCTGGTGTCACCCGAAAAAGCATCATTAAACTTGCTTCTGATATGGGTTACCAGGTAGCTAATTAATTGTCGTTAATTCTATTAATCGCAATAAAAGGGCGAATTGAGGAAATGTTTTAATAAATAAGTACAATGTTCAGGTGGAGGAACGCAATGTTCCAATGGAGGTTTTGTTGAATGCAGATGGAGTATTTTGCACAGGAACCGCAATGGTTGTGACTCCTGTTGCCAGTATAACGTATAAAAATACAAGGTAAAATAAATAAATAAATAAATGTATATTTATGCTGTTTAATTTCCTTCTTCCTTCGTCCTCTATTAACTATGGAATAATTTTAATGCAGGGCTGATTACAAAACTGGAAATGAAACAGTGACACATAAACTTCACGCAACGCTTACAGGGATTCAGACTGGTGTTATTGAGGATAAATTGGGGAGGACGCTCCCAATTAATTAATTGAGCTTATGTTTACTGTCTTTTGTTGATAGATAAATATATAATACCTAATTAGGTAGAAGGTCTCCCTGTTGTGCGGGCTGCTTATGAAATTTGTTTTAACACCACTTTTGTTTGAATAATTTGATGTTTCAATTGGTTGATATCTTTTATAGAGGTACATACATTGTATAGGTGAAAAATAATCTACTAAATCTCTTAATTATGTTAGTTACAAATTACAATATATATTGATATAATTTGGAAACTATACAATATAAATAGTATCCTAAGGTTGACTAAAATAATAGATTAGAAAATATTTGTGATAATATTTAATTTAATGTTCAATTAATAATTAAAGGAATAAATGATAAAGAAATTAAGAATAGTAATTTCATATAAAGATTACATGTCAATGTATACCCATTTAATCCAAATAAGTAATATTAAATTATAATGTTTTGTGAATCGGACAATTAATGTTGAACCAACAGTCCGGAAGTTTTGCTTGAAAATTAGATATAATTTCAAATAATGTTTTTTGCTTAATGTTCATTTTGTCATCAAACTACATTCAAACCAACCCGATATTACATTAGTTCTTAGACAATTGAACTGAAATTACTTAAAAATATGGTTTGGCATATGACTTTTTACCATTCTATAGAATTTGGTATTGAAGTAGAACTTAACCAATTAAAATTATGAATGATAAATGGTTCATCATTTGTCTTCATATAATTCCACAGCCAAAATTATTATTGTTCGGCATCTGGGTCATTACAATTGAATAGTAGCTCTGTTTTAAAAACCGGACCGGACCGGCCGGTCAGACCGGTTGGACCGTGAACCGGTAGCTTCTCCGGTCCGGTTTAGGTCTCAGGGGGGTTTTTGAAATATTTTAAAATTATGAGGGTTACTTGTAATTTTATAGGGGTATTTTGAAGATATATCAAAAGTTTAGGGATTAATTGGTAATTTTATTGGGATATTTTTGGAATAAATAAAAATTTTAGGGACCAATAAACTTTTTTAGGGGAATTTTTGTAATATATTAAGATTTAAGGGGTTAATATGTAATTTTTTAAAAATAAAATATTGCTGACATCACCGGTCCAACCGACCGGTCCAACCGGTTGGACCGATTGAACCGTGACCCGGACAGCAAAACAGTTTACCCTCCGATCCGGGTTTTAAAACAATGAATAGTAGGCAATATCATTTTTTTGCTATGTCATATTTATATGTTATGTTTTGCTATATTGAAATCGAAAGATGGTCGGTTATTTATTTTAATTTATGGTTCGACAGCTGTCTTATTAAATTATCCATAGGAAAGATAAAAACAATATCAAATGTCGTTTTTAATACAATTTTATATTTATTAAGTAGATAATGTATTGAATTTGTTAGAACCACTTTTTTTTTTTTTTTTTTTTTTTTTTTTTTTTTTTTTTTTTAAATTATAGTTCGCCGACTGTGTTTTGACATGACAATTGATAATTTTTCATATCATAAACTTTGGCAGTCATAATTTTTTTTAATAAATTAATTGAATTATTTTTAATTATTAAAATTGTTATGTTCATTTAATATAGAGGAGCATATCTAATTATTATTAAGTTTGTTTTCCAGTTTTGGTGATATCATCTTTTAATTATATATAGTTTACATTATGATTTTATTGTGCGGTGTGTTTTTTAGCTTCAAAACGTCTAATGTTTTAAAATGATGTCGTTTCATACATTGTTTTAAATAACTTGTCATTTCTTTTAAGTGTGGTTTGAACATAATTTGAAGGGTTTATAGTTATCCAAATCCAGCATATAATATATCAAATTAAATCTCTGTTTGTCTAGTTTCCAATGATCCAAACCACTCATCAATCCAAAATGTGTATGACGATAAAATACATGGTTTAGCAGCGGGTCTATAGTTATCCAAATTCATCATATAATATATCAAATTAAAGCCCTATTTGTCAAGTTTCTAAAGATTGAAACCACTCATCAGTTGGATTATTATTGAGCAAGTTATGACCAATTTACTACTGATTGTTCAGTGAAAACCGAGAAATAGGGAAAACCGAAATGTATGTGATGATAAAATGAATGGTTCGGCAGCAGGTCTACAGTTATCTAAATTTAGCATACAATATATCAAATTAAATCCCTATCTGTCTAGTTTCTAAAGATTCAAACCACTTATCAATTGGAGTTTTATTGAGCAAGTTATGGTTAATTAATTTACTACTGACTATTCAGTAGAAATCGAGAAACAGGGGAAATTGAAATGTGTGTGATGATAAACTGAATGGTTTGGAAGTGGGTCTACTATTATCCAAATTTATTGTATAATATATCAAATCAAACCCCCGTCTTTCTAGTTTCCAAAGATTCAAACTGCTCATCAATTGAAGTTTTATTGAGCAAGTTATGACCAATTTATTACTGACTGTTCAGTGGAAAATGAAATGTGTATGATAATAAACTGAATGGTTCAACAGTGAGTCTACAGTTATCCAAATTCATCGTACATATATCAAATAAAATTCCTATCTGTCTAGTTTCCAAAGATTCAAACCGTTCATCAGATAGAGTTTTATTGAGCAAGTTATAACTAATTTACTAATGACTGTTCAGTGGAAATCGAGAAACAAGGGAAACCAAAATGTGTGCGATGATAAACTGAATGGTTCAGCAGTGGGGGTACAATTATCCAAATTTATCGTATAATACATTAAATTAAAGCTGTGTCTGTCTAGTTGCCAAAGATTCAAACCGCTTATCAATTGGATTTTTATTAAGCAAGTTATGACCAATTTACTACTGACTGTTCAGTGGAAACTGAAATTTGTGTGATGATAAACTGAATGGTTCAGTAGCGAGTCTACAGTTATCCAAAAAACATTGAATCAAATTAAATTTAAACTAAAGAAGATTTCAATTTATTACCATTATGGATGAAAATATTGTTTGGCAACTTGCTTGCAGAAATTATAATCAACAACAGCATGAAATTAACTTTTCATATAGTATTAACTAAAAATGATATGACAATATTACAATTGTTAATGAATCATGGTTCTACAACTGGTCTCTTGCAATTATATAGTTCAATCTATATAGCTTCGCTTTATTCTTACAATTCAACAGTATGGTTTGGCCAATGGCTACAATTCTATAGTACAATTGTAAACAACTTGATGATCAAAATGGTTCTGCACATGTATCAGAAAATAGCAGAAAAAATAATTGATCCAAATAGTTAGCCACATGGATTTTTTTAGTACAACAGTAAACAAATAAATGGTTTGGAATGGTTTAGCCTATGTCTTAATTGAATAACAAAATTACTGGTCTGTTAACTGGATCTGACAATTAGGTAGCATAATTTACGGTTTACCATCTAGACTAAAACAATGAAATAGTCAAAACCATACAATAAATTATATAGCATTTTAACAAAAACTATATAGCAAACATGATAAGCAATTGAACATGAGTATTACAA
This sequence comes from Pistacia vera, assembly GCF_008641045.1. Taxonomy (NCBI): domain Eukaryota; kingdom Viridiplantae; phylum Streptophyta; class Magnoliopsida; order Sapindales; family Anacardiaceae; genus Pistacia; species Pistacia vera. The sequence continues at coordinate 450,849 of NW_022196274.1, forward strand.
TACAACAGTAATAAATACTATAGTCTATCTCTTTCATTCACTCAAAGCTTTATGATTGAATTAATATAATAAATGTATGTGGTGTTATGGCTAAAAATTGTCTTGAGCCTGACGAGGTCCAATAACGAAATAAACATGTCACGACCCAAGGCCTCAACCCAATCCCGATTGGGCCTATGCTTAAAATCACCTTGTGAACTACCCACTCTATGAGTTGGATTATCCTATAAGTTAAGCTAAACTGGGTTTCAGCCCATTAGCCTGCAACAGTCCATAAATAGGAAATCAGAATCCCATTCTATTTCCTCTTCTACTAAGATTCAAAATCTTACTCAAACTATTAACTTAATCTGATAAAGTCAAGAAATCATATTTCTTTCTTGATAGGGATTATCTCCCAAAATAGTACTCAGTGTCTTATTAAGATTCCAACTCGTTGGGTTCACTATATAAACAGAGGTCTGTCCTCTCATAAAGAGGAATCTCCTATAGTCAATCTACACTACTCAAAACCATCTATTTGCTCCTAAAGTTCTTGTTCCCAAGAACTCGACGCCTCCACCGTAGTCCTAGCCTTCGACAAGACTCCTGGTGATCTTTCTTCTCCTTAATTCTTATCAAATAATCTCTTTCAGTCTTGCTAACTTGAGCGTGGGAGTACCAACGGAAAATACCACCTCGGTGTTTTTCGTAAGCTTCACGCTTGTCCTTTCATGTGTGTAGGTCTAGCGGATTGTCAGTGGCCTCAACCTCACAGGATCAGTCCCTCTTTCCGCGAAGGTTGATTTTTTGCATCTACAGTTTGACACCCACCGTGGGGCCTCTAACAATCGTTATTCCAACGACGACTTGCAACATGAGAGGAGACACGAAACTCCCTTCAACTAACATCGTTAATCTGAAAAGTTCCATCATGATAAGAAGATTTTTTCTTTACTTTTCTTCACTGGTTTATTTGTTCACATGTCATATTTTAACTATTCAGCATATCATAATCTGTTTTATGCGTATTATATTTATTCAGCGTGTAATATGATACCTTGAAGCATCAAAACACAACTCACGCTTCTCATTCTCTGTCTGCATATTCTTTGCATCTTTTCTTCTTCTCCTCTCTCTTTTACTTACTTCAACGTCCTCCTCTTATAATCCCACTTTCTTCTCCAAAATCCACCAAACAACTGAGAATTTCCAAAGGTTTTCAAACCTTCCTCCAAAACCCAACCTAGAGCACCTCAACCTCGCCAAATTCCATAGAGGATCAAGCTTTGAAGCAGATTCCAAACAAAAAACATTACCAAAGAATAAAAACAACCACTTTTCCCTCACCTTGCTATGATTTATCCGCCCAAAATATCCACCCTCTTAAATGTGAATTACATTCTTTACAAACACATTAAGAATCTAGTCTCCCCCACTCGTCTTTAGTGACCCCAAAACAAGTACTCAAAGCCTACCCCAAAATCCTCTCCACTCCACTCGGATGACTTGGCTGCATGAAGTCGAATTGAAGCACTGAGTAGGATCGCGTCCAAAAGCATGCTTTCTTCGAGTCGCCGCCCTTCTCCAAACGCCAACAAAAGCAAAACCAATCCCTCTTTCTTGCCAGTCCCCTCTAAAATCCCTTTCTCCATCATCCAAAAAGAAGATGAAGCTTGGCACCCTTGGTAAATGATGCATATAGCAGCCCCTTTAACTGCACCTACTACTGCGCCCACATGGCAGCTGTCTTTTCTCCTTTTGAAAATGAGTCGCTTACGCACTCTCTCATTTATCTACTCCAGCATCCTCCACTTGCATTGTCCTCCCCGCCCACGTTTTCATTCGCATTATCTCTCCCCCAAATTCTCAAAGCAATGATAGCACAACATTTTATCCAAACTTTCTCATTGGCTCTCCTAACCCATGGCGTTACTCATGGTGATTCTGCCCCCTGCCACCGATTGTAATTTGTTTCCCTACCGGTGCACCTGGTGGCACTCATGCAAAAAATTCGCCATGTTGTTTACTCGTTCTGGAACCTAGAACTCTTTGAACTCTCTCTTCTTTATCACCTTTAAGTTTAACACCCCAATCTCCACTCGACATGATTTATATCACACCCCCCAATTCCAACTGAATCAGCTCACTCATGCTCCGGGGGAAAGTACCTACAAACCCATTCAAACAGATTATCACAATCGCATTCGACTCGACAGTCACTCAACACAATACTTTCTCTCGGCTAAGTTTAATTTATCTCTACCACAGCCACTCAAGGCATCCCACTTGATTCGTCCGAAGTCTGAACCAACTTCAAGTAGTATAATCTCCTCAACCACTCGGTCCACCTAAAGACAAAAGTCGCCTCTTCAAGATGGACGTGTCAGACTTTGCATTAGGCTTGGAAAGAAAAAAAAAATGTTTCTTCATTGTTCTATCCAAAGGTCTACTGCATCACGGCATACACGCGTCTCTAATATCACATTTTGACAAATTGAAACATGAAGACTCCCAAAAAGAATGATTACTTTCATTAAATGAAAGAATGCCCCTTTTTTTTTTCTTATCTTGGCCTAGCTTTGACTTCTTTGGTTGGACTTCTATTACTTCCTTTCACTTCTCCTCCACCCAGCTAGTCAATTAGGATAGCTTATATCCAATCAATCCAGCAAGCATGGGCGGCAACACATAAAGGGGAAAAGCTCTCATATCCACTCAGCATGCTTAAAACGATGCAGCAGGATGAGTCACCAAACACTTCATTCAGATCAAAAGCCTCCATGGGCTCATCCATTGAAGTTATGGACCACATTCAGCCCTATGTTTCACCATTCGGTTCACTACTTAGTACATGCACCCCATGCATATCATTGCTCCATTTAGCTTATTCTTTTCTTTCATTTGGTCTGTATTAAACATGCATGCCATGCATACTACTCCTTTTAGCTTATTCAAATTTTGCTCACCACGTGTTCCTCAGTCATCAAGAGGATTTTTTGTTAGTCTATCTCTCCACTTTGCTCTTCCAACTCTTTTCCAGTTTTTCATGGCCGAGAATATTTCAGCGACTAATGCTAAATTCAGGAATAGCGTTACCCCTGGATGATGTTGATGACGAAATGGGTACCAGCTTTACATATTTAATCAAATGGTTGGATCAACGCTAGCAACAGGAGAACTCTCAAGTCAAAAAACAAATACTCCACTCGGTTCAACAAGTGTGGGCGGCAACACTTGAAGGGGAAAGCTCACTCTTCATTTGGTCCATAACACATGCATATCACGCATATTGCTTTCCCATTCGGCTTGTTGCTTAAAACATGCGTGCCAGACATGTTACTTCTCCAGGTAAGATTATTCTTCCCTTGCTCTGGCATCACTTCTATATGCGGCTTGTTACTTGATACATGCATGACATTTTCCATTTGAGTTTTATCTTTCCTTTGGTCTTGCACATGCACGCCATTACTTCTCTTATTCAATTTATTGTGGATAACTGTACACCATACGGGATACCATATGAAGTTGTTTTAAATCGCCTATTGTGATCACCTTCAGTCGACCCAGACCGATTTACTGATTTACACCTTCAATCGGCCCAAACCGATTTATAAATTCACACTTTCAATCGGCCCAGACCAATTTATAGTTTACACCTTCAATTGGTCTAGACTGATTTATAGTTTACACCTTCAATCAGTCCAGACCGATTTATAGATTTACACTTTCAATCGGCCCAGACCGATTTATAGTTTACACCTTCAATCGGCCCATACCGATTTATAGTTTCCACCTTCAATCGGCCCAGACTGATTTATTGATTCACACCTTCGATCGGCCCATACTGATTTATAGATTTACACATTCAATCGACCTAGATCGATTGAAGGACTTGCACCTCAAATCGACAAGTCATCGACCTAATCCATACAACGGTCCATCCGACCTAACGAGCTGCTAGCACTGATCTGCTCAGTTCGCACTCATTCGATTAAATCTGCTCTCTAAGCTAAATACCCTTTAACTTAGAGAGTGGGGGGCTAACTGTTAGAGCCAAAAATTGTCTTGACCTTGACGAGGTCCAATAACGAAATAAACATGTCACGACCCAAGGCCTCAACCCAATCCCCGATTGGGCCTACGCTTAAAATCACCTTGTGAACTACCCACTTTATGAGTTGGGTTATCCTATAAGTTAAGCTAAACTGGGTTTCAGCCCATTAGCCTGCAACAGTCCATAAATAGGAAATCAGAATCTTATTCTATTTCCTCTTCTACTAAGATTCCAAATCTTACTCAAACTATTAAACTTAATCTGATAAAGTCAAGAAATCATATTTCTTTCTTGATATGGATTATCTCCCAAAATAGGACTCAGTGTCCTACTAAGATTCCAACCCGTTGGGTTCACTATATAAACAGAGGTTCGTCCTCTCATAAAGAGGAATCTCCTATAGTCAATCTACACTACTCACAACCATCTATTTGCTCATAAAGTTTTTGTTCCCAAGAACCCGACGCCTCCACCGTAGTCCTAGCCTTTGACAAGACTCCTGGTAATCCTTATTCTCCTTAATTCTTATCAAATAATCTCTTTCAGCCTTGCTGACTTAAGCGTCGGAATGCCAACGGGAAACACCACCCCAGTGTTTTCCGTAAGCTTCAGCTTGTCCTTTCATGTGTGCAGGTCTAGCGGATTGTCAGTGGCCTCAACCTCACATGATCAGTCCCTCTTTCCGCAAAGGTAGATTTTTTGCTTCTAAGATTTCTCTCCAATCTCATTCATGAATCTATCTACTCTTTCTATTTTCATTATTTTATTAATTCAACATTCAATCATATGTTAACTAATGCTAAATTTTAATTTGGTGTCTCAACAAACACCTACATTTTAAAGATTTTGTTATAAAGTACCCTATTAATACGTCAACGTAACACTTAAAAAAAAAAAAATATTTTATTCAATTATGTTTACCTCCTTCTACATGTATGGTAAACAATAACCCTTTTATTTTATTTTAGAGTTAACAATATGTTCCCACCCAAAAAATAGCCCATTGACAAATTCATACCCACCCACTTTTTAAATACCATTCAGTATCCAAAACATAATTTTGTTTGTAATTTTTGTTGTCAGAAAGGGAAAAATAGTCAAAAGTCCAATATTAATGAGGGTAGAATGGTAAACAAACATTGGCTGCTAGAGAAGAAGAATGACGCATGTTAGCAAGAAATGGCGCATGTTAGTAGTGTCACGGTCGGCAGTTTTTGCAATTTTTCGGTCAATCTCGATATTCAAAATCACTTCCGAGACTACCCATAGAATCCCCATCACCTCCTCTACAAAGCCCAAGCCTCTATTTACCATGATCACTCACCATTTCCCATCACCACCTCCATTTGCACGGCCAACTCTACAAAACCCATCACCTTAATTTCCAGTTGATTTCTTTGTCATAAATTCTTCTAGACACCACCATCGCACTCCCTACAACCCACTCTACGAAACCCTTACCTCCATCATCGTCCCTTGCTTGCCGATTGCCGGCCGTGCTATGCTCGACCTTTCGAATTCCAAGCCGATTTTTGATTGTTTCAGATGCCGAAAATCGTCCTTCCACCAATAGATTCCTTGGATCTTCCTCTCCAAAAGCCCCAACATCCTAGATCCCATTTGCTCACCAATCGCCGGCGATTGAAGGTCCCCCACCCTAGGGTTGTTCAAGTTTTAATTGGATTAATTGGGATTGATTCATTCGATTTTTGTGTTTGCTGGGTTGAAAGACAATTGATGAATGTTTATTTACAATATTTTCTGGTTGCTGACGCTCCCCAACGTCGGCAACAATTGCCGGCAAGAGAAGAGGCTAAGAAGAGAAGCAATGGAAGAGGCCAAGAAGAGGGCATTTTTGTAAATCACTATATTTTCCACCCAAGTAAGAGGGAAACATTTTATTTGGGTAGCAAGAGAGTGTTTTAAAAGTTTGAGGGTGGGAAAGTGTCACTGAAACTTTTTTTGGGTGGGAACATGTCGTTAACTCTTCATTTTATGAAAAGTCTACATGCATATATGGCCACCACTTTTTCAATACTTTTACTCTTTAGTCTTTTTCTTTTCTATCAAACCCCGATATCTTTTAAGCTTGCCTTTTTTAAAAGTTACTGACTAAAAACTTTGTTTTTCATATAGAATTTAGGACCCGTTTGATATATAAAATTAAATACAGTTTTTTTTTTAAATAAGAAATACAATAAATTAACCACCATTGGGTGACCAAGTGGTCAACCAGAATTCTTGAGTAATAAACTCAAAAGGTCTTAAGTTCGATCCACTCCGACCCCTAATAGAGGTGGTTTGATATATAGAACTAAATTAATACAGTTTTTTTTTTTTTTTTAATAAGAAATACAACAAATTAACCACCACTGAGTGGCCAAGCGGTCAACTAGAACTCTTGAGTAATATAGTTCTTGAGTAATATACTGTATTACCCAAGAGGTTCTGAGTTCGATCCACCTCGGCCCCTAATAGGGGTGGCCACGGGAGGCTTACTCGGTCTTTAACATCAGGTGCTCCAAGGGACTAGTTGAGGTGCATGTAAGGTGGCCCGAACACTCCTGGTTATAAAAAAAATACAACAAATTTTATGATAATGCATTTGGTAAAAATGAGTAGAATTGGTTTAAAAAATAGTTTTAAAATATAATTATAAAAAATAGTGTAAAATTAGAAAACCATTAAAAATTGTTTTTACAATTTTCTATAGTTTTTGATCTGAAAACAATTTTTTAAATTTTATATCAGACACATTTTCGAATATAAAAATACAATTCAAAAATTTGAATTGTATTTTAGTTTTTGAAAAAAAATATTAAACCACAAGTTAAACATTAAAATTTCAAACTAAACTTACTTTTTTTTTTCTTCTCTTGCCTAAATAATATTTATCTATTTTTAAAAACAATAATATTAATATATACCTGTGTTTTAATTCAATATAATTAACTTTTGTGTTTTTAATCTAAAGTTTGTTAATGTTGTATTTTTTTCCTCCCATCCCCATCGAAACAAAATTCAGGTTGTGTTATATTTTTGCATGATTATAATTTATTGGGGTGACTTTGATGTGACTTTATCATCACAAGATTCAACCCAATCTGTCTAAGATTGTACTCGGAAATTGGGTTAAGCGTATCTTCGGCTATACTGATACAGAATATGAGTTGACATGAATATTGGTACTATATGATATAGAATTAGTACAATTTGATCGTAATCTCAATCAATATGATTGTTTATTTGTCAGCATTACAATAATTAACAGGATGAGTGAATAATTTATATGTAGTCTACAGCCTATGGTAGGTTGTGCTGCGTCTAAAAATTTAAGACCCGTCGTGTCATAGGTCATGTCGTATCAAGACTTGTAAAAATTCGTGTCTTGTCGTGCCGTGTTGGCCCACCAAATTTAAAGGCTCACGGCACGACCCACTATATATCGTGTCGTACCTTGGGCTGTGCAGTGGGCTGGCCAGTGTGCTTTATAAAAAATATTTCATTTCAATATTTATAAATTATGATAATTTTGATTTATTATTAATAATTAATATAAAAATATTTTATATGTTATATTTAATGATATTTTGTATTTATATTAACTAAAAATATATATAATCACTGTGAAATATAATAAAATAATTAGACATTGAACTATTAATTGATTTTCAACACTTTTTATTACTTATAAGTTATAATTATAAATAAGAAATACAAACTTAGAAATTAGGATTAAGAATTATTATACATCTTTATTTTCATTAATTTCTAAATTCTTAAATCTTCAAATATATCTTAGCTGTAAACATAGACTAATATTTTATTTTTTTCAAGCCGTGTCGTGCTGGCCCATGTGCCTTTTTTTAAGGCCCAAGGCATAGTCTGTATAATCATAGGTCGTGCCGTGCCGTGCTTTTTTCTTGCTGTGCCATGGGCCGGCACGGCCCACTGTTGGCTCTAATTTGTGCTGAATATGATACTGACACATAAATATTGATATTAACTTTTTTTTTTTTTTGAGATAATACGATATGCTGTTTGTTGATGAGAAAATTTGTACCAACTAGTGATACCCAGTTGACCTAGGGAGGGCCAGGTAAGATGTGCGCATGGTTACTAGTGACCAACGAGGTCGATAAAATGACGTAAACGAGTATTGGGGTGACTTTGATGTGACTTTTCAACCCAATTTGTATACTTAGATTGTACTCGAAAATTGGGTTAATCATATCTTTAGTTATATTGATATAGAATATAAGTTCACATGAATATCGATAGTAGATGATATAGAATTAGTACAATTTGATCGTAAATTAATATGATTGTTTATTTGTCAGCACTACATTAATTAGCGGGATGAATGAATAACTTATCTATACTAAATATGATACTGACACATAAATAATGATCTTAATTTTTTTTTTTTTTTTTGAGATAATATGATATGATGTTTGTTGATGCCAAAATTTGTGCCAACCAGTGATACCCAGTTGACCTAGGGAAGAGCCAGGTAAGATGTGCTCGTGGTTACTAGTAACTAGCGAGGTCGATAAAATAACGTAAACAAGTAAAGAATAAAAGAGATTGTTATAGTGTGGTTCGGCGATGCCAAGACTAAGTCTACATTTACTGTTATGTTATTGCTTAGATGTGTTACAAGATCGACAGAGACTAGAAGGGGAATGGACGTGAGCTAAATGAAGGACATTCAGCTCTGGTGACCTTTTCTCACTTAGCGCTTTTTTACATGTACGAGTGTGTTTTCCTCTTGAACTTTATTAAAAATAGAATTCGTTTTGTGAAACGGAGGTTGGGGCCTCCTTTTATACTTGGTCCATCTGACAGTGGTTGAGAGTGGCTATTATGGGGTTGCTTGCACATATAATCCCCTTAATCAAGATCTGAGTCAGTAATCTCTATGCTTGTGGCAGATTGGGTCATGCTAATGGCAGCTTAGCCTATGCTTATGACAGTAATCACCTTGTGGGAGAAGGTAAGCATTGATGGGACGACACGTGAGAGGATTCTAGCCGTCAGGCTCTGATACACCTTAAGGATGTGTGACACAAATCTGACTGCCAAGAAATTAGGCACAACAATGTTAAATTATGATATTACCCTATATTTGGATGAATCAATCATATTCTAGAAAGAGCATAATTACCTAAAATTTGTGAAATCTGTCACCTCAAAAAGAGTCTTTAATTATTCCTGCATCTACCAAAGGGATATTTATAGGTACAAAGATTAGAAGGGCCTCTAATAATTATTTATATATCTAACTTCATTGTTGTAATGATAAAGAAAAATGAAATTGTAAATTGTAAATTGTAAGTACAAAGGTTTGGGAGAATTTGGGTTATCCAAAAAGGAAAAGGAGCCGAAAGTGGATTCATGATTTGGTAATGGTATTAACTATTAAACTTACCACGTGAGGAATTTATCACATCTTATATGCAAAGAATATTAATCAATTAATGTCCCAAAATTACTTATTGATTTGATGGTGTTAAATGATAGAATAGACGTGGGTGTGACTGTGTGAATGCGCACCACACTATATGCTTATCATGTGTTATTACATTCTTAATCATGCTTATCATGATTAATCAATTAATCATGCTTCTTTATATTTTACATCACGTGAAACTGATATAGACATGGGAGGGAAATTTCGTGGTTTGGAAAGTGATAAATGGAATAATGGACCCATATAAACAAACAAGTGCTACTATAAATCTTAACCAATTAATTATTCTTTTACACAAAGATATTATTCTCCGTACATAAAAATTAAAAATAAGTGATCCAAAACAACTTGGAGGACCCTAGCTAATATATAATTAGGAATGATCATTTATCCAAGGGCTTGGCCTACAAACATTATTGGTCAATGAGATTTGGGTTACATTTATATGAGTCAAATTTTTAGGCCACGTTACTGTTTATACTTTGCCATTGAAACGTGGAGGAAATTTAACTCTCCGGGCATCCCAAGTTTGTATTTTAAAAGAATGACCCTGAAAATATTTTTGATTTTTTTTTTTTAATTTAGAAAAGCTGATGTGGTACACTTAGGATTCATTAAACATGTAAAATGGGTTAAACTGAAAAGATTTAAACATATGTGGGTAAAATATAATTAACAAAATTTGTTTAAATTTTGAAATTTGAAAACGAGCCCCCACCCTTCAAAATTGCTTCATCAAGCCATATACCCAAAAAACGACCGATGGATACTATTCATTTCTCTGCGATTTCTGGCGATTATAGTGCCTTAATTCCAGTAAAATTTTCAATCCTAAAGCTTCCTTACACAAAACCATGGCTGACATTCACAAAGAGGAGGAAAACCCAACCCCACTTTGAATCCTAAACTCCGACGGTGCCAGCAGTTCAAAGGTTGTCGAAGAAGACGTTTAGTGGATCATCCGATGAGTGAAGGTGGTCCAGAGGCAGAGGAGACGACGGCGGAACAAGAACAGAGAGAAGAATCGAAAAAGGGTTTTGAAGAAGAGGACATCGACGAGAATTCAAGCGAGGAGGAGGACGCTGGTGAAGAAAGGGTACGTTTTTTGCTTCTTTTTTTTTTTGAATTGGATGAGAAAATGGATTGATTTGTGCGAATTTGGGAGAGATGTAGTTGGTTTTATTATTATGGTGGATGTGGCGTTTTGTCGAGCAATTGGCGGGCATTAATTGGTGGAGTGGCTTTGTTTGGGTTCCAAAGGATAGGGGAAGGAAAGGGAGGCCGTAGGGAGGTTGTTTGTGGGAGTTTGGTGGGCCGGGGATGGCAAGAGGTGGTGGAATAGGGGGGCTGGAAGGCTGCCCTGCATATTGGCAAGGCTGGCCACACACAATACGTGTAGCGCTACGCGCGTTGTGCATGGCCAGCCTTGTAGGGCTTGTATTTGCAGGGTTGGCTATGATTGTTGTGTTAGAAGTGTTAAATTGCAGGGTTTTTAATTCATATGTTGGTGGGGTTTTAGCTTTGGTGATTATTTGGATCTGTTTTTTTGAGTTGTGAGGGTAGTGGTCTTAACTGTGGTGATCCTTAAATTAGTGATCTTATGAATTTGTATGCTATGAATGAATGTGTAACAGTGGTGCATGTGTTATGTTAATGTTGCTATGTGTGATACTAATGTTTGTTGGTTGTGCTTGAAGTGTGAAATGAAAGTTTTTTAATTCATACGTTGGTGAGGTTTTAATTGAGTGATTGTTTAGATTATTAGTTTGTAACAATGAATGAATGAATGTTGTTGATGATGGTGGTGGAGGTAATATTATTAAGCGGAAGTCTAAGTTTGTTTGTTGTGTTAGAAGTGTTAAATGCTTGCTTTGCAATTGATGCTTTGGTTGAGTTTTAGTTTAGTGATGTTTTAGATGTGTTTTGAGTTGTTAATTGTTGTGATGGCATGATTACTAATGAGCTGTGCAGTATGGTTTTTATGTTCATTTANGGGGGGGGGGGGGAAGGCGTCTATTACAGGATGCGATTTAGAGGAGAAGTTAGAAGAAGGTGGGTATACCTCTTCGGAGAGGTTCAAGATGTGCCTGATATGGTTCATGCATTCGATCCTAATGGCTTCTGACTTAACAAAAGCCGTTAATATGGATTGGGTGAAGTTTGCAAGCAACATAGACTTCTTTAATGCTTATCCGTGAGGACGGGTAATATTTCAACTAACCATGGACTCCCTGTAAGGAGAAGACATGGCATTAAAGCAGTGCCAATCTGTCGAGAAGAATAGACCGAGCACGTACAATTTGTTTGGCTCCCATGGGTAATGCAGGTAAATATTAATAGCTTTTTTTTTTTATATATATTTTGAATTATATGTGTTTTAATTATGATATGGACTGCTTTTTACAATGTAGGATTGGATGTATGAGACCGCCCCTGTCTTGGCTAAGGAAGGGGGGGGAGGGGGGGAGGATGAAGACTTCGGATGAGCGACTGCAATTTCCTAAGATGTTGCGGTGGCATATCAAGAAGTGTACCCATTGGGATTACGACAAAATAGACATGGAAATTCAAGTAGATTGGGTAAGATTAAAGGATTAAGCTTTTGAATATGCACTTGCCTTTAAATGTAGCTTAAATTTGATTGATTTTTTTTCTTATTGCAGAGAGTCGTTTGTCCCTTCCTCACCACTACTAGGGGTGAAGCGGGAGAGGAGTATGTTACATCTTTCAAAGCATTGAAGGATGAAGCAGATGAAGGGATAGACCGCCTAATGCGGGACCTAGAAGGGGTTACGCATGTGAGTACAGTTGCAGGGCCACTGCTTGAGAATGTTGTTGACGCCGAGGATGATGAAGCTCCAATCGGCGGGATGGAGGAGGAGGAAGAGGAAGAGGAGAAGGTTCGTACGCCTCCACCCAATTGGCAAACTGGTACAATAAGGACCGATTTACCGAGGCATTGGGGTCGGGAGAATGAGTTGGTTGACCTCATAAATGGTATGTTTGAGAGTTTTACAACAACTGTTTATGAGAGGTTTGAGAAGATGGAACAGTGGATGAAAAGGTGGAGGAGAAAGTTGATAAGGTGGCAGAGAAAGTTGGTAGGGTGGAGGAGGAAGTTGGTGGAGTATTGAAAGCAGTTGAAGTGCAACCTGAGCTGAAAAGAGAGAGTCGAAAGAGTAAGTTTGTCAAATCTCCTTACACCGTAGTAACGTATGGAAAGAAGAGGAAAATGAAGAAAAAAATTGTGGAAGTCCACGAAAGTGGAGAAGCAAAAATGGAGGAGGTTAAGGAGGTTGCTGGAGGAAGTGGGGAAGTGATAATGGAGGAGGGTGAGGTGGGACGCGAAGGAAGTGGGGATGTGCAAATGGAGGAAGGGGGAGGAAGTGGGCAAGTGAAAATAGAGGAGTTAAAGGTCGATTTGTATAGGCCAATAGAGGAGGAAAAGAAAAAACTCTATTCCTATTACAATGAATCTGGAAGTGATGTCCATGTGAAGTGCAAGATCGGGGATTATCCTCGAGAGTGGTTTGAAAAGATGTTGACGATGGGCAGGTGGCTTGATGACTCGGTGAGTTCCTTATTTTTGCTTATGTTTTTCATAAGGTATTGTATACTTATCATATTGTTTTTATTATTGGCACTCATGAGGCTACGATAGAGCAGTAATGGCTATATATTGTATCCCAATTGTGCTATCACCGATGTGGCCTTTGGCCAAACGCTAGTAATGACATATGACACTTTAATGAAAAAGGTCATTGGTAGAGGTGCAGCAAGAGGAGGCAAGCGAAAAAGATTGGCCACAGATGACTTCGACAACATCCCTGATGATTTTCAGTTTGATGATAGGATCATGCAGTATGTACGGGGGGAAAAGCCCAAACATGGCCATAGTTGGGCAAAGGTTAAAAGAGTATACTGCATCATCAACATCAAGGATATGCATTGGATAACAGTCATCGCGCTTCTAGAGGAGGGCTTGCTAAAGATCCTTGACTGCAACCCAAGTATTTGTCGAGAGAGGCAGTTGGAGATGGAGTTAGAGCCACTATGCGTATTATTCCTGCGGCTGTTGCGCGACAGCGGGATGTTTCAGCACTTCGGTGATGAAGTACTGATGGGAAAGTGGCTACTCAAGCACCTTCCCGTCCCCGACAAATGACTCAAGGTAAATTTTGTATAAAACTTACATAATACAATTGTTATATAAGCTGATTCTAATGCTAATGTTTTCCTCTTATTGTAGTGCTAATTGTGGGGCATATGCACTAAAATTTATTGAGTTCGACATGACCAACACCCCGATGGACGGCTTGAATGATGAAACAATGAGCAACTGTCAGGAGCGCTGGGCTGTGAGTGCTTCCATGGGCATATGAATCTCTTTTGACTGACCATAACCCAATCCAAGTCATTGTTGATGCTGTCATCAAAAGGTATGGAAGTTGGACTTAGAATTTTGTAGTTTATGTGATGTTGTCTTATTGGGTTGTCTTGAATAATTGGATTGTCTTGAATTGGATCAGCTGGTATTGTTAGGCATTAGGCTATTGATACTTGGGTTGTGGTGTTGATGCTGAAGGTGTGTCGGATAATTTTAGAGGATGGGGAAGTGGCTGAAGAGAATGATGAAGAGGGGGGATGGAGGCTGGCCCTGCTTTTTTTTTTTTTTTTGGTATATATAGGAGATTTATTTGTTGTACATAATGTTGTCATTGAATGTAATTGACACATTTCAGATTAATACAAAAATAATTCAATATTTCTCTCCCTGTTTTGAGTTTGAGTTGATTTAGTATTCTTGTTACATGGCATTGATGTGTTGATGCAATTAGATTGTCAAATTCAGGAGAAAATATGGAATTAATATGTGTTGGTGATTTTAGTTTGTCAAAATTCAGGAGAAAAGCTAGAAAAAATATGTATTGCCCATGATCGCTTAAGCGATATATAAGCAACTACATATATCGCTTAAGCAATAAAGGGTTTTCCATAAAGGATCGCTTAAGCGAGGCAATAAATCGCTTAAGCGATCGTGGATCTGGACAAATGTTTATACTGTCATGGACTTTATCGCTTAAGCGATGCAAAATCGCTTAAGTGACCAAGGGTAAAAGCGAAGAATCGCTTAAGCGATAACATAAATTGCTTAAGCGATTGTGCACCTGGGTAGACCTTAATTCTGCCTCAGACTTGATCACGATCACTTAAGCAATCAAGGGTAAAAGCGAAGAATTGCTTAGGCGAGACCGTAAATCACTTAAGCGAGCGTGCATTTGAGCAAATCTTGATTCTGCCTCAGACTTGATCGCTTAAGCGACCAAGGGTAAAAGTGAAGAATCGCTTAAGCGAGACCATAAATCGCTTACGCGGTCGTGCATCTGGGTAGATCTTGATTCTGACAGGACTTGATGGCTTAAGCGACCAAGGGTAAAAGCGAAGCATCGCTTAAGCAATCGTGCATCTGGGCAGATCTTGATTCTGCCTTGGACTTAATCGCTTAAGCGACTAAGGGTAAAAGTGAAGAATCGCTTAAGTGAGAAAATAAATCAATTAAGCGATCATGCTTCTAGGCAGGTGTTGATTCTACCTTGTACATGATCGCTTAAGCGACCAAAGGTAAAAGTGAAGCATCGCTTAAGTGATCTTAAGTCTTGCTTGTACGTGATCGCTTAAGCGACTAAGGCTAAATACACAAGATTGCTTAAGCGAGAAATGAAATCTCTTAAGCGATCCAGTGTATTTGGATTATTTTTATTGCCTTTGACAAGATCGTTTAAGCGATTACCACTATCGCTTAAGCGATGAAAGCTTATCAACACTGGATAGCTTAAGCGATTCCTTTTATTTTTTTTTGGAATAGGTTGTCCATATTGCGTGACGTTAATGTGAACTTCGGATGTTCACAACATCACATGATTATTAGCGTTAATGTTACATGACATCGGTTGATAACACTTATTAAGGCCAATTAAGAAGGATTATTTGCAACCTAATTCCATCAACACATATTAAGGTTACAACCGTAGGATGAATGTCATAGCGCACTAGCGTGACACGTTAGTAGAAATGTACATGATTTCATAAATATGGATGATGTATTTGAGAATGATTAGATCGAAAAAAGCTTCAATTTTGACTATACGATTAGTTTAGTGGACCATGATTTGTCTTGTGTCAATTGATTTGATTATTTATATCACTTAATCTATTTTTTTAAATTAAATTATATTAAATTAAATTAGTTCTTTTACATCTATATTAAACATATATGTTGTAGAATGTTTATGTCTATATTAAAGATATATGGTGTACGATTAGTTCAATAGACCATGATCTGTCTTGTGTCAATTGATTTGATTATTTATATCACTTAATCGATTTTCTTTAAATTAAATTATATTAAATTAAATTAGTTCTTTTACGTCTATATTAAACATATATGGTGTAGAATGTTTACGTCTATATTAAACATATATGGTGTACGATTAGTTTAGTGGACCATGACCATGATTATATTTTAATTAAATTAGTTCTTTTACGTCTATATTAAACATGGTAAATAAACTTGGAAAAGAAATATTAAAGTAAATTACCCTTAATCGCTTAAGCGATATATGGTGTCGCTTAAGTGATCCTGTCTATTTAGCCTTGGTCATTTAAGCGATATATTGTTTCACTTAAGAGATCTTGTTTATTTAGCTTTAGTCGCTTAAGCGATAATAAATCACTTACGCGATCTTGTCAAAGGCAGAATAAAGGTCATCCGACTACAGTGGATCGCTTAAGCGATCCTAGGTCTCTCTTAAGAGATCCAGTATGTTCAAAGTTAGTTGCTTAAGCGATCACGTACAAGCGAGGATCAAGATCACTTAAGCGATGCTTCACTTTTTCCGCTTAAGCTACCAATGAACAATGTAGAGTTAATACGTGCCCAGATGCACAATCGCTTAAGCAATTTACTTTATCACTTAAGAGATTTACGCTTTTACCCTTGGTCGCTTAAGCGATACAAAATCACTTAAATGATCAAGTCCGAGGTAGAATCAAAATCTACCTAGATGCACGATCGCTTAAGCGATTTATGGTCTCGCTTAAACGATTCTTCACTTTTACCCTTGGTCGCTTAAGCAATCAAGTCCGAGGTAGTATCAAGATCTACCTAGTTGCACGATCGCTTAAGCGATTTACGGTCTCGCTTAAACGATTCTTCGCTTTTACCCTTGGTCATTTAAGCGATTCTGGATCGCTTAAGCGATTAAGTCCGAGGTAGAATCAAGATCTGCCCAAATGCATGATCGCTTAAGCGATTTATGTTATCGCTTAAGCGATTCTTCGCTTTTACCCTTGGTCGCTTAAGCGATACAAAATTGCTTAAGCGATCAAGTCCATGACATTATACACATCTGTCTATATGCTCGATTACTTAAGCGATTTATTTTCTCGCTTAAGTGATCCTTTATGAAAAATCCTTTGTCGCTTTAACGATATATGTAGTCGAATATATATCACTTAAGCGATCATGGGCAATACATGTTTTTTTCCAGCTTTTCTCCTGAATTTTGACAAACTAAAATCACTAACACATATTAATTCCATATTTTCTCCTGAATTTGACAACCTAATTGCATCAACACATCAATGCCATGTAACAAGAATACTAAATATAAAGGATGATTTATTCAAGGTAACAATAAATTGAAAACATAAAAAATTGAAAACAACAACTCTTCAACGATTGGCCTTGGCAACTCTCTCAATTTCATCCTTCATCGAACCTAATTTTATGGATCTGCATGTGATCGATTCTGGCAACTACTTCTCTTGTGGCCAGCTTGCTTGCAAATTGAGCACTTATTCATCCTCCAGGGAACCTCAGAGGCAGATGGAATACGTTTAACTCTTTTTCTCCCCTTTTCTGTCTTCTTGAATGGCGGATGGATGATAATGTTAGCCAACTCTGGTAGCACCACCCACTGCTCTTCTGGAGGAACTGGATATATCATTTATGAATAAACCAGCATGTAGTGATTTTCCATATAAAGAGGGAAGCAAAGTTCCATGTAAATTCTTGAACCAAACTCTGGCTTCTGTTGGTGTTTCAGTGCTGCTAGTGCATGAGGACAAGGTAAACGTTGAATGTTAAGCACTTCATAGCTACAAGTTTTACTAAGAAGGTTAACTAAGGCATGGCCGCGCACGGTGAACTCTTAAGCATTAAGAGGATAGGCAAACAGTGCATTTGACAGTTCCATACATTCTCGGTTATTATTTTTCAGCTAACGGAACAAGGGTTGTGGTAAAATTATTTGACTCCGTACGATGCTCACGGAACCATTATGACAATGTCCCTTAGATTGCATCAAAAAGGGAAACTATTGAAAACTCTTTTTCTATTAACAACTTCAAATTTATGGACTTGGCTATGTTCGTGGTCATGACATCAAACCTTCTTCCAGGAAAGTAAGCTCTATTCCATCGTTCGAAACAAACATCATGCTCAAGATACTTAGCAATTCTATCATCCTTGATTTGGATTTGTCGGAGGTGCTCCTCGAACTCATCAACTCAATAAGCTTTTATTGCCATGTAATATGTCTGAAGGAGGCCAACACACTTAAACTTTTGTTTTATGTTCTCACCAAGGTGCCTCATACAGAATCTGTGATGTGCTTGAGGGTAAATAGTGGCAATCCCCTTCTTTATAAAGTTATGCCTATCAGATATTATGTACAACTCATCACTGTCAGGCACTTTCGTACGTATTTGCTAAAAAAACCAAGTCCAAGACTTGTCATTCTCAGAGTCAACCACACACCATGCAACGGGATATGTGTGATTCTCACTGTCCTGTGCAGTGGCCACCAACAATGTACCTCCATACTTTCCGGTCAAAAAGCAACCATGAACAGTCAACACCTTTCTTATGTTTACAAAACCCCTTATAGCAGAACCGTAAGCAACCAAAAAATATTTAAACATCATATTCTTGTCCCACTTCAAAGCTGTCTTACTACCTTGGTTTGTCAACTCAAGCATATAACAATACGCTTCTAATACTGTGTACCCCTGCTTTGGCATGCCTCTCACAAAATCTTGTGCATGTTGTCTCCATTTCCAGCGTTTCCAATAACTAACAGTACATCCCAACTTTGTGCGCACAAGTCTCTAAATGTTTTTAAAAGATGGACCTTTCCCTTCAACAAACTGACTTTTGACAAATTATCCAATAACATTAGTGGAGGCTTGTCGATGCTCACCTGAAATATGTCCCAAACCACATGTGTGCTCGCGGGTATATGTGCTAAGAATAAATTTTTCGGACTCCGCCAACCTTCTACAATAAACCCGTCACTGGCACTTTCGGTCACAATATGCAACTGTCACAACCGATGAATTAGACTTTTTGGTGATGAACTCAAAATTACCTCTCATGGCAACAAGTTTTAGCTTCCTCACCACTTCCTCTTTGTTGTCAAATAAATACCCTATGCATAACTTTAACCATCCGTAAAAACATGAGCTGATTCACTACTACCTGCAATTGCCCCCTCTGAACCTGCATAAAGGAGCATAGTGTTCTCTTCCTCACAAACTATACCTTCTGCATAATATGTATTTAAAGGAATCTCTACATCCGCGGGAACATGTACGGGGTCCTCCTCCTCAACATTTTCATTCTATCGCACATGACCAACCTCTTCTACAGTGTCCTTGTCACCAACCAAATCACCGCCTACTCTTGATTTTTCAACTAACAAATCAATGCCCTCGTAGTTCAAATTAAAACTAGCCAAATCTCTACCAACTTCCTCGTTATCTCCTTCCTTTGAACCATCTTCCAACGGTTTATCTACAAAAGAAAACCTTAAAATCGGCCTCGAACCATTATCGGCCACATCAATCATACATGACTTCACACCTTCATCCGACTTTAATATAGCAGGAGGTACCTTATAATGTTCAGGAACTCTGCTTAAAACATACTTCACAACTATATCACTACATGAGCAACTCAAATCACCTCTTCTAATTATTTCATCAATCAACTCATCAAAACTAACCTCTATGCTCACAGCAATTGGTATAACTTCTTTGCTCTTCCCAATCCACTTCCATCAACTTTCTTCCTCCACCCACTCACCAAAATATTTAACACCCAAAACAACTTGTCCGATGTCTAATAATAGCCAAGTACCTATAATGCAAGAAAAAAAATAATATTATTAACTGATGTATTAAGGGTTGAAAGATTTTAAAAAGCATCTACAGAGTCGCTTGAGAGATCTGGTGTATCGCTTAATCAATATGGTATATCATTTACTGGATCGCTTAAGCGATATAATGGATTACTTAAGCGATCTAGTATAAATAAGCCTGATCGCTTAAGCGATCTTATGCCATTTACCTGATCGCTTAAGCGATCTGTTGCCATACACCAGACTTATAGCAGATCGCTTAAGCGATCTTCTGCCATATACCTGATCGCTTAAGCGATCTACAATCTGTTGCATTATACCAGACATACCAGATCGCTTAAGCGATCCATCATATCCAGAACACATTTTCAGTCATCTCCACCTACAATCGGTGCTACCACCCCCAGCTTCCCACAATGCCAGAAAATATTCAACAAATTTCGCTCCTTTCAACTTCCATTACATCAAACACAACCCAACAACCTAAACAACTAAATCAAAATCATAACCCAAAGCCAATCCATCATTAAATCTTTATAAATCGAAATATAAAATGGAAAGGGGAGATACACATACCTAGACGAAATGTCAGGAAGAGGAAGAGGAGGAGGATCTGTGGTGGAGACGATGTTAATGGCGGAGGAAGAAGATAGTGTTAATGGCAGGAAGAAGAAGATGTAGACGAAGCTTAGAAGAAAAAACTACTAGGGGAAGGATGCGTTAATGGCGGGAGGAAGAAGAAGAAGGTGTTTCGGTTTGTTTGCAAGAATTTCGGCTCTTTGGGGATATATTATAATTTTTAAAAGATTACACAATGCTTCATTAATCCAAATTAACCACTAATCATGTTTAATTAACCTTAATCAATAATAAGGCTATTTACTTAACACTTTCAAACTACATAGCCTTTTAATTAAATTTGAACTTCATATAACCTTTTAATAAAATGCCCCTTGAAACGTGGTTGACAAATCTAACAAAGAGATAATGATCCCATGTTCTTTCATTGTTATTGCCTTGTACTACACATGTTCAAATTTTTAATCAAAGAAACAGATGGTTTGAATGAGGTAAAATGATATTAACCTTATTTTAATGGACCTTTTTAGTATTTTATATGATCTTTTACATATATTTTCTTAGGTAACTAGTAAATTTATAAAGAATAAAGAATAACAACTTAAACGGGACGGACCAGAGAAGCATGCCCCTAAAACAGAAAGGGATGACGTCTAAACAAAGCAAAAAATCCAGGAAAAACACCTTAAGCACACCCAAAACAGTCTCATGGACTACGAAAGAAAAAACAGCAGCACAAACAGGCAACCAACGCAACCTGGAGCAAGGGAAAACAAAACCCAGAAAAACGAAACAGCAAAACTAAAGCTACCACACAACCAGCAGAAACAAACACAAACAGCCCTTTACATATATTTTGTTGTATAAAATATCTATATTACTCATGTGAAATATGAAAAGACCCTCTTAAGTCAGATTAATATCATTATAACCCTCTCAAACAACTAGACTGACGACTCGAGTTTTTACAATTTTTTTTGAATTCAATCTCCCCAATTCAAGTGAGATTAAAATAAAGAACAAGATGACAATTTAGTAAAATTAACTAATTTATAGCTGTGTAAATTTGTATGGTTCTCAATTTATTGAGAGAATTTCTATACTTTCAAAAATCTCAAATAATTTTAATAATTTTAACTATATTTCAAGGTGATATGGGAGCGGTGTAGGGCAAGAGGAAGATGTATGGTGAAGTGACATGGAAGTTATCTGCTGCGACTTGATTCATTGGCGCAATGTGAACAAAATAATGAAACATCCCATCTCAAGTAAAATTCAAAGCAATAGAAAGAGAAAGAGAAAGAGACAAGCAGAAAAGAAAAGTCTGGTGACTGGTCAAAAGAAGGCTGAGCCGACAACCAATAACCTTCCAATTAATTCTATATTTATCTTCTTCGGATAAACTTTGCTCTTCTTATACATCACATTTTAAATGATTTTTTTCTGCCTTTTTTTCTCACTCTCAGTTAATTTTATCAATTATTCCTCATTTCTTATTAAAGATTTGTCTTTTCATATAATTTTCCAAAAAGATATATGATAATTTTATAAGGGACTAAATGTTGAAAATGGTTTTAAGCTTCATTTTCGTTAAAAATATTCATACAATTTAAATTCAAATATAAGATATGAGAATAATGTTTCAAATACACTTTAAATGATACAGAATATTATTTATAGCATGACATGTTGACCAATTTAATTAATGTCAAATCTAGCTTTTTGCAATTAATGCTTCTTTTTAGATTTATTTTTCTCAATTACTTGTTGGTTGCTTTTTGTAATTAAAACAATAATAAAAATTGTAGCGATCAACTTTCAATTAATTCTAATTTATTTATTTACTAGACATGGGGCTGCGCAACCGCAAGTATGTTTATTCAATATTTTTTAAATAGATGGTAAACAAATTTATTATAACAAAATAAAATATATTAAGACATGATAATTGTTAAATTATACAAATTTTAAAGTAAATATAAATTGTATATATGTATAAAGTTGTGTTAAAATAAAATTAATAATTGTACTTATATAATTATTAATATCAATTATAGATAGATATCATTAAATCATTCATCTAACTTGAGAAGATTATCTGAATATTATATGGTCTAATTATATTTTCAGGATCATCACTTTGTACAATTGATATTATTTTTGTAGACATGTCTTTGATATTCGATGTCAGTATTTTGTAGTGAATTGTGTATGATATCTAATATCACCCGAATATTATCAAAATTAACTATTTAAACTTAAAAATTTATACTGAGCTTCCGCAATTTCTGTAAGTTATATTTATTTTCAAGCTCGACATTGACTGATAAAACTTTTCCCACAGTATAGGATTCATATATTTCTTTAAAATCAGTAATCCTCAGCCAAGTTTTGTAAACAAACGTCTGTTCACACAGTTCATTCAAAGGCTTTGTTTGTTTAACAGTTGAGAACATGATAATTCAATTAATTTCTGGGCTAGTAATTGTAGAGCTACAAAACAAAATATGAAGAGACTAACTTCCATCTTTATATGTTTTTGTTTTTGTTTAGATTTTTGAACACACTTATATAATTATATAATCGTTATTAATACACATCCAACGTGTCAAAATGGTTAGACTTTTGGAATGCCAATGTAATGTAACTATATAATTATTAGTAATACTCATCCAATGTGTGAAGATGGAGCAATTAATTCAAAACCAACGTCTCAGGATGGAGAAATTTTAATAGATTCATTAACAGTAAATCCAATGTGTCAATTCAAGGAACAATTGTACACCCACAAAATGAGTACTAAATTTCAATCAACTAATGAGTATCATTGAAATCAAGATAAAGTTGAATATAGAGAATAATATTTTTATTATAAAATAAATAAGTACATCGGTTTTTCATATTGTGAAGTGGGTTTGGACGATGTAGGTGGTGTTTATTTTCTAATTCTCTTATAGTTGTTCAGTTCTTCTACTGCAAATGCATATTCCCTTTTGTTTATCTTATAGATAAATATTTATGACAAATTGCATGATTTCAAACATCTGGTCAATGACTTCTCTGAAGTTCTCTCTAGTAGCATGTAGATCATCTAAATTGGTGTCAACTTTTTTGAGAGTTTTCGTCAATTCTGGCATTTCTTGAACAATATCTAAATCAATTGCTAAAACAAAATACAATCAAATTTTATAAATAGATGAAAATGGTAACATGAATTTGTAAATATAATTATGAAATGAACTCTCGACATATCAAAAATGTTTTTTTTTTTTTTTTTTTTTTACGGTGTATTATTTTTTTGTTTGAAATTTTGTAATTTAAGATACAAAAGAGGTGGAACATTCATACCTTCTGGTTGCTTTGGTGGAGAATTATTGTTCTTGAGGTTACTGCTGATATTCATTGCAGATTCTTTTGGTTGTGATGTTTTCTCAGCCATTGTCGAGTTAAATTGGGGAGAAGAAATAAACAATGAAGGTGTATAGTATTTGAAGAAAGTTAAATGGGTGATTGATGTTAGAGTAATTTTTATGGGAGAATAGGATACAAAGAGGTGGAATCTGAATAGACAACTGGTAATAAATAAGCATGTCGATTGAAAAAGTGTTAATAATTATTTGGATAAGGGAATACGAAACGTTAGTATACTATTCGTACAATATTAAAGAAAACTGTAATAAATATTTTGTTAAGTGTGCAAGTCAAAAACGTCATGATGATATTATAATATATTAGTTAGGTAATTAATGATGGTTCGGCAAGATGTTGAAATATTATAATAAATAAACACGGTGATTTAATAATAATAAAATATTATTGATACAGTTTTAAAGGAAAGGCAATAAATATTTTGTTAAATATCTAAGTCAGAGATGTCATGATGATGGCATAATATATTAGTTAATTTTTTAATTGTGGTTCGGCAACATGGTTATGAAACATTCATATGGTTTGGCTTGGGTCTTGTTTAATCAATAATGCTACATAAGTTTTTTTAAATTTGTAATAGAAATGGTTATTTATAGTTTTTTTTTTTAATTAAGATTATAATATATTTAGATTGATGTCTGTTGAATATGTTTAATTTTTTAACATTTTCATAAACAGTTTTGTCTAACATTCTTATTAAATATCTATTAAAATGGTAAATATTGTTTATGTTTTATCCAACATTTTAGTCTTGTAATTAAAATTTTGTTACTTCACATTAGAATATATCTTGATTTGTTTTATCTAAATAGGAATAGGAAACAAACAGATGGAATATGAATAGAGATTTTATAATAAATAAACACAGTAATTTAAGAAGAATAAAATCTTTTTCGCATACGTTTAATAGAAAGGATAATAAGAATAAATTGGAAATAATCTTTTATGCAAATTTTTTTGTCATAGTATAAGATTCAGATGGTTCTTTCATATCCATAATCCTCATATTGATTTTGAAAACGAATGTCTATCCATACAATTCATTCAAAGCTTTTGGGATTATTTTTTGATCGTTGCCTTGTTTGTTTAGTAGTTGAGAACATGATAACCCAATCAATTTCTAGGGCATTGTATCAAACAATATAAAAGTTGCTCCGGGAAAATGAATAGACATCTAGTAACAAATAAACACGTTGATTGAAAAAGTGTTAACAACTTTTTGGATAAGGGGATACAAAACGGTAGCAAACTATTTGCACCACATTAAAGAAAAGCGTAATAAATAGTTAACAATGGTTCGGCAAGCGGGTTTCCAAAACATGTTATGGTTCGACATGGGATTTAATCTAATCAAAAATGGAACGGAAGTTTTTTTAGATATGTTATAGGAACAATTATTTATAGATTTTGTTAATTTAAATTATAATATATTTAGATTGATGTTTGTTGAACGTGTTTAATTCTTTGACATTCTCATAATCACTGTTGTTTAACATTCCTATTTAAAATTGTTTATGTTTTATTGATCACTATAATTTTGTGATTAATTTTTCTTTATAAGTTATTAAATATTTGGATCAATCGTAGATAATCCAGTGAGTTTTAACTTCTATTTTCAGATTAAATTAAAAAGCATTTAAGTTTTTACATGTGTAAGAAATTACATAAGAAACTTACTAAAAATTAGATTTCATACATACTATTTGTTAATCCACGTTACATCTATGACATGTGATATTTTTTGGTGACGTTGATCTGTCCCAGTGTATACGATTTTGATTCTCCTTGTTGCAAGTCCGAAATATTCTTCTTTTAATGAGAATTGTGGCAGTTGGAGTCATTGACTTGAATACTTCCATGCAATATTTCAATTTGTAGAAATGATTAGGTAGTTTTACTAATTTCATTAGAATTTGTATACCTCTGTTGTCATGTATAGTAAGTAGAGCAACGACAGTCTGATATATTGCTTGCATGTTATATTTTTTGCAAACTGCAATTAGTAGTTGTAATCCTATATCTGTATCATGTTTCACAAAGAACAAATGTGTTCTGAGCAGTAGCAAAGCATGTTTATTTTCTCCTTGTGCAAGTGTCTTCAGAATTGAAAGTCTTGATGTTGTTATTGTTGGCAGTTTGTGTTGTTGTTTCAGATGTCTCTTCTTTGTAATACTTGCTGAATGTTTGCTTGTTTGTTTAGAGATTCGCACCTATAAATTGTAAGGTAAATAAGGGTTTCGAAGCACAAGATTCGCAATAATAATAGTAAAAAGAAATCAACTGTTGGGAATCACAATACCATTACCTATACGATTAAGGAATTAAGAATAAAAAGTGTGCAAAATATGACTCAGTTAAATATCGATTCAAACATGCATTTTGATTTTTATGTATTAAAAAACTATTAACAACTAAAGATACACATGGTTCGACATAACCATTTGTATGATTAACCATTATCCTAATAAGATGCCTAATGAACAAACTATTATCCTATTGTTATTAGTTGTATGATTAACCATTATGTATAAATATCATTTTCTGTATGACCAAGAAAATAATGAAATCAACAGATTAATGAAATACGATGATTTTGGTAAAACTTATGTTAACCGTATTGCTTGTAGAGCGGTGTCGTTTTTGTCAGTTGCTTTTACAATGATTCGTTGTAAAATTTCTGATGGTAATTGTAACAGATTTGTGGGTTGTTTTCGTTCTTTTGTAAGAAATCATGATGTTTTGGTGCTGTTTTTTGGGTGCAAGTATATGAAAATTATGTTGTTGATATGGTCTTTGTGGTTTATATAATTCCCCATGTGGATAGCGAACAATTTTTTATGTATTTCAACTTCTTAGATAATGTTCTGTTAATTATTAATGAGAGTTAGTGTTGTTATCTGAATCTGGTTTTTAGTATTTTTGTAAATTAATGATGGTATTTTTAGTTCATTGAACATTAATTATTTGATTTTTTTATATCTATGAGATTAACAAATATAAAATATTTTGGTTTTAATCATTTAATGTTAAGTATTAATTTAATTTAAATGTAAACGGTTCACATTCATCTAAATTTCTATATAGGTATATTAAGTATTTGATACATTTGATTAGTACAAATTTTTTTAAAGCAGTACGAAATGGATCCCTTTACATTAACATAAATATCTGCTTTTATGAATTCCATTAATACCGTATAAATATCAACATAAACAATACTATTTATTTCATTAACACTTTAACAAAAGCACTACATTAAGAACGACATTAAATATCTGAATGCCAAATATCATCAAAATACCAAACACATCAATCAAAAAGTAAGTACATTAACCCATAATTAAACCAAAATTCTAATATCCTGACCTTTAATAGTAATCTCACATTAAAAATATCACATATTAGTACAATGCACCAATCAACAATAAATAAACATGGTGTTTAACAATAATGATATCTTATTGGCACAGTTTTAAAGGAAACGGTAATAAATATCTTGTTAAATATCCAAGTCAAGATGTCATGATGATGTCATAATATATTAGTTAAGTAATTAATTGTAGTTTTGCAATATGATTATAAAATATTTATATGGTTTGACATTGGTCTTGTTTAATTGTTTATATTTTATCAAGTATCTTAGTTTTTTAATTAAAATTTTGTTGATTCACATCACAACATATTTTGATTTGTTTTATTTAAATAGGAATATGCCAAAAACAGACGAAATATGAATATAGATGTTATAATAAATAAACATGGCAATTTAAGAAGAATAAAATCTTATTGGCACAAGTTTAATAGAAAGGATAATAAGAATAGATTGGAGAAGACGGTAAAGATGTATATGACATCAATCCAAAACGGTTAATCATACAAATAATAATACTATGAAAAAACTTGGTTATTGATATCACTTTAATATTATGTAAATTATTTATTTAAAATTTAAAATTATACTGATCTTTTGTGCAAATTTTTTTGTCATTGTATAAAATTCATATGCTTGCTTCATATCCATAATCCTCAGATTGGTTTTGAAAATGAACTTCTATCCATACAATTCATTCAAAGTTTTTGGGATTGTTTTTTGAAAGTATAAAAGTGGCCTTGGGAAAATGAATAGATGTCTAGTAATAAATAAACACGTCGATTGAAAAAATGTTAATAACTTTTTGGATAAGAGGATACGAAAAGGTAGCAGACCGTTTGCATAACATCAAAGAAAAGCGTAATAAATATTTTGTTAAGTATTCAAGTAGAAACGTCATGATGATATCATAATATATTGGTTGGATAGTGAATAATGGTTCGGCCAGTGGGTTCCCGAAACATGTTATGGTTCGGCGTGGGATTTAATTTGGTTGATAATAGAATGGAAGTTTTTTTTAGATGTGTGATAGGAATGGTTATTTATAGATTTTGTTAATTTATATTATACTATATTTAGATTGAGACAATCCAATGAGTTTTAACTTCTATTTTCAGATTAAATTAAAAAGCATTTAAATTTTACATGTGTAAGAAATTACATAAGAAACTTACTAAAAATTATATTTCATACATACTATCTGGTAATCTACGTTACATCTTCAACATGTGATATTTTCTGGTGATGTTGATCTACCCCAATGTATATGATTTTGATTCTCCTCGTTGTCATAGTTGGAGTCATTGGTTTGAATACTTCCCTGCAATTTTTCAGTTTGTGGAAATGATTGGTTAGTTTTACCAATTTCATCAAAAATTTTATACCTCTACTGTCATGCATATTGATTAGAGCAACGACGGTCTGATACATTGCTTACTGGTCATCTTGTTTGCAGGCTGCAATAAGTAGTTTTAATCTTCTACCTCTATCATGTTCCACGAAGAACAAATGTTTTCCAAGTAGTAGCAAAGCATTTTTATTTTCTGCTTCTGCAAGGATCTTCAGAATTGAAAGTCGTACTGCTATTATCATTGGCAGTTTGTGTCGTTGTTTGAAGATGCTTCTTCTATGTAATACTTCCTTTACATTTGTTTGTTTGTTTGTTTAGAGATTTGCACCTGTAAATTGTAACGTAAATAATGGTTTCGAAACACAAGATCCACAGTAATAAAAAAAAAAAAGTGTAAATAATGGTTTCAACAGTTGGCAATCATAATATCATTACATGTATGGTTAAGGAATTAACAATAAAAAAGTGTGCAAAATATGATTAAGTTAAATATCGATTCTAACATCTATTTTGATTTTTATGTATTAGAAAACCATTAAGAACTAAAGACACAAGTGATTCGGCATAACCCATTTCAATTTTTAGGAGTCGCAATACTGTTTTCTGTATGACTAACAAAATAATGAAATCAACAGATTAACGAAATATGATGATGTTAGTAAAACTTACGTCAACCGTATTGCTTGTAGAGTGATGTTGTTATTCTGAGTTGTTTTTGCAATGATTCATTATACAATCTGTGATGGTAATTGTAATAGATTTGTGGGTTGTGTTTTCATTCTTTTGTAAAGAATAATGATGTTTTGGTGGCCTTTTTTGGTGTAAGTATATGGAAATTATGGGTGCGTTTGGTTTATTATTTTGGATAGGATTTTGAGAATAATATTGTGTAGTTGAATAGGGGAGTATTATGAGGTAAAATAATTTTTTTTTAAAAAAAAACCCCATAGGTTTGCTAATTTAACTAAACACCCTAATATATAATTTTTTTGTAAAATAACAAAAACACCCCCACCACCCGCAGTGCCAGATTCCGGCCACCACCACTGGAATCTGACCAAAAAATTGCGTTATGACACATCGATATGGCCTTTTTCGGCCAGATCCACCGCAGATCTGGCCAAAAAATGCCAGATCGAAGGCCAAATGTGGCCGTCGACGGCCACAAAAGTCCATCTTTGGCCGTCAGCCAAAGATATGGCCGTTGTTGTCTATCAACGATGACTAAGATTTGGCCGTCGTTGACCGTCAACGACAGCCATTTCTTTGGCGACGGCCACAAAAGTCCATCTTTGGCCATCAGCCAAAGATATGGCCGTTGTTGTCTGTCAACGATGGCTAAGATTTGGCCATCGTTGACCGTCAACGATGGCCATTTCTTTGGCAATCGTTGAGGGCCCGATCTGGCCGGAAAGGGCTAGATCGGTGAATTACCGACCTTTTCTGGTCGTGGTCTAGGCCTTTGTAATAGATTCTGACAAGTATGGTTTAGGGGTGTTTTTGTTACTTTTTAAACTTTTTTCTGGGGGTATTTAATGAAATTAATAAACTTAAGGGGTCTAAAAGTAATTAAAAAAATACAATAATATTTCTCAAATAATGTGCCAAACAATATTTGGGGAATAGGATTGAGAATATAGACAATAATATGGAACCAAATGCACCTTATGTTGTTACTAGGTCTTTGTGTTTTACATAATTTCTGTGTGGATACTGGATAGTGAACAATTTTTTATGTATTTTGACTTGTTAGATAATATCATGTTAATTATTAATGAGATTCAATATTGTTATTTGAATTTGGTTTTTAGTATTTTTGTAAATTAATGATGGTATTTTTAGTTTGTTGAACATTAATTATTTGATTTTGTTATATATATTAGATATCTTTGGGAAAATTGATTATTCTATTCAATGAATATAAATTGTTTTGGTCATAATTATTTAATGTTAAGTATTAATTTACCTTAAATGTAAACGGTTCACATTCATCTAAATCTCTACATAGGTATATTAAGTATTTGATACATTCGATTAGTACGAATCTTTTTAAATGCATATAAATTTCGTTTTTTCACCAATGATAATTGTTGTTGGCTGTTTGATGAATGGTTTCAAAGAAATACGTAATTGAGTATTTTATTCGTCATTTACGTCATTACAATTTAATCATAAGGATTTCTCTATTTCCAATATATTATACTTATATATTTATGTTTTTGTACCTTGAATTGGAAATACTGTTTCCAATTCATATTACTTTACGTATGGAACTATTATTACTTATATTATTGAATTTGAAATTCTATTGATTTTGTAATCGTTAGTCTCAAATTCATTTCTATTGTTAGATTAAGTATTTGATAGTGAGATTTTGAAGGAATCTTTGATTTTTCCTTCTTTTATACTTTTATGTTAAGTTTCTATATGTTGAAATGACAATATTATACTAACATTGTTCAAGTGAAATGGTTTATTAAAGTTTTGTAGTGCGCTGCCATTTTGGTTTTGTAAAATTCATAAGTGATAAAAAACGTTGTCATTTAAAATGTTGTTGATATTTAAAGTAAATATGCAGATTTAATGTTTAGTATTTTACTTAAAGTAAATTTGGGGATTTAGGGTTTTCTCTGTCAGTATCGGCATTAAGGGCATTTGTCACAGTCTGTTTGTCGCGTTTTCCACATCCATCTTTCCTCGTTGACTGAAATTGAGATAAGTAAAGTAAATTTTTTTTAGTTACAATGACAATGTTGTTTTTTTTTTTTACATTGGTTTAATTAATTTGTCATCGATTTTAACTTTGATTAAAGTACATGTTATTCTTACAAAGTTCTCACATCTGTTATCATAGTTGTAAGAAGTTGTTGTTAGATGGTTGTGCTTATAATTTGTTGTGCTCAGGTTGCTTATTCGTTTCTCTTGTAGTCATGTTGCACATTATTTTCTTGGTAAATCTATTGCTAAAACTGGTGTCTTTCTCATTACCATTTTGTTTATTATCTTGTTGTATTTAGTATAACTTGTAATATTGTCGTTGATTTATGAATTGATGTTATGAAATGCCAGTGGTACAAATCCTTCAGAAGTTACCAGCATTGTTATCATCTAATTATCTATTTAGTTTTCGGAAAACTTAGCAAGGTTTTGGTGTTCTTTGTAGTAAGTCTGAGATATTGTTGTTTTAATGAGAATTGTAGTAGTTGGAGTCATATATGGTGAGTATATTAATAGCCATCTGATATAGTGCTTGCATGTTATTTTGTTTTCAAATCACAATCACCAGTTGTAATCTTGTGTCTCTATCACATTTTACGAAGAATAAATGTCTCCCAAGCAATAACAAAGTCTTACAATTTCTATTAAGTTGACTGATAATCTGTTTTCTTTGTTTTTTTTTTTTTTTTTCTATTTGATAACATTTTATTTTATAATTGTAGTAATGGCTCCAAAAAAGCGTGATGAAATTTATTCGAAGACTTGATTCCAAAGTACTAAATAAAAGAGGATCAAGTAGTGATTCCAAGTCGGAATTGTTAACGCCTTTACAGACTCCTGTTTTACTTGCATCAGTCTCCAATCCTATGAAACCTGATTCTGGTTCATGCCATGTTGAATTGATTAAAGAAGAAGATAATCAGTCAGAAGAAATTCCATTATGTAAATTGGTAAAACAGCAGAAAACTTGTGAGCAAGAGGGTCCAAATACGAATTCTGAACAAAAATGGAAAACTCTTTCTAAAGAAGATCTAGACAACAAAACATTCAGCCTAGGGAAAAGGTAATGTTTTTTTTACTTTATCATATATGTAATTGAATATATACTTTATTTGACATGGTGACATTAATGTGGTTTCATTGTTTTTGAAATAGGCTTATGAAGGTTTGTTAGAAATCAGAGAACGTTTTCTTGTTTCAGAAGATGTGATCTCATATTTGAAAAAAAAAAAAATGAAGACGTGATTTCCGAGGTTCGTAGATTGGAAGAACAAATGAAGATATCAAAGGAGGCGTTTGAAAAGGTAAAAACCGAATTGAAACATTGTCAAGAATCATTTAGAAATGTTGAACAGTCTTTTGCAAATGAGCGGCAACAAAAGGAAGTCTCTAAAAAGAAAATTAATGAATTGTTTGATGAAAATCTTTACTTGTACAAGCTGAGAAAGATAGAGAAGAAACTTATGATTTAATGTCAGAAATGTTTTTGGCCACCAAAAAAGCTTGTGTGAAAGAATATAAGGTAAGATTTCCAAATGAAGACTCTAGTTTTTAAAGACAATTGTATTGAAGAATGAGAAGATGCTGTCTAATAGAGATGATATTGGCTACAATGCTGTTGTACCTTTCTCCGGTCTACTTAATGCCACTTTTGTAAATATTTAAACTGTTTAATTGTAATAGTAATGTTAAATATCTTGACAATGTTTGCCATGCAAGAGTTTGTAGTTGGGTTATTATTATGGACGTAGATGTATTTAATTGATGCTGATTATGGTGTATGTGAAAAAAAATCTCCAGCCTATGTAATGTTAGTTCTATAAATATTTAGACTGTTTAGTTGTAAGATTAATGTTAAATATCTTGACAATGTTTGTCACGCAAGTGTTTGTAGTTGGGTTATTATTACGGATGTGGATGTATTTAATTGATGCTAATTTTGAGTATGTAAAAAAAAAGTATTTATAACACATAACACATATAATTTAGCATTCATTGTATTTGACAATAATAATATAAAACATATAAATATCTATGTATTGAGGAATTTATGTTTCTGTATATATTTAAACATTTAATGTGACCTTTTCATATTCATATAAATATCTTTAATTTTTCACATTAATCTCTCTTAAACAATGTGTTATATTATATACAATGTATCAATCCCTTCTATTATAAACAATGATTTATATTATATGCAACATATCAATCCCTTCAGTTAAACACTTCTTTAAAAACAATATTTGTCAATGTATCCACCGGTTCATCTTGTTTCAGGGCTAGTAGAATCTTGATACCTTGTCTTGAAGTTACTCTTGATAGTGCAATGTACAATTGACCATTTGTAAAGACCTGATGTTTCATATACAATCCTACCATTTTGAGTGATTGACCCTGACTTTTGTTTATTGTCATATAAAAGCTAACTGTCAAAGGTAATTGTCTTCTCTTCAACCTGAAAGGCCACTTCATATCTGCATTCGACATTATAATTTTGGGAATTGTAACAATATCACCAATATTTGACCCGGTAATAATCACTGCTTATATGGACCACTTTCCTAAATGGGTTATAATCAATCTGGTTCCATTGCAAAAACCATCAGATTGATTTAAATTACGCAGTAACATAATTAGAATGCCAATTTTCATATGCAATTCATGTTTAGGCATGCTAGAGCACATCAGAGAATTAAGAAATTCGGTTAGATAGAGAATGTCATCATCGTTTGAGACACCTGTTGTTTTGTAAGTGCTATCTGAGCTGAAATTTGTCTTTCCATCTGATGGCAGACTCTGAGTGATATAGTCGTTCAATATATGTATTGTCTCATTTTTGGGTGTCAATATTGCTCTCTCTCTGATATAGTCAATATTATTTATCCGAGTAGATAAATCTGGAAAAACAACATTCATAATTGTTTCTTCGCGACTGGTTGTTGATCGATTTTCAAGTCTTCAGGGATTTGGATGTAACTCTCATCTTCTGCAACGTCCCTTCCTTCTACAATATCAAGTAACCATTTGTCAAAAGCTTTCAAGTTACCAATTCTGTTGGGTTTACCAAGTTTGTCTTTAACCTCATGTTCTCTGTAAGTCTCAACATTGTTACATGTTTCCAAAGGGAAGATGACGATAAACAGGCCTGTATTATGTCATGCACTTTCCCTTTTGGTATAACTAGTAGAATCATTTGAAATCACCACCCAGGGCAACAGTGAGGCCTCCAAATATTCTATCTGCATTTGATTGATTTTTTTTCAGACAAAATATCTTTCTCAGTTCTGTCAAGAGCTTCAAAATAATACCTATTTGCCATGTCTTCATCCCAAATCATCAAAGCTATTAGCTCAAGTAGTTTTGCCAATTGTGTCCCCTTTTTATATCACATGTACTTTCCTCAGTGATATCTAAAGGTATTCGAAAACGCGAATGTGTCATTCTTCCACCGGATAGTAGCAATGAAGCAATTCCTGATTTAGCTACAGTCAAAACAATTTTACCCTTAGATCTTAATTTTGCCATGATTGTTGACCATAGGAAGGTTTTGCCTATTCCACCATGCCCGTAAACAAAGAATGGTGTTCCTCTTTGATTGTTGACCGAATCAAGGATTGAATCATATATGTCTCTGACCATTGTTGAGACCCTTGTATAAATCATTGTGTAGTGTTTTGATGTTGTCGATATCATAATTTAATTCCTCAACAATTAATCTATTCTGTGAATTTTCAAAAATAAAAGAATTTGGAATTGGCATTCTAGGGAAATTAGCCAAGGATTTTCCTGCCTTTTTAATCAGGTCTTCAATCTTGAACAATGCATGATTCTAAATCTGTTCCTTAGTGCATTTCAATTCTGTCATTTGTATTTTCTATTTAAGAATGTAGGGAATATCTTCAGATAGGCGTTCTGCATTTACTCTTCACAAGTCTCTTGAACTTAACACTTCATTATATACAAGAATAGTTACAAAGAGCTGTCTTAACTGCGTTCTGATAGCCCATGTTGATGCTTCATCTAAGCAATCATTCCACTCTTTATCATCATCCAGTAATCCTAATGGATAACACGCATCTTTGAATGTACTGAATATTTCTCCATTAATAGTTCAAATATCTTCAAATGATGTTGCTCCTCTTACTAAGTTGAGAAACAAATAATATTTCTCACCACTACCTGGGAATGAAAAATACACTCTACCAATACACCTTGATTTTTGTCATAGGGACCATTGTGTTTTTGTATCGTTCCAAATGTTAGGAAACGATCAAACTCATGGTAGCAGAAAACAAAAATTATAAAGCACAAATCGTTCCCATTGAACCAAGATCAGGGCACAAATTATACAGTTTATGTATTAAATCAAAATCTGCAATAATATGAACAATCAGAGTAAAGTTTAGAGTTCATACGCACATTTGGAGGCTCCTTTAAACTTGTCTCTGGCTGGGATCGCTACCAATTCAAAATAGAATCGAACCAGTGGTAATCCACACGAAGATAACCTAAAGAGCTAAAGAGGGATATGCTAGATCCTCTTTAGCTTCAAGAACCAAATCAAGAAATTTTGATTCAATGAAACAAAGGTGGCGTGAGACTTGGGAGAGGGTTGCGTGTATTCTTTTCTTTCAAGTGAAAAATGATTGAATGAATTCACATCCTTTTAATTCACATAACATTGCACTTATATAGTGCACATAAAGCCCTATTCCAATAAGGAATAGGCTTGGGTTTCAACCTAAACAGCCCCTATATCCAAACACTCCCAATCATGATATTTTATTATTATTATTATTATTTTCAATTAAACTCAATTAATGTATTTATAGAAATACATTAACATTTAATTAATAATAATAATCCATTTAAATATATGTGTACATATATTTAAATATAATCTCACTTATTTAATTTTACTATCAAATTAAATATAGGCAACAAGCTCAGCAAATTTAATTGCACTGTGAGATTACCAAAATACCCTTTCGCACTAAAAGACGAAAATACCTCTTACACAAACTGATTCTTAAATTATCTTCTAAATGTGACCCCGTAGGCTCCTCATCATACCGACAATGTGTAGTATCGCGATTAACACCAATTAATTGTCTCACTACACACAGACCAAGATTGGCCCCTAGCAAGGCATCATGGCCACCCAATAGATTCGGATTCAGCGAAGCAGCTACCTGTCAACAATATGGTTACCATGCAATCAAATCCTTTCATCATCTGCTATCTCATTGAGACTGAGGTACAGAAATAGTCTCAACCTCTGTTACTCTCGATATGTATGTATTCAATTACTGGACCAATGACCGAAATAATAACTTAGATTAAGCAACAACGCAATCCCACTGTGGCCATAGTTTTAGTGTCATTGCCATTTACTAAATTATGCCATGAAATAACTTCTCTCATACCCAGGAGTAATGAATCCTCTGTCGATCCACCATAGTCTTAATACACTTCTTGATGCAGCCAATCACTACCGTATTGACAACTCTGAATAGAACTGCGTTGGACTAGTGTCAAACTGCACCAATCGGTGCACAAGGCGCTCCGCTGATCTCAAGTCTAAGGATCACATGCATTACCATCCGTTAGAGGATTTATTCCATAGACACTAGGGTTACCATCTATATAGAATCTTCTGGTGGGTCAGTCCAGTGAACTTGCCTACAGCAAGCACCCATGTGTTGCACTAGGTTGTCAGCAAACAACCTTGACAAGTGAGATCAGTCACTGCCTTTCGACAGAGTCGTTCAACACTATGATAGCCTTACCGTATTATTTGTGCCCTTGGTCAGAATAATACTGGGGCTACGAACGTTTCTAGAATGACCACCATATGTGCTTATAGGGTTCTTATTATAAAGATTTGAAACACTTGATACCCTCATCATAGTTTTGCCATTCTAATTAAGGACATATATCAATACACATAGATATGATTTACATGATATAGAATAAAAATGATTTTTTTTTTTTTTTTTTTTTTTAGCAATGAACATTATTACAAAGAGTCAATTCTACAATAATTGATTGGCTCTAGGGTACCTACTCTAACAATATCCCACTTGCACTATAGCCAATCATCCAAGTATTTAATACCAAATGACCTCAAGTGCTGTTCATGCTTCTACTGCGACAGAGGCTTTGTCAGTGGATCTGCGAGATTATCGTCAGTATGCGCTTTACTGATCTGCACATCTTTCCTGAGTATGTGTCTGGACTTCTGGTGAAACCATGGTTCCTTAGCTTGAGCTATTGCTCCATTGTTATCACAATAGACATCTATTGGATTAATAATCATGGAAACCACACCAAGTTTGGTGACGAACTTCTTAATCCAGACCACCTCCTTGGCCGTATCGGATAATGCAATATACTCAGCCTCCATTGTAGAATCTGCTATAGTGCTTTGCTTTGAGCTCTTCCAGCTCACTACACCCCTATTGAGACAAAATACAAACTCGGATTGCGAATGATAATCACCTTTGTCTGTTTGAAAACTAGTATCACTACATCCTCATACAGTGAGCTCATCTTCTCCTCCATAAACCAAGAACATATCCTTAGTCCTCTTCAAGTACTTAAGAATGTTCTTGACAGCCATCTAGTGACGCTCACCTGGATCCGATTGATATCTGCTACAAGTGCTCAAAGCACATGAGACATCAATTCGAGTACATAACATAGCATACATGATGGATCCAATTGCCGAGGCATCTGGGATCTTCTTCACCCTATCTCTCTCGTCTTGTGTTCTAGGACACATATCCTTAGAGAGATAAACGCAATAGGACATCGGAAGAAATCCCTTCTTGGATTCTTCCATACTGAATCTTTTCAGTACCTTATCTATAAATGCACTCTGACTTAAGTTAAGCAACCTACGTGATCTATCCCGATAGATCTTTATTCCGAGGATGTAGGCTACTTCTTCTAAGTCCTTCATGGAGAAGCACTTAGATAACCAAGTTTTTAATGACTGCAAGTTTGGTATGTCATTCCTGATCAGAAGTATGTCATCAACATACAACACTAAGAACCAAATTCTTTTATGACTTCATCAAAACGAATGTTCCAGCTCCTTGAAGCTTGCTTGAGTCCATAAATGGACCTCTGCCACTTGCATACCTTGTTCGCTTGCCCATCAAGAACGAAACCATCGGGTTGTGTTATATATACATCCTCTTCAAGGTTTCCATTTAGGAAAGCTGTTTTGACATCCATTTACCAAATATCATAGTCATGATATGCAGCAATTGCAAGCATAATCCGGATGGATTTAATCATGGCAACTAGGGAAAAGGTTTTTTCATAGTCAATACCATGAAATTGTTTGAAATCTTTGGCAACCAGTTGTGCCTTATATGTATGCACCTTGCCATCCATGTCAATCTTCTTCTTACAGACCCATTTACACCTTATGGGTTTTACCCCTTCAGGTGGATCCACCAGAGACCACACTTGGTTCTGGTACATGGAGTCCATCTAAGATTTCATGGCTTCTAGCCATTTAACAGAATCTGGATCCAATATAGCGTCTTTGTAGGTTCTGGGTTCATCGTCTTTGTAGAGCAGTGCGTCACCATGTTGAGTCACGAGATAACCGTATCTCTCACGATGTACTCTCCTAGATCTACATAGCTCTTGTGCTACCTGAGGTGGTTCACTTTAATTTACAAATTGTGGAGTAACCTCCTCTTAATGTTCAACCACCTTCTGTGGCACATCACCCCGTCTTTCGTATAATATATCTTGTGATTCTAGAACTTCAACAAGTTCTACTTTTCTCCCACTAAAACTTCTTAGAAAAAATTCCTTTTTTGGGAAAACACCAGTACGAGCGACAAAAATTTTGTGCTCTTCTAGGTGGTAGAAATAGTATCCTTTGGTCTCCTTAGGATACCCCACAAATATACATTTACAGGATTTTAGGCCTTGCTTGTTCGAAGTCAATTTCTTGACATAAGCTTCACAACCCCAAATCCTTAGATAAGACAAGTTGGGCTTTCACCCACTCCATAGTTCGTAAGGAGTCTTATCTATAGACTTTGACGGCACACGATTCAAAAATTGAGTCGTAGTCTCTAGGGCATAGCCTTAGAATGATGTAGGTAGATCACTAAAAGTCATCATAGACCTAACCATATCAAGTAAGGTCATATTCCTCCTTTCAGACACTCCATTGTGTTGGGGTGTATATAGAAGGGTGAATTGTGATACTATCCCACATTTCTTCAGGGATTCAGAAAACCCTGAGCTTAAGTATTCACCTCCTTGATCTGACCAAAACGCTTTAATACTTTTGCCCAACATATTATGTACTTCATTCTTGAATTCTTTGAATTTATCAAAGGCTTCAGATTTATGTCTCATAAGATAGACATAACCATATCTACTGAAATCATTAGTAAATGTAAAGAAGTATGAATATCCACCTCTGGCTTCAACTATTAATAGACCACATACATGACTATAAATGATGCCTAACAATTTAGTAGCCCTTTCACCTTTTCCTGTGCAAGGAGACTTGGTCGTCTTGCCTAAAAGGCATGATTCGCATACCTCAAATGACTGAAAGTAAAAAAGGTCCAAAACTCCATCCCTTTGAAGTTTTGCAATGCGAGTTTGATTAACATGACCCAATCTACAATGCCAGAAATATGTCTGGTTTCGATCGCTATGTTTAGCTCTCTTGGTTTCAATATTAAGAATATCTTTATTGTTTAAATCAAGAACATATAACCCCGTTATATAACCTTGAAATTCCAAATAGAATACCATTCAAACGAAATGATAACAATCCATTAGAAATCTCAAAATGATATCCTATATTATCCAAAGAAGATACTAAAATAATATTTCTGGAAATAAAAGGTACGTAATAACAGTTATGAAGTTCCAACAACAAGCCCGAAGGCAAAGATAAACAATAAGTTCCTACAGCCAATACAACCACATGTGCTCCATTTCCAACTCGTAGGTCCACTTCTCCCTTAGCGAGCAATCTACTCTGCCTTAGTCCTTGCACATCAGTGCAAATGTGAGTACCACATCATGTGTCAATGACCCAAGATGTTGAAGGAGATAAGTTAATCTCAATCATGAACATACCTAAAGTCGAAGCCTCTGACTTCTTCTTACTGGCGAGGAAAGCCTTGTAGTGCTTTCTCCAATGGCCAAGCTTGCCATAATAGAAGCAAATTACTTTCCCGCCCTTCTTAATGCCACTCTCAAGCTTAAGAACACCCTGTCCTTTGGGCTTGGACATGGGTTTGGCCTTGGCCTTACCCTTGGCCTTACCTTCCCTTTACCAGCACCCACCAATAAAACATGTTTGGACTTTTTCATGTCTTGCTCTACAGTCCTCAACATGTTCAGAAGCTCTGACAGAGGTTTCACCATCATGTTCATGTTGAAATTCATAATGAATGGTGCAAAATAATCAAGTAAGGATTGCATAATTAAATCCATTTGTAATTCTGCATCCAACCAAACCCCAAAGTCTCAAGACTCTCTATGTGCTCTATCATCTTGAGCACATGAGGGTCAACTTCGGTTCCCTCAGTCATGCGACTTCCAAACAATGCTTTCGACATCTTGTACCTCTAATGTCGAGCATTTCCTTCGAAAAGCTCCTTAAGGTGTAGAATAATGATAGCAACATCCATATTCTCATATTGATTTTGCAGCTCAGGTGTCATCGATGCTAACATCAGGCATTGAACGCCATCAGCATCATCAAAAAACTTTTGATAAGTATCCTTCACTTCCTGAGTGGCATCAGAACCAGGCTCAGCTATGTATGGCTTATCAAGGATATACAATCTCTTTTCGAACTTCAGTATAATTCGAAGATTACAATACCAGTTCGAGAAATTGGATCCATCCAGCATGTGCTCTTTCTCGATTATCGGTCGCAGGTTCATAATGCTCATTTTGGTGAATCTACAATTGCTGAAAAGTAAAAGTCATTATAATGTTCATTAACGTTTAGTATGGTCTTTTATTAAACAATGCTCCCACTATTTTACTCAAGTCAATAGCCCTCACTATTAACTCGGGAAAGGCCGTTGGTTTTCCTAGTGGACTAAAATCCCATCTGGCCCATTTCAAACCTTCACTTTGGCGAACAAGCCAAAATGAGTTGATTAGGTAGGCCAACAAACTTAATCCACACCAGTTGATAGCTCTTACTACCAACCTCAAGTGTGAAACAAGTCAACAAGCCAATCACACAATCCAACGGCCTAGCCATCGTCTTCAAGTGTGATTCCTAGTATCAGTGGAGTGGACACTACATGTCACCACGTACACAACATGTGTACTTCTCTACTATGCCTATGACATGTTTATCAACCGTCACTTTGGCGAACAAGCAAAATTGTCATTTTAAGTCGACCCATCACCATTAAGGAAAACTCCAATGAATTTTAACCTCCCACTGGTAGAAGTGTACCCTTTACTTTGGCGAACAAGGTTCCGACGAACAGTAGTTTGATTAAAACCATGGTGATGGAAGGCATACGTGTGACTTAATATACTTTATTTGAGGGTTTTTATTTTAATGTCTCACCAGATTATTATATTTGTTAGAATGACATTGTTTGGCATGTTGTTGAACATTCAACCTTAGCATACATTCTAAACAAAATATAAAC
Source organism: Pistacia vera (assembly GCF_008641045.1). Classification (NCBI taxonomy): domain Eukaryota; kingdom Viridiplantae; phylum Streptophyta; class Magnoliopsida; order Sapindales; family Anacardiaceae; genus Pistacia; species Pistacia vera. The sequence goes on from NW_022196274.1 coordinate 492,686, forward strand.
GTGTTGATACATGGCCCAACTAAAACCAATTTCCTCGAGCCTAGAGGAATCGGTGAGTCACTTAGGGGTCTTGTAATAAATATCTTGAGTCTTCAAGTATGATTGCCTCATCCTTTTCTCCGTCTTCAAGTACATTACAAAAATATCATACTAAATTTAAAATAAAATTAATCTCAAACTAATTTTACATTCGAGGGGAATGAGATGAGAAGAGAATGTACATCGAGAAGGGGAAGAAAGGCAGGACACACAGGCCCTATTTTAAAATTACAATCATACATACCCAAAAATATTTTAAAACATTCACCATAGGTCTTAAGGCTCATGTGCCGAGCTCCATGCAATATTCAAACAAGTACATTACATACATTCAAAAACAATCAATTTTTGAATTGGGTGGGTGAATTATCAATTACCCTCTGATAATTTACAGATTTACATTTGGTCCAAAAGTTTTGAAACTTTTCACTTTGGCCTCTACGCACTCAAAAGTACGCTTGCTATGGAATGGATTATATCGCCGCGGTGTGCACTAATTTTTATCGCGTACATGTACCACGTGCATTCATCGTAGTGAGCGCTAATTTTTGTCAGCGCGTACCTTAGATTACGATCGTCGCGGCGAGCGTTGATATTCAATCAGCAATCGCACTAAGGACGATCGTCGTGACGATCGTTGATTTCCAACCAGCGAGTATGCCAAACAACGGTCACTGTGGCGATGGGTTATATCGTCGCGGCGAGCATACATTGATCTGTAATAGATCAGTTCAACCAGCAACTATCAAAATGCCAATTAGATTTTACAATCAATCAAAACATCTCATCTCAACAAAAATCCATATCTCAATATACCAATCTTGTAGATCATCAACAAACTAAATTAATCAAGCATATTGATTTCTTAAAACGTGCTTTCAAGACAGATTTTATACAGATTCAACAAAGCAACATGTTATCAATCAAATACATGTAATCAACCATACATTAAACTGTAAAATCTGGTACCCTAGGCTTTGATACCACTGTTAGGAAAAGATCAAACTCATGGCAGCGGAAAACAAAAATTATAAAGCACAGATTGTTCCCATTGAACCAAGATCAGGGCACAAATTATACAGTTTATGTATTAAATCAAAATCTGCAATAATATGAACAATTAGAGTAAAGTTTAGAGTTCATACGCACGCTTAAAGGCTCCTTCAAACTTGTCTCTAGCTGGGTTCGCTATCGATTCAAAATATAATCGAACCAGCGGTAATCCACACGAAGATAACCCGAAGAGCTAAAGAGGGATTTGTTAGATCCTCTTCAGCTTCAAGAACCAAATCAAGAATCAAGAAATTTTGATTCAATGAAACAAGGGTGGCATGAGACTTGGGAGAGGGCTGTGTGTATTCTTTTCTTTCAAGTGAAAAATGATTGAATGAATTCACATCCTTTTAATTCACATAACGTTGCACTTATATAGTGCACATAAAACCCTATTCCAATAAGGAATAGGCTTGGGCTTCAACCTAAACAGCCCCTATATCCAAACACTCCCAATCATGATATTTTATTATAATTATTATTATTTTCAATTAAACTCAATTAATGTATTTATAAAAATACATTAACATTTAATTAATAATAATAATCCATTTAAATATATGTGTACATATATTTAAATATAATCTCACTTATTTAATTTTAAAATCAAATTAAATATAGGCAACAACCTCAGCAAACTTAATTGCATTGTGAGATTACCAAAATACCCTTTCGCCCTAAAAGACGAAAACGTCCCTTGCACAAATTGATTCTTAAATTATCTTTTATGCGTAACCCGTAGGCTCCTCATCATACCTGTAATGATTGCTTAAGACTAGGGTATTCATAGAAATATATCAAGTAGAATACATGTATATTAGCAAAAGTAAATGGGCCCAAATTTTGTTCCTTTTATTACATATAAACATTCTTTATACAAAATTTGGGTTATGTACAAAAGTTATCAAAAACATGGTGGACAGTGTAACCATTTCTCCTCGCGTGCCGATGCCCATCCAACCACTTTCTCACCTAGATCCTGCAATCACAAAGAAAACAACAAGGTGAGCACAAAACAATGCTCAGTAAATAAATCCTCTACGACTGTCCCCGTAACTTCTTTCTCTTAATTCTTTCCTTACACTTTTTCTCATCTCATTTATTTTCAGCTCTTCTGCTATATGTCACGACCTCATCTTACCGGAGGCACGGCCGGGTGGAGTTCACATAGCACCAACCCACTCTTCGTGACGTTCGGGTGGAGATCACAAAGCACCAACCTGTTTTCATAACTTGCGGGTGGAGATCACAAAGCACCAACCCGTTTTTCATCACTATCGGGTGGAGATCACAAAGCACCAACCCGTTTTTCATATTTTCTCATTCTCTCTACTCTTAGAGTATAAAACACATAGTTCTCTACTCTTTCTCAAACCACTTCTCACTGCACAATTAATCTTCTCCACTAATACACTTATGAAATGCCAATATGCAATGTTGCAAGAATTAAGGTTTACTACTCATGATTCTCTTAGGCATTTCATCAAACATCTAGTGTGCATACATACACTCTACCTTATCTATGGTTCTATCTCTCTCTTGAACCATCCAAAATGGGAGGAAACTCCCTCACATAACTATAATTCTTGTCATAAAAGAGCACTCCCAAAGAAATTACTCAATCTCCTCCAACTTCATTTCAAAATACATCACAAAGTCATCACATATTAACACTTCTCATCAATGAAGTGTATTCAACAACCATACAACAAATACTCATCTCAACCCAATTTCTCAATATATCATACACATGCATAAATAAATCTCTACTCAAATTTCAACTTGGGATGGATTTACTTACCTTGCAATGGAGAGATCACACTTGCACTTTCCTTTCCTTTAAATGCTTGTCTCTTCTCTACAACTTTTCACAACAAAACCATAAGCCTTCAATGGATAAATATATGCAAAACTTCACATCTAAAGCAAGAATCCTTACCTTAGGATGCCTTAGATTGATTTTCTACCAAGGTCCAACTAAAAGCCTTCAAAAATCCTTGAAAGATTGAAGGAAGAGTTAAGAGGAAATGGTGAAAGGGTATGGCGGTGGAAGAAGAATGAATGAAGGGTTTACTAAGCTTCACTTTTTAGCTCAAAATATATTCATTCATTCCCATATTGCCCTTGCTCTTTCTTCAAAATGCCATCTTTGTCCTTTCAATCATTACAATCACACCCCCACTCTAACATATTCTCCATAAAATTCTCTTACCTTTTACTCCCCACTTTTCCTGCTAACTAAGGGTAAAAAGGTCATTTTGCCCCTATGGAAGAATTCTCTAGAAACCTCAATACACATGTTATTCGGCTTGTCGCCGTGGCGAAGACTTTTTCTTTGCCCTGGCGAAAAATTACAGAACCTACCTCTTTGGTTGTAAAACCTAGTCGCCGCGGCGAAGATTATTCTTCGCCCCGACGAAGTCTGTAACACCAAGATTTCGCCAAGTCTTTACAATTTCAGGGCAACCACTCAACCAAACCCACACATCCATTCAACCAAGGGCCAATCAAACAATATGAACAATATACCAACTCAAATAAGAGCAAAACAATAAACATTAGCTACGTACCTCAAGTGGGGCGTTACAATACCGGTAGTGTGTAGTATCGCAATTAACACCAATTAATCGTCTCACTACATACATACCAAGATTGACCCCTAGCAAGGCATCATGGCCACCCGATAGATTCTGATTCAGTGAAGCAGCTACCTATCAATGATATGGTTAGTATGCAATCAAATCCTTTCATCATCTGTTATCTCATTGAGACTGAGGTTCAGAAATAGTGTCAACTTTTGTTACTTTCCATATGTATGTATTCAGTTACTAGACCAATGACCTGAAAAATAATTTATATTGAGCAACAACTCAATCCCACTATGGCCACAGTTTTAGTGTCATTGCCATTTACTGAATTGCGCTGTGAGATAACTTCTGTTGTACCTAGGAGTGATGAATCTTCTGTCGATCCACCATAGTCTTGATACACTTCTTGATGCAGCCAATCACTACCGTATCGATAGCTCTGAATAGAACTGCATTGGGCTAGTGTCAAACTACACCAATCGGTGCACAAGGTGCTCTGATGATCTCAAGTCTAAGGATTGCATGAACCACCATCCGTTAGAGGATTTATTTCATAGATATTAGGGTTACCATCTATATGGAATCCTCCGGTGGGTCAGTCTAGTGAACTTGCCTACAGCACTTGTCAAGGTTGTCAACAAATAACCTTGACAAGTGAGATCAGTCACTGCCTTTTGATAGGGTCGTTGAACACTATGATAACCTTACCGTATTATCTGTGCCCTTAGTCAGAATAATATTGGGGCTACAGACGTTTCTAGAATGACCACCATATGTGCTCATAAGGTTCTCACTATCAAGATTTGAAACACTTGATACCCTCATCACAGTTCTGCCATTCTAATGAAGGACATATATCAATACACATAGATATGATTTACATGATATAAAATAAAAATGATTTTTTTTTTTTTTATCAATGAACATTATTACAAAGAGTCAATTCTACAATAATTGATTGGCTCTAGGGTACCTACTCTAACACCAAACCCATTTGCTTGGAAAATCAGAATAAGTCAACGATCTTGCGGAATGGTATCGCTGATTACATTTCATCCATTCAGTCAATTTCGTTAATGCAACTTTCCAAAAGTTTAACCAAACACTTATTGGATCAAAAATAACTGTTTGTTCCTTCTCTAAGTACGTGGAATGGCAATCTTTCAACAGCCGGTTCTCTGTAATACATGTCAAACTAAAATATCCTCTAGCAAGCTTCCATAGAAGAGATATATCTATAATGTTTTTGATTGAATTAATTAATATAATATTTATAACAAATATCAACAAACAATATAAAAACATTATATTTGATGCATTTTGTACATACCTGCAATCCAGATAAGCTTTTATTTCATCTTTCTCCTGTAAAATCTTGCATTGATTATTCTGTTGGCCGTTGTTTTCAATTTCCATAGAAATTGTCATTCTGTCTGACCCTTTGTTGACATACTTGAATAGATACTTGATTGAACTATGTTGATTACATATTTCAATAATCATGTGAGCATCAAACTTAACCAAAAGATTCCTATTATTTGGAACAGCAAAATGGTTATCCAGTTTGATACCCTTTTTCTCAACAAATACTCCATTATTCCGTCTTCTATACATTGGATATCCATCGTCATCCATAGATGTTTGATTGAAAAATTTCTTTGGAAAATGTTTTTTACATTTGCCTTTCTCCATGCATGGTGAATTCTTGTTAACATCACCACATGGACCGTGGATCATGTGGTTCTCGACAATTGCAAAGGCAACTGGATTAGTTCCTTATTTGGTATTTCAGCATAAACTATTTCATCTATTTTGGATGCCGAAAGATTCTTATATTCAGGATGTAGAAAAACCAATATATGAGCATGTGGGAGGCCTCTCTTTTGGAACTCGATAGTATTGTAGATAACTAACAAAAAAATTATAACGTGTTTAGTAATAGTTGGTATAGTATAATTTCATATCATAAATTATCAATGAATCACAATTTTTAAAGAAAGTAGAAATATTATTCATTAGATTACTTACTTGCCACGGTTTCACCAAAATATTTTTCTTTTTTTATCTCTTGCATCAGCTCAAGCAACTTGATCTCAAAAACTCTGCAAACTGTAGTTACTCTACCTTATTGATCACATTGTCCAATACAGATATTGTATCTCTGGCCACTTGGGATTATAGGTGAACGTCAGAAAAATATCTTGATATCCAAAACATCTGCAAATCACCTTGCATCTTGATAATTCTGAATACGATATCAGGGACTACCAGTGTGAGACGAAGGGAGCAACGTAGATTTCCCTAGATGTTGTGCATTAACATCATCTTTTGAAATGGCATCCATCAATCCATTGTAAAAATCACTCCTCAGTTTTTTCTATTTGTTTCTAATCCAACGAAATCTTTCCTCTTCAACAGACATATATGCATCTACAATATATTCCTGTAATAATCTACTAGATCTCATCAGAGTATGCCCTTCATACGATCTATATTGCAATCGAAATGCATAACATTCTCTCATGCTTAGCCTGTTTCTCTTTGAAGATTTTTTGTCGGGGAACTCTTTATGGTTAATGTCAATTATGTATCCATCTTCTCCATATGGGAAAAATATTGGATAACTTAATGCCATAAAGCTTGGATGCAAGTCAGAAATCCTTTGAAGACCCATTTTTTAATGATGAATGATGTCATCTTTTCTAGTTTCTGAAATTCCAATATCACCAACAATTAAACCTACAATTTCGGATGCAGTTGGCAAATTGTATTGTATTCTATCTTTTTCCCTTTTCATTTTTAACCGCAAATGCATATTTCTAATATCATTCCAATGCATATGATTCTTGACAAAATGAAAACTTTTAACCAATTCATTGTTCGCATCAAACATCAATTGCAATTCCTGCACTAATTCCCTGTCAAGAGTACCATCACCTGTATTACCTCGTATGGAATTTAATATGTGACTGGTTTCATACTCTGTGTCATAAATATAAAGTTGTGCAAACTGAGATTTCCTTCCTTCACGTGGAAGCAACGATCCTATTTGGTGGTAATTCTGCCTGCAAAGTTTGAAAACGTCTGAGCCACCCCCTTTGTTAATCTCTTGGTCAACATGCCCTCCCATTGATGTAAATGAGAACAATGAATTTTATATTCTTATCTTGCCTCTGAAACTAATCCCCTAATTACCACTGGCCACATCCAATAAACCTTTTAATCGTTCTGGCAGTTCTTTCAATAACAGTAACTGAACTTTGCCATCCATACAACATAATGAAAACAAAGGAATGGTTGGCTCTTGGTTCTTAATAGTTCGCTCTTCGTACCACATAACTGATCCACAATGAATGCACTTGTAGGATGGTTCACCAAAGTTCCAAAGCTCTTTTTCCACTGTGCAAAGAAATAACGTGATATTTTTAGAAAGTAATAAAGTTAATACTTAGATGTGTTCTGTTAATTTGGAAACTCAATATGACATTCTTTTATCCGAGTAACTTTAATATTTAAATTAACATTTCAACATATCTAACTAACAATATGATATTTGTTACCTCTTTCTATTGAGCGAGATTTTGAACCTCTATTTGTCTTTGATAAAGATTTCTTTTGTTTTTTCAATGTGTGACCTATAAATGAAAATAATAAAAAAAGATCATCACGATATTCAACAACACTTGCAATTTAAAAAATGGTTCGGCAAAGTTCCACACCTTTATTTTCGCCATGCAATGAAATAATATTATGTTTTTAAAATATAAAAAACTGAATGTTTAGATGTATGTTGTCAAATTCAAAACTCACGATTGTATTGTTTTGCATCAATAACTGGAATATTAGAATCAAGCTTTGCACATGGAGAAACACCTGAAAAACATACATTTAGTAAGCCAATTTAATTTATGATAATCTAGAAAACATATGTAACCACTGATATGATATTTTTTACCTTTCTTCCTTTTAATTTAGACATTCTCTTTGTTCTATTTTCCTTGCATATCTCATTTACATTTACAAAGCATTTAAAGAACTTGTTGAACCTTTCTCTATCTTCGATACACATTGTTTCTCCTTTTTAGATGTCTCATCTAGATTTCAAAATAGTAATAATATGATTGAGACTATATTATGCAACAAATTATATCATCAAAAAGCTTAACCAAAAGGCAAAAACAGTAATTAAATATCTCATTTATATTTATAGAAGCATTTAAAGAAATTGTTGGACCCTTCTCTGTCTTCGATATACATTGTTTCTGTTTTGTAGATGTCTCATCTAGATTTCAAAATAATAATAATATGATTGAGACTATATTATGCAACAAATTACATCATCAAAAAGCTTAACCAAAAGGCAAAAACAAAACAAAAAATATATTCTATTAATTCTGTTCTTTTTTTTTTTACCTTTGCCAAGTCTAGGTTATTATAATTGTATGCAAAAATTGATAACAAATGATTTACTATAGTTTTTTATATAAATTTATGGATCAACAAATGTTTTATTACAACTTTATAGCATGGAATATTATGGTTTTGCAACAAGATTTTGATTGAAACAGAGCTTCATCTATTACAAAGAGATTTCCAAATAAAGGAGACATTTATTATTATAACTGTGAATAAATTGATGGTTCGGCAATGGTCTGTCACAAGTATATCATCCATTTGTTGGTTTGACAATTAAGAATAGGTTCAACTCTGACATTATAACAAAAAAGATACCTGCATCTATTACAATTACACCTATGTTATGGTATTGCAATTGACTCGTCACAATTCTACAAACCCATTATATATAAATAAATGGTTCATCAATTAAATTTTGATCTCATGGAGAACTTAATGAGAATGCAAAATTATGATGAACCATGAAGTTTTCAATTTGTCCTTTATTGGTTTTCCTAGAATTTATGTAAATATTTTCAAAAATTAGGATCACCAAACTCACTTATATTAAATAACTTGAGTGATTTGAATTTGATATCACAATCAATATTCAATTTAAAAATTATACAAAAGTAGTTCACAACAAGAATATATTCATTACCTTTAATAGGAACTATACTGTAACTATAAGGAGCAATCGTTTCATCCAACTGTATATATCTACATTAACGAATGACAGGCTATTCACAATTGTCCAAAATCATGCAAGTAGTTAAGCTCAAGTAAACGAGTGTCGAATCCCAAGAGAACTACTTACCAATTACCAAACTAATCTATTTTATTACTATTTGAGAAAACATAATTTTAAGAATGATTTAATGAAAAATAAACAAAAGCAGAATTGTAATAATACTCTGGTAAAAAGATCAATATGACTAAACCTAGGACATAGATTTCACACCAATTTAATCCTATGCATTGACAATTATTACTAACCTAATTAAGCTTATTCTAAAAGCCAAACTCCCTAATATTTCACTAACTTCTCTCGAACAATTAGCAAATTTTCCTTGAAGCAACAACTCAAAATATCTCTAAAGTGGATTTAAAAGCTAAGAGATCATTAAGTTCTATGGAATTTGCCAGAGCCTTATAGATTGCGGTAACCTATCTCTAGTATTCGCTCAATCTATGGTTTATTACCTTAGACTAATCAAATTTCATCTCTCGATCTCAACCTAACCCATAAAATCATTCAACTCTCGGGCCCTTAAGAATTGAAAGAATTACACACAATAATAAAACCTAGAATTAATGCTCAATTAAAATTAACAACATAAAGTCAACACATATTCATAAATTGTGCTACATCTTTAGCCCTAGAAAAGAAATTTAGTTCATAATTGCAGTAATAAAAACAACTATTGTATTAACAAACATGAGTTCAAGAAAGAAAAATAGAAAAACTTCTCTAATTGGTGAACGAAAACTGCAAGAATTATAATCTCCAAAATAGTAGCGGCTCTTCCTACTTCTCTAAACTCCCTAAAAACTAATTAAAGACCCTTATTTATTGTGCTAGGGTTTGGAGGTTAATCAGGAAAGAATTAAATGCCTTAAACCATTCAGATTCAGACTAGGAAAATACAATAACCTAAACAGGCCTGTGATCCATCACTACGACAATAGAAACGGTCGTTGCTGCGATCTTTCTTTCTGTCCCACGAGTTTGGAATCTTCAGAATTTGGCAAAGTCATCAACACAAACTTTGTAGCTCTCTGATCAACAGTCTAACATTCAAATAAATCTCTCTCTCTCTCTCTCTCTCTCTCTCTCTCTCTCTCTCTCTCTCTCTCTCTCTCTCTCTCTCTCTCTCTCTCTCTTATATATATATATATAGTGTCATTAATTTCAATAACCGGTAAAACATAATATTCCAGAACATATTCAATGTATGAATCCCTTGAAATTCACATAACTATTTATATATGTACTTATAAATGCCATGAATTTTACGTTAGAATTTATTTATAGGATCAGATTCATCTCAATTACAATTTATTAAGAGTAATACACTGAAGAGCAAATTAAATTTTACAAAATAAATCCTCAGGAAATTAATAGTGTTATATATCTTTATATTTAAAATCTTTATATATTTTTTTTTAAACAATAATGAAACCATAAAGTTCATAATTAATTATAGTTGTTAAATTATTAGATATTTGGTTATTGTTTTAAAAGACTACAATTAGTTTTCTATCAGGTGTAATTATGTCCGGAGTTGGACATTTTTCACTTGCTTAAGACATTGTCGTTTAACATGTTCATCATCTTTAAAAGCAAATTAGGGATTAAGGGCATTTTTTCCGTTGACTTTGTAATTGGAGTTGTACTTCAAAAGCTTTCGGATGTATCAACAAACTGAATTAGATTACTTTATTGACTAAATTGATTGTTTTTACCGGCTCACATTGTTGTTCAACTCTGTTCTTACCTACATTAACCAACAATTTGTGGGTAAGTTCAATTTTTCCTACAGGGTTTTACTTATATTTCATTTTCTGTCTGACTATGTCGATTATAGAAATTCCTAGCACAGTTACCTAAGATGATCTTTTGAATTTTCGAAGATATTACAATATCCCGAAGATTTTGATTTGTTGCCATGCGATGGTTTTAAATTTTTTATAAATTCAAAGCCCCCGCCTGGGTTTTTTATGTTTTTTGAAACTTTTTTGCGGTGTGGTCTTGCTCCTCCTTTCTCTCCATTTGTTGAAGAAGTTATGATTTCTTATAATGTTACACCTAGCCAGCTCCATCCCAATGCTTGGAAAATAGTTTTGGGTTTTGAAGCTCTGTGTTTGATGCATGATATTCTACCCATGTTTCATATTTTAACTACTTTTATGTACTAAAAAAGAGGCCGAATAGTCTGTTTTATTTTATCGAGGGTAGGAAAGGGTGAGGATTGTTAACAAGATTGTCTAGTAAAGTGCAAAGATGGAATGATAGATATTTTTTATTAGGTTGTAAAAAAGGATGGGGTGGATTACCCACTGAATGGACAAAAGCTACAATACCCCACAACGATTTCTGTAAAATAGATGTGAATGAACCTGGCATCAAGACATTGGAGAATTTTATTCGTGATCAACAAACATTTGATGTTTTCAATATGTTGGAGAAATACTCGATGCTTCAATTCAAAAGAGGTATTGCAATTTTTTATAAGATCGGTTTTCATTTATTTATTAACTGTTTCTTACATAGCTTTTTTTTTTTTTTTTTTTTTTTTTTTGGTTAAAGTGGATCTTGAAAAAGCTTCCCCAAATTCAACAGCTTCAATATCAACTTCTATGCCCAAATTGATAGACCATCTTTCTCCGGGACCATATACATTTTAAATCGAAGATAAAGATGAGGATATAGAAGAGCTGTCATTGATCAGGTGAAGCAAGCATAAAAAAAGTGTGTGATGAAGAAGGTGGAGTTTCAATTCCTCACAACAGTTTAAAGACAATGTCTAAAAAAGATCTTGAAGAGCTTACATTAGATGAGGTCAATTTTGTGATTTAAAATTGATAAATTTGGTTTACTTTTAGTTTATTCAAAAATTTTATATTATTCTTGTTGTTGTTGACATGTTTGCGGGATAGGGATTTCTGGCTTATTTGGAAATCAAAAGGTGATGGCTAGTCTCTGATAAGGTCATTGCAAATTTGGAAACAAACATAAAAAGATTTGTTGTTCACAAGGCAAAAATTACAACGGAAAAAATGGATTTAGAAAAAGAGTTAGCAGAAGCTGTGAATGAGTTGAAGGTTAATAAGGAAAAATTATCAGTTATTGAACAATCATGTTCAAATGCGAAGTTAGAAAACGATGTACTTGAAAGAAAGAAGAAAAAATTGTTAGACTCCAATAGCAAGCTAAAATCTACCCTTGTTGCAGTTGAAAAGGAAAGAGATAAAGCTTCTGATGTTGTCTCACGCATGTTCTTGAATACTCGAGAAGCCTATTGTAATGCATTTAAGTCGAGATTTCCAGATAAAGATTTTAATTTCTTAGATAATTTGATTCTACAAGACAAACAGACAGACCCTGTTACTACTAATGTTTCGTCTGATATTCCTCATCCCTGATGCATCGTATCTGATAAGACTGGTACAAACTAATTTTCATTATTTTTTATTGTGAATGTTAATATATTAGATATGTTTGTATTTGTAAAAATATTCCCAAATATATTATTACTAAACTGTGTGTGGAGCTATTCTAACTACTATATTTGATTAATAACTGGTTCACTCTTAAGAACATTAATTTAGGTTGTATTAGCAAATCTTGAAATATTGCTATTGCCATATTGTGAACCTATTGTTTAACCAACACAAAATAATTTCAAAGAGTAAATGAAAAAAAAAAAAACAATTTATATGAGAACAAAGATTTATTAAATATATTTTAATATCAAAATACATGTGTGCATTGCTTATATATTTATCGAGTGCAGCCGATGGTGTAGGTTTAGGTTTTGTACTCATATGATCATAACTTTTCGATTCTTCTTTTTTGAGATCGACCGAATACTCCCGTGTATTAAGATTAGCAACAATAAGCATAACATCATCCACAATTTCAAACAAAGCATCAATCATATTGTTGCATTTTTGTCTTGTCCCATTTAGATTTTCTAAGTTGCTGCGAACATTGGGTAGTATTTGTTTGAACTCCATTTGTCTGTCATCCACTGCCGCACCAACAGGTTTAAAAAACAATGAATTTCAATAAATATTCAAACATGCTAGAAATACAAATTGCATTATAGCTGCATATATATAAAAATAACAGGATAATATAAAGTTGAATCCCAAATAAATAAGTCAACAAATGACAGAGAATTCATAATATTTTTTATTTAGTTTTATATTACACAAAATTTGTATTACCGCCTCTCTTGACGCCTTCCCATTCCAAGTCACTCCTCATCTACAGAAAGCAAAGCAGCCTTTGCTTTGAGATCTGAAACAATAGCAACTATAGAATTCATGATGTTGATCAGCGAATGCATAGCTTCTTTGATTTTTGTTTTTGTAGTATTTATATTGGTAACATTGTTGTTGATGTCATTCAAAATCCGTTTCAAGTCTGCTTTTTCTCTAGCCATTATCGAACCAATTACAAGTAAAAGTGATAATGAAACGTATGAAAGTTATATGAATAGAAGTTGGGATTGATACTTATATATACATACAGTTTGGAGAACAACTTAAATAAGAAGAGAAAACAAACATATAGAAAACAAATAGACATGTCCCATTAAATTAATACAACAATTGAAGAACCCCAAAATATCAAAAACCCAATTGAGGTGATATGTACTGGCTCGAAACGTTTCATTAGTTTAATAGATGATTACATCTGGAAAACCAACAGAGAAATACTAATAAATAAGTATATTGATAAAAAAAAAAATTGTTCGGATAATTTCAAAAGAAACAATAATATATATTTTGTTAAATTCATAATAGTAAAGAAACAATGGTAATAACTGGATTGATCAATCAATTGTTTCATACAGCAGTTACAATTTGATATTAGCATAACAATTTGCTCAACAATATTGTGTTATAATAATGTATTAATCCAATTAGCAGACCAATGGTAAGAATGTTACAGTTCAATGAACGATATAATGTTTATAAACATTACCAAACTTAATTAATATGAAACTGTATATTAAAGTAATTTTTTATTTTAATTTGGTTGATGGTTTTATATTAATCAGGTAAATAATGTATTGAATTACTAATGACATTTTAGTTTTTCATTCAACTTATGTTTCGTCGGTTGACTTATTTCAATTAAACATATTCCACCTTATTTTTCCAATATCTAACAATAATATTTTATTAAAAAGTACAGATGCTATTTCAAAAACATCGGTCCAACTGGTTTTCTACAGTCGGCGGATTAACAGTCATTTATGTTTCATTAATATATTCATTTATCTATTGTTCGTCTATTTAACGCATTTTCTATTTCTTTAAGTTATGTTCACTCCCATTCTCTGTCGAACACACTATTAGTGTAATCGTTTCAGCTTTCTCTTTTGTTGGTGTCGATTTTCTTTCGAAGGGCTTGAAGCTTTTGTGTCGACATCTTCTACATTGCCGATTCAGTTATTGTATATCTCATCCCTTTTTTTAACACTATTCTTTGTTTTTGGTAGCAATTTCATCTGTTTGTTTGTGTAATTTATCATTCAAATTTGTTTAATGTTATAGTATTGACAGGCTTTTCGCAAGTGTACGAAATCGTGCAAGTAATAAAGCTCTAGTAAACGAGTGTCGAATCCCAAGAGAACTACTTACCAAGTACCAAACTAGTATATCTTATTGCTATTTGATGAAACAGAATTTTAAGATTGAATTTAATGAAAAAGAATATAAACTAAAAACTAAATAAAAGCAGAATTTTATAAATACTTTGGTAGAGAAATCAATATGACTAAACCTAGGGCACAGATTTCACACCAATTTAATCCTATGCATTGACAATTATTGCTAACCTAATTAAGCTTATTCTAAAAGCCAAATTCCCTAAAATTCCACTAACTTTCTCTCGAACAATTGGCAAATTAACCCTTAAGCAACAACCCAAGATATCTCTAAGTCGGATTTAGAAGTTAAGAGATCATTAAGTTCTATAGAATTTACCAAAGCCTCACAGATCGCGGTAACTTATCTCTAGCGTTCGCTCAATCTATGGTTTTATTACCTTAGACAAATCAGGTTTCATCTCTCAATCTCAACCCAACCCATGATATCATTCAACTCTCAGATCCTTAAGAATTGAAAGCATTATGCATAATAATAAAACTTAGAATTAAATGCTCAATAAGAATTAACAACAAATTAAATCAACACATATTCATAAATTGGGCTACATCTTTAGCCCTCGAAAAGAGATTTAGTTCATAATTATAGTAATGAAAACAACCATTGTATTGAATGACATGAGTTCAAGAAAGAAAAATAGAAAAACTTCTCTAATTTGTGAATGAGAATCTTAAGAATTTCGATCTCCAAAGTAGTAGCCGTCCTTTCTCCTCCTTCCAATCTCCCCTTAAAACTAATTAAAAATCCTTATTTATAGTGCTAGGGTTTAGAGGTTACTTAGGAAAAGAATTAAAATCTTAACCCACTCAAATTCGGATTAGGAGAATGCAATAACCCAAACAAGCCCGAGACCCATCGCTGCGGCGATGAGAAACGATCGATGTGGCGATCGTTCTTTCTGTCCCCAGAGTCCGTGAACTTCAGAATTTGGTAAAGTCATCAACACAAACTTTGTAGGTCTTTGAATAAGCTTTCCAACGCCACCAGAATCATCAAATTCTGATTACCACAGCAAGTTATGATCAAAACATCGATGCATGCTCATCTTGAAGGATTTCCAGATTTTACGTTGTAGTTTCGACGCGTCACAACTTTCTCGTTTCAACTCCGATTCTTGCACCGTTTGTTCCTACTCGTCAAGAATTCCATCAACATCATTCTTTTTCCTTCAAATATCGGTTTGAACCTGAAAATACTTAAAATACACCCATGATCCCGTAAAAGGTATTTATGAAATAATAAATTCAAATTCCAACAATTAAACACATTTTTCCACAAATAATCCGATTAAATCACTAATAAAATGTATACTTTCAAGCTCTTATCAAGTATACAGTCGTATTTGATGGGCATTCCTATGAATCAAAGTTATATCTATGCAATCATAAGACCTATAAAAAAATTTGGTTCAAGCGTTATAAAAAATGAAAACCTAGGTTTTCCGTTCATAAGAAATTAATACTTAAAGAGTCACAAAAACGGAAGAAACAAAAAAAAAAAATGTTACATTTAGTTTTAGAGAGAAATTTGTTGTTTCAGAATTTACATGTTTGAGATAACGATGGTTTTTTTTTTTTTTTTTGCAACCATTTGTTTTTCTTCTTAATATATTTCAGTTTCATATTTGATTTGCTTTATTATGTAATCTTGGTAGAATGGAAAAAATGAATCAATCATCGAAGATGGTACAATCACAAATTAAGGTGAAAGAAAATGCAAGGAATCTATCTTCGAAAATTAAACAAAAGCAAGGTGCTAAGGGTCTTGGTAGGCGCTCTGCAAGACTTCAAGGAATAGTTATGGATAGTCACAATGACGACGTTCAGCGTCTGATAGAATTGGTGGTTTACACTGACAGGGACCAAGATGACAAACTGCAATCTTCTCAGTGGATGGAACAGGTTGAACCAAGTAACACTATTAAAATTTTGAAAGGAAAGGTTAACCATTTAATACAACTAATCAAAAATCAGCAAACCAAATACAGAGACTTGTACTTCGAATCCCAAAAGAAGGTATAGAGAGTGCTATAGAATATCATTCGCTTTTCTAAGTAACTTCAAATGTTATATCTATTTAAGTATTGTTAATGACTTTAATGATTTTGTTTTCACTCAAATGCAGGTTGAAACCTTAACAGAAGAAAATCATCAATTGCCTTTGAAGCTACAAAATGCATTCGGGAAACTTGAAGCAGTATGACTTCTACATATTATTAATCAGATATGTTGTCGTATCACTTTTATGATATTAAAATGTTTTTATAGCAAAATAATATGTCTTTCTACAAACTATATTTTATATATGAAATTGGTGAAATTAATCTGAATACTTGAGAAGATAAGGAAAAATGTGTTTATTTTGTTTGCTTGCAGACAGAGAAGTACACTAGATTATGTTTGGAATTGATGAACAAACGGAAGGACATGATCTTGGCAGAAAATTCAATAGAAGTTCAAGATGCAGTCAATGTATCCTCTAAACCAGCACATGAACAACAACCTCGTCACAGAGGTAGACCTCCATCAGGCAAGAGAAAGAATATTCACAAATGAAGACCCAATTCACTCGTGTATTTAATCTATTGAATATGAATGAACACTTTATCAAAATTTCAATGTTGTTTCTTTTGGATTGCTTTTATAGTTTTTATGTCTACTTAAAAAGTGCTTGTAGTCACTTTTTTGCTGTTCATTTCCTCTTTTCCTCTCTTGTGATGCGCCTAATATGTTTGTGTAAGAATGGTCTAATTATATTTTCAGCATCATCCCCTTGTACAATTGATATTATTTTTGCAGACATGTTTTTTATATTCAATGTCAGTATTTTGTAATGAATTGTGTATGATATTTAATATTACCTGAATATTATCAAGATTAACTATTTAAACTTAAAATTTAGACTGACCTTCCGCAATTTCTGTAACTTATAATAATTTTCAAGTTCGACATTGACTGCTGAAACTTTTCTCATAGTATAGGATTCATATATTTCTTTAAAATTAGTAACCCTTAGTCCAGTTTTGAAAACAAACGTCTATTCACACAATTCATTCAAAGGCTTTGTTTGTTTAATAGTTGAGAATATGATAATCCAATTAATTTTTGGGCTACTATATCAAACAATATAAAAGTTACTTCGGCAATTCTGTCCGACATACTCATATCTACCTTTTACCTGTTATAACATTAATGAAACATCATTTTAAATCATCATAAACTTAATAAACAATGATATAACTTACTTGAGGACGTTTTGATTCCTTGTTGCATTTTTAAACAATAGTGAAACTATGAATTAATTTTTACTGATTTCTTTTGTAGTTAACAATTATTATTTATTCATCTCTGTTTTCAAGGAAATATTCATGTACTTTACTAAAAATAAATTGAGAATGGTCCTATTGCCGGACGAACCATAAATATATGTTACACTTATTTTATTCATTTAAAATAGTAATAAAAAACTTAATAATTTGAAAACCTAATTAATTAGAATTTTCATAGTTTCATTATTGGTTTTTTTTTTTTAAATAAAGATTTTCAAATATAAAAGTATATCGAACTATTAATGTCGTGAGAATTTATCTTAAAAATTGTATTTCCTCAATAATGTATTACTATCAATAAACTATAATTCAAACAAATCTGAACCTATAAATAAATATTGACATAAAATTCATCGTATTTATAAATACGCAGATAAATAATTACATGAATTTCAAGGGACAACATGCATTTAATTCTTTCACGGTAACATCTATGAAGTAATTCATTGTCTACTTCGGTTCAAAATATCAAAACTAAACCATAGTGTTTTTTTACTAATTGTAGTAAACAATATGCCGAACCTAGAATTATACCTGATCATTAATGACATTTTTGTATTTCTTTTGTTGTTATGCGTTATATAATTTGATGATGTTTCATATTCCAACCATACAACTTTATTGTTCATAAAGTCAAAGGTTCAATTTTGTTATTCCTAAGTGAAGGGTGTGAATTTTTTTTTTACGCAAAATAATTTGTTTATTGTTTTGTTGAAATCTATGAATGTAGATGGATTGTAGTTTAATGTTATATTTATTTATGTTGGCATCCATCAACCAAGACAAAGCATTTTCACAAATGAAGTCCCAATTACATTATATACTTAATCTATCAAATGTGACATGATCACTTTATCAAGACCTCAACTTTTTTTTTGGGATGCTTTTGTAACCTTTATTGCTTCTTGAAACATTCTCATCGTCACTTTCTTTCTGCTCATTTTCTCGTTCACTCTCTTTTGATGTGTCTAACATGTCTGTACAAGAGTTGTCTATTCTGTTTTCAGGATCATCACCTTGTATCCTTGCTACCATTCTCCATTATTTGCCTGTTGTTTTTTACAAAGCATTGATATCACTTCAATATAATGAAAATTAACTATTTAAGATTAAAAATTATACTGACCTTTTGCAATTCTCACAACTTATATTCATCTTCAAGTTTCTCATCAATCACAAAAAGTTTTATCATAGTGTAAGATTCATATCCTTCTTTCAGATCCATAACTTTCAACTTGATTTTGAAAACGAACATCTGTCCAGACAACTCATTTAAAGCTTTTGGGATATTTTTCTGATCATTACCTTGTTTGTTCAACAGTTGAGAACATGATAACCCAACCAATCTCCGGGTCACTGTAACGCCCACATCGAGGTACGTAGCTTTACTTATGCCCTAATACCCTTAGTTGAATTTTGTTAAAGTTATCTTGAACAAGTGTGAAGAAAATTCCCTAAAATTTCATTATGGGTAAAATGGTCTTTTCACTCATAATTAGTTGAAAATGTGGGGAGTGAAAAGAGATAGAATTTCATTGAGAATGCAATAAAAATGAAGGCATTATGGTAATTGACTAAGGGACATAAATGAAATTTTATAGAAAATGCAAGGGTAAATGGAAAACTATAAGTAATATTTTGTTATATTAAGAGTTAAATAATGAAACCCTAGCCATTTCTTCCCTTCCATTCATGCCACCTTCCACCCAAGTTCTCTCAAATTTCTTCAATCATTTTTCAAGGAAAATTCATAGATCTTGGTTTATTTTTAGTGGAATTTCAATCTCAAGCATCCTTAGGTAAGATCCTTGCACTAAGATATGAGATTTAATTTTTAAAGTGTTGAATTCTTATGATTTGTGTTCATAGCATTTAAGAGAAAGAGAGTTGGATCAAGGAAGACTACTAAAGTGTTGGATTGCTCACATTTAAGGTAAGTAAATCCAACCCTAGTTATGATTGGAGTAAACTTGTGTAGAGAACTTCCTTTATGCATGCATGTGCTTATCTATGCAGAATTGTTTATGGAATGGATGTTGAATGATGGTTAGAAATTATCCATGGGAAGTAGTGTTTGAGTACTTGATGTTTGATGAGAGTTTTGATGAACTATGGAAGAATTGGAGTAGAATTTATGGAGTGTGAATCCTGGACAGGTTTGACGTTAATCTTGGTGTGTTTTATTCCAAATTTTGGTGGCTTAGAAGAGAGGTAGTGGCTTAGAAGAGAGGTAGAAGTGTAGCCAAATTAGAGTTGATGTGTGCATATAAATTGTTTGATGAAATGTCAAAGAGAAGTGCATGTATGAGTATGATTATGTGTTATCATGAGATGAGTTTGCAGATGGTAGAGAATGGCATGTTAACATTCCATACTGCGTTATTGCATCCAAACATGTGAATTTAGAAAGAATAATAAGCATGAGCCTATCTACATGCATACATACTCATAAGAGCATTAAAGAGCAATAATGAATATTAAAGTTAAAGAACAAATAGAAAGAAATGAGAAATATTAAAGAAGTTCAAATCTGAATTTTATTTAAAGAAGTGTAAAAAGAGAAAAGAATAGAAGGTTGTTGCGATGGGGAACCCATGAGTGACATAGCCCCGCATGCACGCTACCTTTAGTGAGTGGCCTCAGAATCAGAAAGAAGAATTGTACAGTCCGTTAGAAGTGCATGTGGATGAGGATTGTACCCAGAATTAGAGAATACACTCACACGGCCAGGGTTCCGAATCCATGCCTCAACCAAGTCCGATCGGCAAGAAAGAAAGAATAGAAAGAAAGAAAAGAAAAGAAAAGAAAGAATAGAAAAGAAAAAAAAGAAAGAAAGAAAGAATAGAAAAGAAAAGAATAGAAAGAAAGGAAGCATAGAAAGAAATACAGAGAAAAGAAACAAAAAACAGAATAAGAAAAATAGAAAAATAGAAAAAACAAAAAAAAAAATACACATCCTATGCATTTGTGCATTTGCATCATACTTATGCATGATACCATGCCTACTATCATGAGTAGTGAGAAATTAGAAATTGAGAAAGAATAGAGAAGAATAGCGAAGTGTGATGTAAGGAAAGAAATTCATAATAGGAGCAACAGAGATAGAAGGGTAGCATAGCAGGTTTACTTACTGAGCAATTAGTGCTCACCCCATTGTTTTCAATGTTTTTGCAGGTAGTAGGTGAGATGCGGTCGCTTGGAATATCAAGAAGCGGAAGGGTTTGGCAACACTGTCGAGTTGTTGTTTTGTGACTATATTATATTATGTAAAGATTTGTATATAAAGAAAAACTAGATATGGGCACATTATTTTATATTCATCTACATGTATATTTTCTTATATATATCTAGTGAGTTTTACTATTATTTATGAGTATACTAGCTAGAGAGAGAGAGCATTATAGTCATTGTATCAAACAATATAAAAGTTGCTTCGACAGTTCCATCTGACGCTCTCATCTCTACCTTATACCTTTTATAACATTAACTAAACATCATTATAAATCAATGTCTAAAATTGAATGTACTCGTTATTGCATTGACAATACATAATTATAAACAGTAAAAAATAAACAATGATATACCTCATCTGAGGAGATTTCGATTCCTTGTTCCATTTGTCACAATATAAATAGGTATTAATACTAGGAATTTTCTTCTTGCAATAGGTGCAGGAATTGTAACACCAACCATATCTATCACCAACTTCAGTTATCTTGGCCTTAATTGTGTACTCCATCACCTATTCAAATGTAAGTTTTGTTCACAAACTATGTTATAATAATCAGTTTAACGTTTTAGTGAATACTATACCTCATCAACATTATGCCACACGAGATTGATAACATGTTTCAGTGATGTTCTATTCTCAAACATTTCCTTCTCAATCGGAACTTGATTCAGAGTCTTCTTCTGAAATTGAATTACGGGCAAAATTCATTTTCTAAAATAACAAAGAGTATATAAAATGTTAAATATGAATCTATCTGTGAAATTATTTTAAAAAACTGTTTGTCAAACACATACTCTTTCTGTAGAGAATGCACCTCCTCAACATCTAAATTTATATAAATTCTAGATGCCAAAGTTGTATTGAGATATAATCTTCTTGTATGGAAAAAAACATAATTTACTTATCGAAAATATACTAATTTCATATAATATATTTTTATTACCTTGGAAATCTTTAACATTTGTTGAAGTAACTATTATGACAATTGGGTTGGTATTTGTTGATTGCAAATCTTCACTGATCTCTTCAGAAAATTTTCCCCATAACATAATGTCAATTGTTCCTCTGAAATTAATATTGGTGTGAGTTATTTAAAGTGGAACAAGAATGTAAAAACATTAACCAAAGAACCTACTATACCATCTGCAATTTGATGTCTCTATTTTTTAGTCTTTGTTGATTTGATCTCTTCAATTTCTCCTACTGCATTCAAAACTCCAATGATATCTGCATATAATTTATTATATTTGATGTACCAAGATATTTCTTATGCATTTAAAATACAATAATTCAAATTAACTATAACTGATAATAACCTTGTATCATTTGTTCTAGTCTGAAGATCATGAAGACAGCAAATTCAAATTTATATCTCGGAATAACAATTCTCGGTTCTTTTATTTCTTGGACAAACGTGATCATGAGAAATTGTATACGGTATATACCGTCAATAGGTTTGTAAGGAGGAGCAGATGGTATGACTTTTATATGTCTGATCAAATACATTGACCCTTCATGAAGTTGATTTTTAAACTTTGCTATCTTATTATTTGGTATCGAGCCATGAATAACTTGATTCTAAAAAACCAATGAAAATCACAAATTTGACCAAACCTATATAAATCGGAAATAAAAGTCTTAACATTATTTTCAAACTATATTTTATACCTGTTGATCAATCAAAATCATGTTAAGGTTCATAAGTTCGTCACTCATTCTAAAATTCCTACATTCCCACAATCTAGATACTCTGACAGTGACTATTCAATTATCTCTTGATTCATCAATATCTTTAAGTGAATTATTAGACATTGTTATGAATTGCTTGTAAAAGAAATTCATCTTTAGTACAATTCAATAAAAGCAATAACGATTCCCAACCGAGATTTTACAACTAAAGCAGATGTTAGTGTATCACAATTATAAATAAATAAATAAAATAATGTTTCAATTTTATAATCTAATTCATAGTATAAATATTTCTTGTCATAATTTAATAGTATGCAAAAAAATTTGTTAGGTAGTGAAATTTTAAACTCCAAGAAGAACTCACTGAATTACAATTGTAACTACAATATTGTTCGTCAGCTTCTTTATTACAATTCTATAATATAATTATACGCAAATTAATAGCTTTTATAGACGAATTCATAGTTCAACATATACAATATTACAATAGAAAGGTAAAAACAATTAAAGGTATCACATTACCTGTAATAGGAACTATATTTCAACTATACCAGCAATTTGTTTTTTTTTTTTTTTTTCAGCCAAGTATACCTACACCAAGATGCAATCAAAAATATTTATAATAAGAGTACGGTAGTCAAACACATATAACAATGATCTAACCATGTACTTTCAAGTACCTTTACTTATTTCTCTTAATCGTATACAACAACATAAACAACTACATATATATAACAAACACATTAATTTCAAGAGTTATGTATAAAACCTTTTACATTCAAATAAATACTCCTCACAATTCATATTAATTTTGCATTAAGAATAATAAACAGCAAATACAATGCATCAATCTCTTTCAGATAAATATCTATCCGCAAAATTGCATCAACGCCAATAACACTTCATAAACAACATAACAATAATAACAAAATTAAATAACAACATATCAAACATCACGAAAATATCCAAGAAGGTGAAGCAAAAATAGATATATAACAATCCTGTTACATTAACATAAATATTTGCTTTTATGAATTCCATTAATACCGAATAAATATCGACATAAATAGTACCATTTATTTCATTAGCACTTTAACAAAAGCACTACATTAGGAGCGACATTAAATATCAGTATACCAAACATCATCAAAATACTGAACACATCAATCAAAAAGTAAGTACATTAACCCATAATTAAACCAAAATTCTAATATCTTGATCATTAATAGTAATCTCACATTAAAAAAATCACATAACTGTACAATGCACCGATAAATTTTAGATAAATATATATCTATCAACATTTACAATGTCAACACAATGTACCTATATAATTATCAATAGCAATCCTACGTAGATGTCATTAAACTACAAATCCAACGCGTCAAAAATGAGCAATTGTAAAGTTACAAAACAAGATATGAAGAGAGTAACACCATTAAGAACGACATTAAATATCAAAATATCAAACATCATTAAAATACTGAACACATCAATCAAAAACTAAGTACATTAACCCATAATTAAACCAAAATTCTAATATCCTGATCATTAATAGTAATGTCACATTAAAACTGAATTTTTTTTATTAATATTATAGACTGACACTAAAATTTTCAACTGAAATTGACATTGAACCACTTTAATTTTTTTATTAATATTATAGTTTGGTAGCTTGGCTGATATCAACTCAAAGAGACATTAAGCCACTTCAATTTTTTATTAACATTATAGTTCGGCATCTTGGTTGATATCACGTTGTATCCCTCTTATAGTCATCTATCTAAATTCTATAGAATAATCATGATCGAACCTGATGATCTAAAAAGTTCCTATAGTGGTCATCCACATTTTATCTTGTAAAGTCATATTAAGATCACAGCAGCGAGTTTTTTAATTTAAGAAATCTTTCATCTATTTAAACTATGAATAAATTATGGGTTGGTATCTGCCTTATTACAATTTCATAGTCAAATTCATGGTTTAGCAGTGTTCCTAGAAAAATTATAACAAATTATAAATGCAACTAATCACATCCTAATAATGGTTCGGCAATAGAATGTAGACCTCAATGATACCTTGGTCTATCCAAATTCCAACCATCCTTAAATCACGGATAAATTATGGATCGGTATTTGCCCTATTACCATTCTATAGCCAAATTGATGGTTTGGCAGTGAAGTTATCAACCCTAGCAAACTTTGAACAATCATAATTATGGACAATGGTTAGGCAACCGATTTCATACAATTCGTTAGACAATTTTTTATAATACATTTATCCATGATTTAACAATGGTTGGAATTTGGATAGATCAAGGTATCATTAAGGTCTACATTTCATTGCCAAACCATTATCATGATGTGATTAGTTGCATTTATAATTCGTTATAACTTTTCTAGGAACACTACTAAACCATGGATTTGAATACTTATATATGATTTAAGGATGGTTGGAATTTGGATACCTTGATCTATCTGAATTCCATAGTACAATAATTATTGAACCTATCTATTCCATATGTTCCTATATTGGTTACTCTCAGGTTATTTTTTATAGTCAGATTAAGTATTAGGCAGTAAGATTTTGAAATGAATAACATGTCGATTTAAGAAGAATAAAATCTTGTTGGTGCAAGTTCAAAGGAAAGGACAGTAAATTTTTTGTTAAACTTGCAAGTTATAAAACATTGTTAAGATAGATTCGATAAGTTGTTAAACATGTAAACGACATTTATACAAAATGGTTAATCATTCAACTAATAATAATAGGATAAAGGTTTGTTCGGCAAATGTCTTATTACCATTCTATAGGCAGATCAAAGAAACACAATATTATCAACCAAAAATGAAACAGCAAAGACCAACAAAGTTAAATAACGAAATTAAAATAGATCAAAAACAACAAATCCCCCATGAAATACATATACACGATACAAAACTTTGCATGATCTAACTTCGCAATCCCAAGTGTTCCTATATTACAAATAAATTTTATCGAACCAATCTTAACGGCTCATCAGAACCAAAAACCCACAACAATAAAATATCTAAGTCCTCAATTTCCAGCCATCTTCCACTCCAACATCGGTTCGGTGTGATAACTCTGGCACACATTTGTAGAGGCACTATTTATAGACGGAATATTAGTTTCCCTTTTTGAGAAACCCAGAGTAAATCAATTCCACCTTACCAATATAAACAATGGAATAGTCTCTCAACCAATATCACAATATAGGCAAAAACTAATTACTTGACATATTAATATACTTTAAGACATATATTCACAGCTCGGCAGGGCATAGAAACACCTATTTTTAATTTCATTAATACACATGAATATTTTCCCAGAAGACAAAATCAACCCAAATTTAAGGGATTATCATATCAGCACCGATAAGAAATATACTTATCATTCCACGGTACAAAACCAACTATTAATTCAAATAACACCTATTAATTAGAAAACAGAATCAACCAAAATTAATTCATCTAACATTTATACTCGCACATCAGCAGAACATAAACAATTAACCACTCATATAACAAATTAAAATACATGAATGTTTTTACAAAAAAACATATTCAACACAAATGAATTGTTTCTACATACTCACAGTTCAGCAGACAATATGATCATCCTCGATTTGATCTTAGAAAAGTGCATGAGCATTTCCTTGAAAACAAACATAACAAAATTTAATCGACCTTCATGTTAAGATTGTTAAGGAACAATTATTCATTCGTATAAAAACCGGTACCTGAAAATGAAATCAATAAAAGTTAATTAATTTTCATATTAAAATTGTTAAGGAACACACTTATCGTTTGGCAGGACTAACACAATCAATCATTCAAATGGATTGACAGAACAAAAACAATCGTTCAATCAAACAATAACCGTTAAAATAGTTAGGAAATATACTTACAGATTTGCATTAAAATAGTTAGAAGACATAATTACAGTTCAGAAGAACGAATCAAAATAACAACTCATTTGACAATGTCAATCGGATATCCTGCCTTTATTCTATGTCAATCCATGAATCTTTGACCTATAAATAGCAACAAAAACATAAATAAATAAAAAATCATCGATTAATAAAATCATGAAGAACAGACATATTATTGACACAAACTAACATGACCTATAAATAATTAACAAAAGACCAGACATATCGTTGATACCAACTAACATATTGTGATAATACATAACTGAATATACGCCCTTTTTATAACCTTTTATTTAGACATTTCGAATGTCAACGCAATTAAATACGAATTGAATACAAAGAAATGTTTGCAATGTCAATACAATACACCTATATAATTATTAATAACAATCCTAGACAGATGTCATTAAACCACAATTATTAATAGCTATCTAATACACTTGTATACTTGTTATTAATGCACATTTAATGTGTCAAAATGGTTACAACTTTGAAATGTCAATGAAATGCACCTATATTATTATTATTATTATTATTAATTACTAATATAGATCTAATTTTTTTATTAATTATTAATTATAGATTGAGTAATAAATACAAATCCAACATGTCAAGACTTGTTAAGATAGAGCAATTTGATTGAGCTCATTAAATCACAGATCTTTTGTTGTCAATCTAATGTGTTAAGATGGAACAATTCTACGACTCCAAAATGGGTTCTAAAATATGTTATGTGTCAACCAACCAATATATATAATCCCACGTCCCAACGAGTTAAATTGTTTCCATGAAATCTGGTCAGACATTGTCTCTCCAGAACATGTATTTGTTTCATTATTTAATCTCAAAACTCAGATGGGCAGTACACACAAAATTAAATAAATTAAAAATACACAATCACCTAAAATATTATTATAATCATCTGAAATTAAATAAAATAAAAAAAATCTTCAGCATTTTATGTGGAAAAAAATGAACAATAATTAGAAATACAGATTATTTTATATTTATTTACTTTATTGCCCATATGATTAGCATCAATTAACAATCAACCGATTTGAATTAAATTATTTATTTAGTTACAAGTTTTTTAAAATTTATAAAATAGGAACAAAAGTTACAAAAATAGTCATTTGCCATTGAAGTTAATTAATTGAAAAAATAAAACTTAAATCCTTAATTGATAGTTTGGACCTAAATACCTCTATCGACGTTGATTAAAAGAAAGCATTCTGTCATGAGGAGCGTAGATAGATGCGTTATTTGCATCTTTCTTCACTCTTCGTGACCAAAAAAAAAAGGTCTTTTCTACTACTAGTATTGGCACCAATGCATAAGTTATCTTTCGTCGACACCTTTTATTATGATGATGGCCTCGACACTCAGCATGAACCATAATACTAGTTTTCGATGATATTGGTAACCTTTTAAATATTTAAAATCACAAATATTTTTGTGCTAAAGACTTTCGAAATGTGGCTATGAGTTTACATTTTATGAAAACTGAAGTTTTGAAGTTTTTTTATTTTTTATTTTTTATCATTTTATTGCTTTATATTTACAATGACTAAGCCCATAGTAAAAAAGACCAGCCCACTTAGCCCAGTCCATACATGTTGAGCGCCAATCTGAAAAACAAAGATTTTTTTTTTAATCTGAGCCAGAAGTCAAATTGAACTGATTGCACCAGAGGCCCAATAAAATAAGGATCCCAATATGAGTTAATTTCAGAAACCACCCTTAACTTTTCAGAAATTACAGTTGGTTTAGTATTATTGCGGCATAGGCAAAACTATTTTGATTGTTAAGTATTATTTTGTTCGACTTTGGAGAAACATAGATGGAGAGACTGGCATGACAGCAAACAAACATTTAAAATAGGCCAAATATGTTATAACCCTCTGTAATTTCTTGTTCACGAAAGGGGAAATTCTTTGAAACTCAAGGCTATTACTATTGTTTGCAGGTTTCGATTGAACTGAAAAAACTCTTTTATTCTCTTTTTCAGCCTATAAGAGACTGTATCCTACTCAGAACTCATTGTACCAACCTTGTAGGCTTTCTACTTCGCTTCCTGAAGTAAAAGGTACGTATCACATTTGTCTTGTTTATATGTTTAATTCCTTTATATAACTATGATTTGTAATAATATGAGTTAGGATTATAGCTAATCTCGTTGCTAAAGATATAATTCAAGTTCAAGGACTCTCACAAATGACTGTTTTCTTGATTGCAGTCTCATACAACGGTAATGGCTCCTCCCTTTATTGGAACCCAAAGTGGTAGCACTGACAACAGGTACACATTGAGCAAATTAAAAGTAAATCTGTATATGTATGGCAGGAGAATGTGTTTTATATTTTACATAAATTTAATGAAAGTAAATATTTGTTCTTCATTAATTCAACCACAGATTCAATTGTTTGCTAATTTTTGAAATGTTGCGAGCATTTACAACTGGGAAGAAAATTATGCAGACGTCGACTGGGATAATCTTGGATTCGGTTTAACTACAACTGATTACATGTATATAATGAAATGCTCAATGAAAGAAAACTTTTCACGAGCACATCTTACCAACTATGGAAACATAGAAATCAGCCCTTCTGCTGGAGTCCTCAATTATGGACAGGTAGACACCAATTTAATTTAAAAGCAACCATAATGATAATTTGTTGGACTTAGCATTAATTCAGTGACACATTGCTTCTTTAATGGTGGTATCCTTAGGGTTTGTTTGAAGGTCTAAAGGCCTATAGAAAACCAGATGGTAGAATTCAGCTCTTTCGGCCAGAACAAAATGCTCTGCGGATGCAAGCCAGCGCAAGGAGATTGACGATGCCATCACCATCAGTTGAGCAATTTGTAGATAAAGTGAGTTTGGGTAGAACTCACTCTCAAAAGCTAACTCAATGGAGGAGGGAGCCTAATAACTTATATACACCATAACAGTCCACTATTGGGGCGATGTGGGACAAATTCAACTTCTAACACCCTCTCGATGTGGGACAAATTCAACTTCTAACACCCTTTCTCACACTCAGCGTGCAAGGTTGGGGTCCAAACCCATCATCGCCCTAACCAAAGAGGGGAGAGAAACAAACGTGGTTCTGATACCATCATAAAGTGGGTTTAGGTATAACTCAATCCCCAAAGCTAGCTCAAGGGAGGAGGGAGCTTAATCACTTATATACACCATAACAGTCTACTATTGGAGCGATGTGAGACAAATTCAACTTCTAACAGTAGAAGCTTTAAAGCAAGTTGTCCTAGCCAACAAGCGTTGGGTAATATTCCTCTTTCTCTCTTTGTTTGAATGATCTAAGTTTTCCGGAACTTTTAAAGATCTCAGGACACCAGTGCATTTGCACTTAATGTATGCTTATTTGTTAACGTATTGTTTTAAATTGATGAACACACAGGTGCCTCGTCATGGGAAAGGCTCACTATATGTTAGGCCTCTGCTCATGGGAAGTGGGTCGGTTCTCGGAATCGGTCCTGCTCCTGAATACACTTTCCTCATATTCGCATCTCCAATTGGCAACTTCTATAAGGTACACTAATTACTTGAGTCATTTAATTAATTTTCTTTTGTTTGATGCAATATTATTAACAATAATGCCACTGATATATATTACAGGGTAGAGAATCCCTGAACTTATTGATCGAAAGAGACCTCCATCGTGCTGGACCTGGTGGAACTGGAGGCATTAAGACTTAAGAGTATCACAAACTACTCAGGGGTGAGCATAAAATTGAGCTTCATTACATGCCGTGATGCTATATCGAATTGTTTTTAAATTTTCATTGCTTATTGCAGGTTTATGAAACCGTAGCCAAAGCAAAGGCCAAAGGTTTCACTGACGTCTTATTCTTAGATGCAGTAACTGGAAAGTACATTGAGGAGGTTTCTTCATGTAACATTTTCATTCTCAAGGTAAGAACTAAAGGCCATTCTACACAAATGTTTCGCTTCATTAATATCAGAAGTCCTCTATTTTTTCCAATATCAACTAATCTCTCTTTTGCAGGACAATGTAATTTCAACTCCAGCAACGCATGGAACTATACTGCCTAGTATCACCCGAAAAAGCATCATGAAACTTGCTTCTGATATGGGTTACCAGGTAGCTAATTAATTGTCGTTAATTCTATTAATCGCAATAAAAGGGCGAATTGAGGTAATGTCTTAATAAATAAGTACAATGTTCAGGTGGAGGAACGCAATGTTCTAGTGGAGGATTTGTTGAAGGCGGATTAAGTATTTTGCACTGGAACCGCAATGGTTGTGACTCCTGTTGCCGGTATAACGTATAAAGATACAAGGTAAAATAAATAAATAAATAAATGCATATTTATGTTGTTTAATTTCCTTCTTCCTTCGTCCTCTTTTAACTATAAAATAATTTCAATGCAGGGTTGAGTACAAAAGTGGAAATGAAACAGTGACACATAAACTTCATGCAACGCTTACAGGGATTCAGACTGGTGTTATTGAGGATAAATTGGGATGGACGCTCCCAATTAATTAATCGAGCTTATGTTCATTGTCTTCTATCCGCGCGTTGTATGGGTTGTTTATGAAATTAGTTTTGACATCACATTTGTTTGAATAATTGGATGTTTCAATTAGTTGGTATCTATTATAGAGGTACATATATTGTATAGGTCGAAAATAATCTACTAAATCTCTTAATTATATTAGTTATAAATTACAAAATATATTGACATAATTTGAAAATTATGCAATATAAATAGTATCTTAAGATTGACTAAAATAATAAATTAGAAAATATTTGTGATAGTATTTAATTTAATATTCAATTAATAATTAAAGGAATAAGTAATAAAGAAATTAAAAATAGTAATTTCATATAAATATTACATGTCAATGTATACCTATTTAATCCAAATAAGTAATATTAAATTGTAATGTTTTCTGAACCGGACAATTTTTGTTGAAAGTTTTGCTTGAAAATTGGGTATAATTTCAAATAATGTTTTTTGCTTAATGTTCATTTTCTCATCAAACTACATTCAAACCAACCTGATATTACATTAGTTCTTGGACAATTGAACTGAAACCTAGGTAATTTACTTAAAAATATGGTTCAGCATATCGCTTATTACCATTATATAAAATTTGGTATTGAAGCAGAACTTAACCAATTAAAATTATGAATGATATATGGTTCGTCATCTATGTTCATATAATTCCATAGCGGAAATTATTGTTCGGCATCTGGGTCATTACAATTGAATAGTAGGCAATAGCATTTTTTTGCTATGTCATATTTATATGTTATGTTTTGGTATACTGAAATCGAAAGAGGGTGTATTATTTATTGGCAAACGACTTACACATACCTAAGATTTGTCGAAATGATAAGTTGTACCTAAAAGGTTTTGAAACGATAAATAGGTACCTTCCGTTATGTTCTGTTAATGATTTTCGTTCGATAATAGTGAAAAGACTAGAATGCCCTTGAAAGTTTGATATTTTAGTTTTTTATAAATATAAAAATTTATAAAAAACCCCCTAGGTTTGCTAATTTGACTAAATACCCCAATATATAAAATTTTTATAAAATAACAAAAACACCCCCGCCACCCGCAGTGCCAGATTCCGGCCACCACCGCCGGAATCTGGTCGAAAAATTGCGTTATCTGACTGGAAAATGCCAGATCGACGCGTTACGACACAGATCCGATGGGTCTGTGTCGTAACGCAATTTTTCGACCAGATTTGGCATTTTTCGACCAGATCAATCACGGATCTTGCCGGAAAATGCCAGTTCTACGCGTTATAACACAGATCCGACGGGTCTGTGTCGTAACACAATTTTCTGGCCAGATCCCGACGATGGTGGTCGGAATCTAGCACTGCGGGTGGTGGAGGTGTTTTGTTATTTTATAAAATTTTTATATATTGGGGTATTTAGTCAAATTAGCAAACCTAAGGGGTTTTTTAGAAATTTTTAAATTTATAAAAAACTAAAATATCAAACTTTCAAGGGCATTTTAGTCTTTTCACTATTGTCAAACGAAAATCACTAACAGAATATGACGGAAGGTACCTATTTATTGTTTCAAAACCTTTTAGATACCAATTTGTTATTTCGTCAAACCTTGGGTATGCACAAGTCGTTCGGCCATTATTTATTTTAATTTATGGTTTGCCAATTGTCTTATTTAAATTTAAAATTATCCATAGGAAAGATAAAAATAATATTAAATGTCGTTTTAATACAATTTTATATTTAATAAGTAGTTAGTGTATTGAATTTGTCAAAACTACTTTTTTTTTTCTAATTATAGTTCACCGACTGTGTTTTGACATGACAATTGATAATTGTTCATATCATAAACTTTTGCAGTCAGTCAGAATTATTTTTTTTTATAAATTAATTGAATTATTTTTAATTATTAATATTGTTATGTTCATTTAATATAAAGGAGCATATCTAATTATTATTAAGTTTGTTTTCCAGTTTTGGTGAAATCATTTTATAATTATATATAGTTTTATATTATGATTTTATTGTTGGGTGTCGTTTTTTAGCTTCAAAATATCTAACGTATTAAAATGATGTTGTTTCATACATTGTTTTAAATAGTTTATCATTTCTTTTAAGTGTGGTTCGAACATAATTGAAAGGGTTTACAGTTATCAAAATCCAATGTATAATATATCAAATTAAATCCTTGTCTATCTAGTTTTCAATGATCCAAACAACTCATCAATCTCAAATTTGTGTGATGATAAAATTAATGGTTCAACAACCGGTCTACAGTTATCAAAATTCATCGTATAATATATCAAATTAAAGCGTTGTTTGTCTAGTTTCCAAATATTCAAACCGCTCATCAATTGAATTTTTATTGAGCAAGTTATAGCCAATTTACTACTGATTGTTCAGTGGAAACCAAGAAACAGGAAAAATCGAAATGTGTGATGATAAAATGAATGGTTCAACAGTAGGTCTACAGTTATCCAAATTTAGTATACAATATATCAAATTAAAGCCCAAAATTTCTTGTTTCCAAAGATTCAAAACACTTATCAATTAGAGTTTTATTGAGCAAGTTATAGCTAATTTACTATTGATTGTTTAGTAGAAACTGAGAAACAGGGAAAACCAAAATGTGTGTGATGATAAACTGAATAGTTCGACAGTGGGCCTATAGTTATCCAAATTCATCATATAATATATTAAAGTAAAGCTCTGTCTATCTAGTTTTCAAATATTCAAAGCGCTCATTAATTAAAGTTTTATTGAGCAAGTTATGGCTAATTTACTACTGATTGTTAATAGAAACCAAGAAACAGGGGAAACCGAAATGTGTGTGATAATAAATTGAATGGTTCGGCAGTGGGCCTACAGTTATCCAAATTCATCATATATATATCAAATTAAAGCCCTGTCTCTCTAGTTTCTAAATATTCAAACCGTTCATCAATTGGAGTTTTATTGAGCAAGTTATGGTCAATTTACTACTGACTGTTCAGTAAAAACCGAAATGTGTGTGATAATAAACTAAATAGTTCGGCAGCGGGTCTACAGTTATCCAAATTCATCATATAATATTTCAAATTAAAGCCCTATCTTCCTAGTTTCCAAAAATTCAACCGTTCATCAATTGAAGTTTTATTGAGCAAGTTATGACTAATTTACTAATGATTGTTCAGTGAAAACCGAGAAACAGGGAAAACCAAAATGTGTGTGATGATAAGTTGAATGGTTTGGCGGTGGGTCTACAGTTATTCGAATTCATCGTATAATATATTAAATTAAATCCTTGTCTGTCTAGCTTCCAAATATTCAAACCGCTCATTAATTAGATTTTTATTGAGTAAGTTATGACCAATTTACTACTGGCTATTCAATGGAAACCGAAATGTGTTTGATGATAAACTGAATGGTTCAGCAATAGGTCTACAATTATTCAAAAAACTTTTAATCAAATTAAATTTGAACTAAAGAAGATTTCAGTTTATTACCATTGTGGATGAAAATATTTTTCAGCAACTTGCTTGCAGAAATTATAATCAACAACAGCATGAAATTAACTTTTCATATAATATTAACTAAAAAGGATATGACAATATTACAATTGTTAATGAATCATTGTTCGGCAACTGGTCTCTTGCAATTATATAGTACAATCTATATAGCTTTGCATCTTTCTTCTTACAATTCAACGGTATGGTTCAGCCAATGGCTACAATTCTATAGTACAATTGTAAACAACTTGATGATCAAAATGGTTCGGCACATATAGCAGAAAAATAATTGATCCAAATAGTTCGCCACATGGATTTTTTTAGTACAACAGTAGACAAATAAATGGTTTAAAATGGTCCGGCCTATGTCTTCTTATAATTGAATAACATAATTACTGGTTCGTCAAATGGATTTGATAATTATGTAGCATAATTTATGGCTCACCATCTGGACTAAAACAATCAAATAGTCAAAACCATAAAATAAATTACATAACCTTTTTAACAAAACTATAAAGCAAACATGATAAGAGTATTACAATACAATAGCAAATAAATTACAACTATGAGAACAAATTTTACGTTTCTAACAAAAAAATATGTAGCAACCATACATAGAAATTAAAGAGGCATATTAAAATGAATACATTACCTTCAACAGCACGCAACTTGCAACTATGAGAACAAATATTATGTTTAAACCAATAGTATATACCTACATCAAATCAAAATAAAAAAGGTTAACAATAAACTTGCAAAAGCAAAAGAAAATAATTACAAATAACAATTAAAATTTAAAATTTGAATACCTCTTTTTCTCTAGATAAATCATGTAACAAATTGTTAATATATCAACGTATATGTAGGATTCAAAGTAATGAATCCTTTCATATTCAATAAAATAAAAATAAATATATCTAACCCTTCATATTAAATACACATAAACATTCTAACTCTTCATATTAATTACACATAAACATTACCACATAACACATACAATTTATCTTTTCTCATTCACCAAATTCAATAATACACCTTATCAATCCCTTAATATTTACATTCATATTAATTATTGTTCAACAAAAACATTGATTCAAATTAAATTTATCAAAAACAGTGAAACATAATAATAAAACATTATAATTATAAAATGTAACTGAAATATTATATATGATAAAGACTCTCGGGGGTCAAGAGGCTTCGGAAATATTCCAACAAATGTTGTATTTATGTAATTAAACTCATCCAACAAACATTTATCATGTTATATTAATATCTATCATTAATATTACCAAATAGCATAAACCAATGACATGCAGACACTCACAACAATTTTAGCTTCTGAGATCATAAATGGCGCTCAAATAGCCTGTGCTTCAAGATTTATATAGATATGCAGATAATGTGGTTTTCTAATTAATAGTGTAATTATAAAGTTCAGCCAAAAGTGCAAAGAATGTTTGGCAGAATATAATATGATTTCTCTCAAACGGTTTCCCGTTCGCCGATGACTGTGCAGCCGATGATCAGGCCACTGGTGGTTAGGAGTAGTGTTTGTTTTCGGATTTGTGATTGAGATTGTGTCGAGTTTGGTAAATATGTGAGTTGCAATGCCGGTGAGTTTAAGCACATGGGTAATAGTCTAATAGAGGATAAAATAGTCAATTCACGCTCCACTTATTTCTTCAGGTATTTATATAATTATAGAAAACACAAGGGTGTCCACTGATAGTTTTTGTAAATTGAGGG
Source organism: Pistacia vera (assembly GCF_008641045.1). Lineage (NCBI taxonomy): Eukaryota > Viridiplantae > Streptophyta > Magnoliopsida > Sapindales > Anacardiaceae > Pistacia > Pistacia vera. Next base: position 529,121 of record NW_022196274.1, read on the forward strand.
TAGGTTTTGAATTAACGCATTGCAATATTTATATGAAAAAAAATAAAACGCCAGCGCCCTGTTTTCTCTTCTGTTTTATTTTTGAAGGACGCCAAGGTTTTGATAAGTTCGTGCCAGTTCTTCTTGTTGAGGTAAGCTCTTTCGGTCAGAATTTTCCTTCATTGAGTTATTTATTGTTGGATTTAGTTGTGTTCATGGATTTTTTTTTTTTTTTTCTGTATTAAGTTAAATTTTGGGTTTTTAGGGTTTGCTGTTCGTTATTCGATTAGGATTAGAATTATTTCATGATTATGATTGGTTTCTTTCTTTCGTCACTATTGACCAAAAAAATGGGTTTTTTGTACTCTGTTGCACGCATTTTCCATCTGAGTTCCCTCTAGTTTTTTCCCCTCTCTCGGTGTTTACCCTATTCTATCCTTCTTTGTTTTCTGTATTCTCTGTATTTCTCTATTTAACAGTTGGTTTTCTATTTTATTTTATTTAAAAGGAGAAAATGGGAGAAAGGAAAGTGCTGAACAAGTATTACCCACCGGATTTTGATCCATCGAAACTGCCCCGGATCCGACGACCAAAGAACCAGCAAATTAAGGTCCGGATGATGTTGCCCATGAGTATCCGGTGCAACACTTGTGGCAATTACATTTACAAAGGCACCAAGTTTAATTCTCGCAAAGAAGATGTCATTGGCGAGGTAACTTTTTATAATATAGTTAATTATCTTCTGATTGTTTGTATAGATTTTAATTTTTTTAAAGTAGTGAATGATTTTGCAGACATATCTTGGAATCCAACTTTTTAGGTTTTACTTCAAATGCACAAGGTGCTCGGCTGAGTTGACTATGAAAACAGATCCGCAAAATTCAGATTATGTGGTGGAGTCTGGTGCAACTCGTAATTTTGAACCTTGGCGTGCTGAGGATGAGGAAGCAGACAAGGAGAAAAAGAAGAGAACTGATGAAGAGACAGGGGATGCAATGAAAGCTCTGGAGAACAAAACATTGGATTCCAAAAGAGAGATGGACATCCTTGCTGCACTTGATGAAATGAAATCTATGAAGGTATATTTTAAAATTTTCACTTTATAGTTAGTATTGGATAATGAAATGAATCTGTGATTGGGTACTGAAATGTTTTCTTTTACGTTTTTTGCAGTCTAGACACGCCACTGTCAGTGTAGATGCAATGCTTGAGGCTTTGCAGAGTACAGCTGCAGAAAAGGTATTGATAGATTATAATCCTATTTCTTAGCATGATTGAGCTATTGCATCATCTTGTATTTGTTGAAAAGATTTGTACTAACTGATGCAGGAACATAATTGTTGCATTAATAATCCTATTTGTGGAGTGTTTTTACAATTTGAGCATTTAATATCTCCTATGGCTTGAGTTGTGTTTTCATTTTAGCCACTGTGAGGCAGTGGAGAACTTCTTGGTTTCTTTTAGTCTCTGCATTTGTAGGGCTATTTTAGAATGTCCTGCCATCTTTTTTGGAAGGCCTGGGCTATCTTGATGTTAGCACCTTTTTCTTCTTTGCTAAATGAAATCTTGTTCTATGTGTAAATTGCCTCAGCTAGTACAAAATTTCTGTGGCTGATAAAAAAAAATAATCATATTGTTAAGCTTCATTATTTTTCCTTTTTCTAGGTGTTTTTCTTTAAACGTGTAATCAATGCCAACTTCTCTTTGGTTGCTATACTCATGCATGATCAACTTTGTTGAATATCGTATTGTTGCATTGGAGTCAACTTCATTATCACTGAATTAAGTATTATTCTTTCAAACAACTCCACAAAAATTTGTGGTATCTCCATTTATTTTCTGCATTGAATGACTCAATTTTTTTATAGCATGAATCTGTAATGATATTAATGCCACTTTTGTCCACTTATGGCACTTCTTTGCATGGAACTACATATGCATTGGAAGAAATGAACACTTAACAGTGAGAGTGAGAGATGAACGAAATATGAGTGTGTACACCCTGAAAAACTGGAAAAATTGGAAGTCGTGAGTTTATGCTTAATTCTTTTACATGCTTGTCATCTCTTTTTTGTTATAAAATCCGTGACCAAATTGGTGGGTTTATGTGATGACAGGAGAAGAAGTTGGAAGAAGAGGATGAAGCCCTTATCAGATCACTATTCCAAGTTAGTATCAGCTTCTTCTCGTGCTAGATTCTTCCTCCTTGTCTCGTTTGTTTCTTTGGTTCTGATTGGTTTCTAATTTGTGTTTGAATGTAGAAACCAAAAGAAATTGTTCGAAGGATTTCTGATGAAGATCTTGATGATGATGGAGATTTTTTTCAGCTTGCAAGTGAAAGCAGTGAAAAATCAAACAATAACTTGAAGGTATGTTGATGAGGTATCTATGGTTTATGCTTTTTGTTAATTATGTTGTAGTTATGAATGAACTTTGAAATTTTAACATCATTTTCGTTCTACTTTAAACTTAACACAATCATGCATACTTAATTCATCAAAATTAACAGGATGGAATAACATCATCTGTGCCATTTAATTATTAAGAGGCGGAACTGATGACATTTACAACCTGTGTAATAAGAGGACTCTGTTTACTCCCAAAATCTAGAAAATAAAATAATACCCTTTTTTTGCTTGATATTCCATTTGAACCAGCTATGCATGCTTCCTACATGCTCAAAGCCTTTTATCTTTTCTCGATGGATTGTGCAGTCTTTTTATCTATATCTTTGTATTTTCTGCTACCATGTGAGTCTTTGTTGGAGTTCTTTCCTCACAAGCAAAGATGGCACATCTTTTTTGCTAATTTTATGTCTTGTATTGGCAAAGTTTTGAAAGTAATCCATGAAATGTAAATTTCTGAGCTCATGCTTTCATGTATGTGCATTGCAGAAGAGAAAGGTTTCTGAAGAAATTCCAAGTAAGCCAACAGATTCTTTAACAGAAGACAGTGTTGACAGCTCCAGCAATAGAGGTATGCCGTGATCATTTCGATAGTCTGTCTTCTTAATAGATATGTTACTTATAAGTCATCATGCACTGGTTATAACAGAGTCATATGAAAAAAAGAGCAGTGGAAACAATTTTTTTACGTGTGTGATTATGTTCAACTGGCATTTTCATCCATCGCTTTTGATAAACTTGCAGGCATGCAATCTTGGCTTCATGCTTAGATTATGTAAACCTAATTTCCATGTATCGATTTTTTGCAAGATTTACACTCTAAAATAATGATACAGAATATGCTTTTACTAGAAACTGACTTTTATGAATGGTAAAAGCTGAAGTAGTATCAACAAGATAGGAATGGGAAAGAAAAGACTAGAAACAGGTGGGGTGGGTGAAATTGTACTTGTAGCATAATATCTTGTATGGTCGACTAGACATTAAGAGAGTCATTTCACCATTTACTAACAAATGTATGGAAATACTTGTGAATGTAAACCAAACATCTATGATCAGTGTTTCAGTTGTTCAGTTCTGTGTGGATTATCCAAATCATTACACTTTTGTTTTACCATTATGGAAATTTAGTTCACAGTGATAGCTACTGACATATTCTTGTTGTGACTGATTTTTAACAGAAACTCCGACTGATTCAGGGAGCCAAGGTGATTCAAAGCTGCCTCGGAAAACTCCTTTGGTTAGGATATCAGTTATCAGAAAACCAACTGTGGCCAGTGACACCAAAGTTGCTGCAAAATCTGAGAGCAAACAACTAGAAAGCACTGGATTGCTATCACTCTGCCAAAACTATGATAGTGATGATGAGTAGTGTAGTTTATTGTACATCAAAACTCTTAACACTTTTCTTGGACTTTGTAAAATTTTTATTGAAATTTGACCGTCAGTCATGAAACCGTGATCTGAACCTATATAAAGATGCCAAGTAATTTTGTTCATGTGTTGCAGCCATAGCAATTAATTTTAAAGGAATATTTGTATGCATAATTCATTTAAGACCAATACAGAAATAGAATGGATTATTGTTTATTTGTTATTCGAATTTATTGTTATCATTTGATTTTCTCTCGTTACCAAAATTTGCTAGCCTCAGTACATTATGCACAATGTATTGGAGAATGAATATGAAGGAAGCATAGAACAGAAAACAAAGCATATTTGCTTTTCAAAGCAATGCATGGCAGCAACAAAATGCCCCATCTATAAGAATTAAGAAGTGGTTTCTGGATTTGCCACAATTCAAGTACAACTTATTGGAATCATCCGTAAGTGTTCAGATCAGTACATAATTTCAAACACTAACTATTAAGAACACGATCTACCAGCACGACACAAAATAGCGAGCAACCATTTCGCTAACATTATCAATACTGAAAAAGGATTTCGACATCACAAAAGAGTGATTCTTGATTATTTGTTACCTTTCCTTTTCCACAAGTCTCCGAACTTTTTAATTCCAGAACCCTTTCGTTTACCACTACCAAAACCATCATCCAAGTCATCTGCCATCCCAGGCGATCCTACAAAGCCGGCATAGCCGCCTGCCAATGGCTCAAACACACCACCAAAGTGCTTATCCATGGATCCACACCTCTCAGGAATCCTCCCATTCATCTCTACACCGCCAGCAAGAACAGCTGCTGCCGCATCTGCTGCTTTTCTCCACTGTTCGGTCTGTACTCTCAGCTTCTTCATCTCCGTTTCTAGTGCCTCTTTCGCTCCTTCCACAGCTTCCAGCTTCTCCTTCAACTTTACCACCTCTTCTTTACTTGCCTTCAACTCTTCTCCAAGTTGGCTCAGGTTCTGTGTCATTTCCTCTTTTTTCACTTCAGCAGTTGAAATCTTCAAGGTAGCCTCATTCACCTGCTGTTTCAGGCTTTCATTTTCTTGACCGATCACCACTAGCTCTTTCTCCTTCTCTTCTAACTTGGATTTTAGCATGGTTATCTCTTCCTTTGCCAGAGATAAGTCATGGTCAGATGCTTTCTCTGGCTCTGGAGTTGCCGGTGGTTCAGTCGATACGTCAATTTGTTTGGTCTCTTTTTCCTCAGAGGTCTGTTGACTGATTTCAACCTTGGGCTCAACTGTTACTTTCTCTACCGGAACTTCAAAAACATCAGTCTCCTGCTCGATTTCATCCTGAAATTCTTCCTGGGGATAGGTTTCTCTTATATTAGCTTCTTCTTGGATTTCACTTGGAGAATGCTGTTTTGCAATCTCCAGAGACTCTCTAGCTTTTGGTTTCTTGATTTTCTTCTCCAGTTCTTCTTGAGCTTCCTTCTTTGCAGCCTCAGCTGATGCCAACTGGTCTTTCAGAACCTTTAGCTCTTCTTGCGCTTGCCCAAGTTGAGATTCCAAATCCGCAATGCGAGTACCAAGTTTCTTCTGGTGTACTGGATCAGAGTGAGGGGCACCTCTTGGCGAGCGACGGTCTCCAAGCTTGGGACTGCGATCAGCAATTGGTCGATGATGTGGTGGATCTGAATCAGAACTTGATGTCCTGAGCTGATGCGGACCTCGAGGAGACTGTCTTTGAGGTACTTCCGATCCCCTATTCCTCATTAAAACAAGACAAAAAAATCAACCAAATATTATTTAGACACTCAATTTACTTGAATCTTATTGACATGCTATTCACATAAACAAACTAAAGTTATATAAAGAGAAGGATTACACTAGTGAGTTGAGTTTTTATTAATGATCTCGCAGAACGGGAAGCAACTCAACAGAAATCACATTCCTGGATGAAATGATAAACAAAGTAATTGTGATAAGATTTGCGTCTCTAACCTTGACCTCGGCATTTTGTAAACCTGAAGATGTATGCAGAAGAAGAGCGATGCAAAGGAATAGATAGTCAGAAGCTTGTAATCTGCAAAATTCAAGGTGCCAAAAGCATCAATATACCAATTAAATCAAAGAAAATGAATGCCACAGAAACATAACAAGAACATCTACTCCATTTAGGCCACCAAGAGTCCCAAAGAGTCTATGATCCTAGATATCTGCAATTGATGAAAGGTCAAAACTCAAGGGCCTGAAACCAACAAAATTATAACTGTTTATGTCCTTTGTCTTGCATGTTCTAAGTCAATACATGCCTATGCAATTCCTAGCAGGTCGATTCACAATTTAATGCAAATTAGGCCTGGCCGCAGCATGTGACTGTAAAAGTACATTTTTAAAATTTCCCACAGAAGCACAGGCTCCCCACAAGCATTGCAATGTGGTTCATTATAAGTTAGGTCATTCCTCATCAACAAAATAGTCAAAGAAGTAACATGTTTGCCATCTCCACCATCTAATGGTCCCTTATGCAAAATTAGAATTGGACATTATACATCCAATGCCCCAAAAGAAAAAGAAAATGAATGTGCAAAATCATTTCAAAATCTTCTGGCGTTCACGCAGAGCAGGAAAGCCATGCAATTCAGCAGAGGGGTTAACATTTACGCTTTCCAAGTGGGTGCATTTGGCCCACCATTTTACTCATTTTAGGCATCAAATTATTCAATAATTGAAAGCAAAACTTCACTTTAGTTTTGTGGTAAAATTTGAAGCAAACCCACTTCCATCTTTTTCACATAATGAATTACTTTCATATTGCTGATCAAATCATGACTGCAAAACAATGTGAAAAACAGAAAAAATACAACACCTCTAGGAAATCCCAGTAACATTACCGGGATCAACGAGGTTAGTAACATACAATGCGAGATTGATAAATGTTATCAATATTACTTGGCCAGTAGGATAATGTTCCCCCAAAATATATCTTCAAACTTTACCAAAACTTGTCTACAAGGACCCAAAAATACCAAAATCCAATAAAATCCGAAATGAAAACTTCAAGGAAATCACTTTTGCCAAGCCTCCATGTGTTTATATTTCTCAAGAGCTTTTCTGGGGCAGTGTAAAAAAGCACTTTTCTTGTTCCATCATATATCAAACTGTGGGCATTTTCTTAAAGCTCTAATAAAATAACTTTTTTTGTCACCGATATTTTCAAATTCACAAGGGCACTTATGATATTCCACTCAGTTTTTCCATTATTTCAGCTTTTGCTGACAAGTTTAAAAGTAGTGGATGATATAAAAGGAGCAGAGACAGAGGCAGGCAGGCATGTTTTACACAAGTACAAAAATCAGCCTCAGGAAGAAGGAAAGATATATCTCTCCACGCGCCACCACGCGCGTGGTATTGTATCATAGAAATTTGCTAAATTTGTATGTATTTGTACATACGAGACAACCATAGACAACAACAAAATTATTGTGTATTCAATCAATTGGTTATTCAAACGAAAAATATAAAATAAAAATTCAAACAGATCAATGGTCAAGAATCACCATATTTGAGGAGATTGAAATGGATCAACCATTGATAGTCGTAAAAAATAATGAAAAATATTAAATGGGTTAGATCTTAAATAAATAAATATAAGTCTCAACTGTATTTTGAGACCTTGCTGATGATGAAGTGTTTGGTAGCTGAGAAAAGAAAAGAAGAGGCAAGAGAAAGTGATGAGATTTTAACTTCAAGAACATCTTGCACTCTCATTTTCAACAATAAAAAAGATCACACCACAAGAAAACTAGCAATGCCGGACAACAAGCATGCATAAATAACAGCGAAAAAATAAAACAATGCAAGAGAAAAAAGAAGAAGAAAATCAATAAAAGAAACTTCTTTTTCACCTCACCTTGTTATCTGAAACTGAGAGCTTTAGCTTGAGCTACACATATTCTTCATCTATGATGAATTTATGAGAAACCCTTTTGAGAAAAATGCAAGAGAATCAATGGAGAAGAAGAAAGGTAAAATCTTTTTTTTTTCACAATAAGTAATGGGGATGGAGATGGAGATAGAGATAGAAAGAGAAGTGAGGTGAAAAGTTTGAAACTTAGAAATAAAGCTGGTGGGATTTTGAGTGTTGCGGGTGAGGGTGAGGGTGAGGGTGAGGGTGATGGTAGTGCAGGAGAGGACAAAAGAGTAATTTAAAAAATGGGGGTAAGTAAATTAATTTAATGTTAAATCTTGAAAATACAACCTGTGTAACAATGGACTCTTGTCTTTTTGTCAGATTATCTCTCTAAATTCAAACTCTTTTTTCTAATTTCGAACACTTTCCTCCTGTTCCAATAAACACTACAGTGCGTGCAATTTTTCAACTTTAAATATTGTTTCAAATTTATTTGTATTTTCAAATTTTAATATCTTTAACTTATGCATCGTAATCTACATTATAGATTTAATTAACTTTTGTTTGGTGTATAAATAGACTCGGAAACGGACGTGTATATTCATCTAATCATAATAGGTTATATTTAAACTCTTTCAATCATAACATGTTATATCAATGTATGTAACAGCTCGTATTTTATAATTGGACAGATCCATGTTTGTTCATGTAGCGATAGATTTTATTCGAAAATGAATGAATTTGTGAGCATGTCTTACTACATGATATGATCTAGGGGTGGTAAAATTCAGTGTTTTAAAACTTGACCTAGCCCGACCGGTTAAACCGGTTTAATTGAAACCTAGGACCTTCATCGACTTGGGTTGACAATTTCTCTATTCACCGAAAATCCTAGAATTTGAGATGATGATCGATGAACAATTGAAGGTCGGGGTGTTAGGGTTTTTGAAGAGAAAGTGCCGATGAGTGTAATGGTAGCGATGGAATTGATTTTTAGTGAATTAATCTATTGAAAATCGAAAAATAATCGATGGCAACAACAGTCAGCTTTTGTCGGCGATTGGTGAGATGAACGGGGGTGGGGTGAGATGAGTTTTGGTCAGGAGGTTGAGGGGAATATTTTCGTGGTGATGGGGAGGGTTGTCAACGCCAGCGGTGGTGAGATCTAGCCGAAATCAGTTGACGCTAGCATTAGGTAGATCTGGCAAAAATCGATCAATTTTTTACCAGATCTTAGATAGATTTTCTAGGGTATGGGCTCAAGGGATGATTGTGATTGCATTTTGTGTGTCGCCGCCACCAACTAGTCGACAACCGATTTGTATTTGGGGTGTGTTTGCTAAATTTTAAACCTATAGGGACTTAACTGGGATTTTTAAGGTTGAATTTGTTAAATTTATTAAAAAAAAAAAATTACCCTGTTTGACTGGCTGATCAAACTGGTTAAATCAATCAACCCAGGACCCGACAACTTTGTTAGGTTTCTTCTCGGGTTGGTTATTAAAACATTGGTAAAATTGATTGATGTGTCGAGTTTGAGTATTGTCACATAGAGGAGTAGAATGTGATTATTCATGAATATGACAAGAATATATAGCACATAAACTGTTTAATAAACAGCTTGTACTTGTATTGCAACACAACTTAACCTATTTATGACATGTTTAACTCATAAACATGAGATAAACTGTTTAATAAATGGCTCGTACTTGTATTGCAACACAACTTAACCTATTTTTTAACTTGTTTATCTCGTGTTTAATTTGTTTAACCAATTTATTAATCATGTCGTACTTATGTCATAAATGATTAATCGTGTCATAATCGATTAATAATCATATCAAAAATGGGTTGTGTAACCTTATTAACTATTTGTGTAACTTAACATGTTTGTAGGTATTGGAACTTATCAACCAAGATACAATTGAGTTGTACGAATTCGTGTATTATTGGTTGATTTTGTTAAAAATTACCCCTCCTAGTATGATCTATGTTCTTTCTTCTTAAGATTTGATAGAGATACAACCATCTTACATTAAATTTGGTGCATAAATCTTATAAATTACTCAAACCAATTAATATCTCAAGTGATAGTATATATGCTGTTATTTATTTATTTATTTTACAGCTCTACATAGTAAAAGTTTAAAATCAATAGATTCGCTTCAATTTTACTCCAAATTCTGGGAATGCTCAATAATATTGAAAAGTTATTGTTAATTAATTGAGTAGGGCAACAAATGCAAAAGATCATTAAAACTTTTATACTTTTGTTTGACTTGAATGCCCCTACCTTTTGATTATTGTTCTTCTAAGGATTATATGTATTCATTAATTAAATCATCTCCACTCATTCATTAATATATTTTTTGCCATTTCTTCTTCTTTTACTTATTTATTTTATTTAAACAATAACTATTTATTTGTATTAATATATTAGGATTTGATGATCGTAAAAAGATGTAACTATATTAAATATTAAATAGTTGATTCAATAACTTGATGAGATCAATATTAATTATTGGAATATGATTAAAAGGTTTAAGTATCAACTTTCAAACCATAATCCAATGATAAAAAAACATTATGCAACAAGGAAATACAAACCCCTAATAATGTTATACCTAATTTAGGTTCTTCAATGATAAGAGTTACTATAAGGCCCAACGGCATCTTCCCACCCAAAGTTTGCCCTAAAGACAATTTCATATCCAAAAAGTTTCAAAACAATGGTTTCCACATACCATTAAAATCTGTTAGTAAAATATGTTACCTGATATTGTGCAATAACTGTAAACACAAAAATACTCTCTCGTCTTTGAATCCAAATCTCAAATCTTATTTGACCAGAATCGCACTCCGACGAGCTAACGTGTGGGACGTGCGTGCAGGGAGTTGGTTGGGGCAAAAAAGTAAACAAGTAGCAGGCATTTTCAAAACCATAAAAATTTTTGTCGCTAGCGATAGGGAAATGGCCGGGGAAATTTTACAATCAGTCAACAACAAACTCAAACTCCAAAACAACAATCAATTATGTCCAAACAACTCCACAATTACTCCAATCAAAATCCCAATCACAATTATCGCTCAAAAACCCTAGGTCGTATCGATGATGATTGGAGAACAATCTTGGCCAAGGATGTTTGGGGATTTTGTAAAAGGGAGGCCTGTAAAGCTCAGGGTGGCGATATGTTGGATTTTAAAGGTCGAGATCGATCAGAATTCGGCCTAAGAAGGTCGATCGCATGAAGCACAAAACACGTGATTGTCGTCGGTTTGTGAGGCCGACGGGATGGGTGGTATAAAGGTTTTGGTATGGGAGGTTCAAGGAATCAGATGGTGGTGGCGAGGATCGTTACGATGCCAGAATCAGCCGGTGGGCATGAAATGACAGTCATGTGGTTGGTTGCGAAGAGGTGAAAATCTGGCCAAAAAACAGTCGGTAAGGCTATGTAAGTGTGTAATCTGGGTTACGGTGACTTTTCCCGTTGATTCCGGTGAAGAATCTGACAAGAACCAGCAGTGAACGGTTGGCGGTGGCACCTGTAGTGGTGATGAGAAGAAAATGGAAGGAGGGTTTTTTTTGTTTTTATATAGGGATAAAATGACATAATTACCCTTTGATTGTTTTTAAATTTACTATCCTATCATTCTTCAGTTAAACTTAACGGACAAATATTAATGGAAAGTGGATAGTTGTCATTTCAAACTTTTTGGGTACGAAATTGTCTTTAGGGTAAACTTTGGGTGGATGTCCTTCGGCCTTACTATAAATTATGAAGAAAAGAAAAGCTCTTTGAAGTGTACGAAATCGACAACGAGTAAGCAAAGAATTTATGGTCAAAACATGTATCCCATTTGGTTGTTGCAAGGTTTGGTGAGACATTATGATTATGGTTTATAAAATTGACAAAAAAATTTATTGAATTTACATAAAGGATTTTGAGTTTAAACCACTATTCTCACATTGTTACTAAGAAAACCCAAAACCCAATATTTAAACCTCTCTTTTCACATCGTCACTAAGAAAATGATACGTGTAGAAGTCTCACAAGCCACCCCACATTCCACTTCCCATGCAAGTCCCAAGCAAATAGCCACGTCTTCATTGTTGGAGAATAAATAGGAGTTTGTTTCTCCATTAACAAGTTTCAAGATCAAGCTTTAGGAGTCTTTTACTGCTTTTTAGTTATTAGTTGGTTATGGGTAGTTACCATATCTTAGAAAATAGGATCAATTACAGAAGTATTGTTAGGAAGTCCTTATAAATTGGTTGAGTCGTATAGTTTGTTTTCATGTTATTTTTCTAGTTAAACAATATTATAAGAAAACTCCTTGAAGATCCAATCTCTATCGAACAAGATTACTCATCCCTTCCTTATTTCTTTATTTTCTTAGCACAACGGGTTGTCTTGCTCATAAGGCTTCTAAGGCCTCAAGCTCTCAGGTACCAACACCTAACATTTTGGTATCAGAGTCAAGTTTGTCGGAGGAGCGCACCAAGCAACTGGAAGCTGAAAATAGATGACATTTCTCATACCCAAGAGCGTAACTGCCTGGAGATGCACGAGCTTTTCACCGCCATGAACAACCACCTTGATCAGTTGAGTATTCACTCTAAAATCGACAAAGGAGAGACCTCTCATGGTTACACCAACACTTCGCGCACCACTCAAGGCACTCGATTGGTGGTACCTAAGTTAACCAAGCTGGAGTTTCCCAAATACTTTAGAGCAGATGACCCTACTAGCTAGATATGTAGAGCTGAACAGTTTTTTGAATTTCAACGAATTGCTCCAGATGAGCAAATGGCATTAGCAGCTTATCACTTGGATAGAGAGGCCCAAATGTGGTACCAACTCGCCAAGGCAGATGGCAAGGTTGAGACCCGGTCCCAACTCAAGAATGGGTTACAAACCCGTTTTGGACCTACGCAGTTCCAAGACTTCTTCGACAACCTGTCTAAACTTCGTCAATATGGAAGTGTACGTGAGTATCAAACCCAGTTTGAGAAATTACTAACCCGTGCAGGTTCGTTATCTCCATCACAGCAAGTGGGTTGCTTCGCTAGTGGACTCAAAGAATTTATCCGTGTGGAGGTGCAGGCATCGCGACCTTTAACCTTAAGCACTACGATAGGCCTCGTTAGGCTTTACAAAGCTAAGGTCTCTGTTGGGACCAAAAAAAAACCAACTCAAGGAGCTTCTCGAACCTTTCCTGTCAACAATGGAACCGTGAGCCGACCAGTCACTTCATCCATCCGACAATTCTCACCTGTTGAAATTGAAGAGCGTAGAAAGAAAAGGTTATGCTTCCACTACAATGACAAATTCGGACCACGACATGATTGCAAGAAGCTATTTATAATGGAAGCATGTTGGCTTGAGGAAGAGACTGATGATGTCCCATGTGACTTTGTTGAACATCATATTGACGTCCACCAAATAGAGGAATCTCTTGCTATCTCTTTACATGCAATAGTTGGGACCCATACTCCACAAACCATGTGGGCAACTGGTACTATTAATCATCACACTGTGTCTGTCCTTTTAGATTTTGGTAGCACACACAATTTTCTTAAAGAAGAGTTGGCAAGAGGAATGGGGTTAATACATGATCCTTATGGGAGCTTAGAAGTTCAAGTTGCCAATGGGGAACGAATTTCAAGTGTTGGTAAATGCAAGGGTGTGTGGCTTCACCTACAAGGTTTTTTAATCATGGTGGACTTTTACTTGTTGTCGCTTGAAGGGTACGACGTAGTCCTAGGCGCACAATGGTTAAGTACCCTTGGCCCAATTTTGTGGGATTTTTCTAAGCTACAAATGCAATTCTCTTTTGAAAGGCAACATGTATGTTTGAAAGGTCTCTCAAAATCTGCTAACAAAATTGTGATTGAAACAAAATTTCAAAAAGAAGCTAGGCGTCACAACAATAGTTTAATTGTCCACCTACATGCCTTGAATGGGCGGGAGCCAACAAATGACAATCAAAAAGAGGACCAATGCATTTTCTCACTATTGGAGAACTACAAGGACATCTTTGTCAAACCAATCAGGTTACCTCCCACCATGTGTCACGACCACAACATTCCTCCATACCTAGGAGCATCTCTATAAGCGTATGGCCATAGAGATATCCACATTTCCAAAAGGGCGAGATCGAGCAGTTGGTCAAAGAAATGCTAAATTCTGGAATTGTCCACCCAAGCAACAGTCCTTACTCTTCTCCTGTTTTGTTAGTTAGAAAGCATGATGGTTCTTGGTGCCTATGTGTAGACTATATGGCCCTAAACAAAATTACAATCAAGGACAAGTTTCCAATACCAACTGTCGAGGAGTTACTTGACGAACTCAATGGATCAAATTTCTTCTCCAAGTTAGATCTTCGATCCAGGTATCACTAAATACGGGTACGAACAAAAGATATTCCAAAGATTGCCTTTAGGACGCGCCAAAGACATTATAAATTCCTCGTGATGCCATTCGGACTTAGCAATGCTTCCTCCACTTTCCAGTTATTAATGAATGAGGTATTCCAATCTTATTTGTAAAAATTTGTTTTGGTATTCTTCAATGATATTTTAATCTACAGCCACACAATGGAAGACCATCTCCAACACTTGGATGTCATCCTTGCAACCTTGCGGGCTCATCAACTATTTGTAAAGAAGGAGAAGTGTTCATTCGGCCAACAACAAGTAACATATCTGGGGCATGTTATAAGCAAGGAAGGAGTTTAGGTCGACCAAGAAAAGATTCAGTTCATGAATCGGTGGCTGAAGCCCACCAATCTCAAATCTCTACGGGGATTTTTGGGATTAACTAGGTACTATCGAAAATTCATTAAAAATTACGGCAATATTGCTCGGGCCCTAATTGACCTTCTAAAAAAGGATAACTTCAACTGGACAACTAAAGCAGACGACGCTTTCTCAACACTCAATTTTGCCATGACTCAGTCGCCAGTACTCGCTTTACCGAATTTCTTTCAACCATTCCTGCTAGAATGTGATGCTAGCGATACTGGAATAAAGGCAATCCTAATGCAAGGACAAAGGCCAATTGCCTTCTTCAGCCAAGCTCTACAAGGAAGAAATCTAGTTCTCTCTACATATGACAAGAAGATGTTAGCCATCTTCTTAGTAGTAAACAAGTGGCGGCCATATCTCCTCGGGCGTCCATTCATCATTTGAATTGATCAAAAAAGTCTGAAATATTTATGGGAACAAAAGATCACCACAGAAGTTCAACAGCATTGGTTCTACAAGTTGTTCGGGTATGATTTTATTATTGAATACAAAAAGAGTGTTGACAATATGGTTGCAGATGCCCTCTCTCAACAAGAACATGGTGACCTCCATGCTATTTCTCAACCGGTGCCTAGGTGGCTTGACCCTATCAAAGATGAAGTGATGTCCCATCCTAAGCTTCAAGAATTGGCCAAACTGATCCAATCTGGTGAAGCCGTAGAACTATGGCAATACAAAACAGGAGTTATCTTTTGGAAGGAACGTATCTACCTACTTCCCACATCTGATCTCATTCCAATGATTGTGTCCGAGTTCCATTCCACCACCTATGAAGGATTCCACAAGAATCTCCAATGAATCCGGTCAGTTTTTTACTAGCATGGCATGTGCACTACTGTGCGTTACTTCATTCGGGCATATGAGGTATGCCAACATAACAAATCCCAAACATTGATGCCAGCAGGGCTACTCCAACCTCTTCCAATCCCAACTCAAATTTGGTTGCATATCTTTATGGATTTTGTGGAAGGGCTTCTGAATTCAAAAAGGAAATCAATCATTTATGTAGTGTTGGACCGACTATCTAAATTTGCTCACTTTATAGCCATGGCCCATCCTTAAAGTGTGGCAAGTGTGACACAAACCTTCTTTGAAAATATTTTCAAGCTCCATGGCATGCCGGAAAGCATTATTTGTGATCGAGACCCAACGTTCACTAGCACCTTTTAGACTAACCTCTTTCGTTTACAAGGTACAGACTTCAATTTTAGTTTCGCATATCACCCGCAAACCGATGGCCAAACGGAGGTTATCAACTTAACATTGGAGACGTATTTACGTTGTCTCACATTGGATCAACCAAAGGAATGGATTAATTGGTTACCATGGGTTGAGTATATTTATAACACTTCGTTCCATATTGCAACTGGACTCACTCCGTTTGAGATTGTATATGGGCGAGCCTTGCTCACACTCATTTCTTAAGTACCAGGAATGACCAAAGTCGAAGCTGTTGACAAGGCCCTTAAAGATCGCGATGAGGTCCTCAAAGTGGTACGCCAAAGGCTCCAAATGGCTCAAAACAAAATGAAACATATTTATGATCGCAAGCATAGAGGGGTGAGCTACTCAGTGGGAGACTGGGTTTATCTCAAGCTCCAACCTTATCGCCAAGCAAGAATGTTGAAACGTAGCAACCACAAATTGGCACCGAGATTTTATGGACCTTACCAAATTATTTAGAAAATATGACCCGTGGCTTACAAGCTCTCTTTACCTACATATTCAAAAGTGCATCCAATTTTCCATGTTTCTCTGTTGAAGCACCAAGTTGGTCCATCCACAATTGTTCAAACAAGTCCTCCACAATTTCATGATTCTCTTGAGGGGTTGGCAGGTCCTCAAGCTATTTTAGATGCTCGATCAAGCCCAAATGGCAAGGAGGTTCTCATTCACTGGTAGGATCATTCTCCATCTGAAGCCACCTAGGAAAACTTCAATGAACTTACTGTTCGGTACCCGCAATTTGCCCTTGAGACCAAGGGCAGTCTAAGAGAGGGGGAATGATACGTGCAAAAGTCTCACAAGCCACCCCACATTCCATTTCCCATGCAAGTCCCAAGCAAATAGCCACGTCTTCATCTAACATGCACTACCAACCACGTCTTCATCCTTGGAGAATAAATAAGAGCTTGTTTCTCCACTAACAAGTTTCAAGATCAAGCTTTATGAGTCTTTTACTGTTTTTTAGTTATTAGCTGGTTATGGGTAGTTACCATATCTTAGAAAATATGATTAGTTACAGAAGTATTGTTAGGAAGTCTTTATAAATTGGTTGAGTCGTATAGTTTGTTTTCATGTAATTTTTCTAGTTTAGCAATATTATAAGAAAACTCCTTGGAGATTCAATCTCTCTCGAACGAGATTACTCATCCCTTCCTTATTTCTTTATTTGCTTTGCACAACGGGTCGTCTTGCCCGTAAGGCTTCTAAGGCCTCGAGCTCTTAGGTGCCGGCACCTAACATAAAACCCAAAATTTAGTAATCCTAAAAGGCTAAAACCTGGTGTTTGAAGCGTTCTTCTCATCCGTGTTTCAATAGGGATAAAATATATCACATCTCCATGTAACTCATTCTACATATGTTCCACGATTCAATAATAGTTTTATATTTGAATGAGATAATTACATCCACCTCTTAAGTTTCATAAAATTTATGAGGGCTTTGCTTATTTCTAAATATAAAGACTTATTTGTAAGTAGATCCAATTTTAGAGAAAAATAATGTAATTTTATCTACTATATGTTTTCTTAAGACCCAGCTCATGTGCTGCAATGTGTAACTACTATGCTTTAAAAATTAATTCGTGTTGACAATTTGAGTAAATTAATTTCACTAAAAGATGTAGAAAGATTCCAAGTGAGTCATATATTTCTTGTATAAGTCAACCAAATTCTTCATATTATAGAAAAGATGTTTTGTATTATTCGGTAACATGATTACTTTTTAATGTTTCCAATACTGCCAATACATCGCATGCTTATGAATTATTTAATTAATTTTTAATCTCGACTTTCCATTAACCAATTACAATATGACATGGAACACAAAATCTTATTACCTTCTCTAATCTTATGACTTTAATCACTTTCAACAAGAAATTGATTATTGAAGAGTAATAGTTGATCACATGATGAAAGCAGCACACTTATTAATTTCTGATAAACTGTGAGTACAATAAAAATTAAAAAAAGAAAAAGGGTAAGGAAGGCATAGGTAATAAAAGTGGAGTGGAATTGATGAGGATGAGAATTGACAAAGCATGTGAAGCCAAAAGATTTTGCTTAACATTATTATCAGACAAAGCATGTGATACTTTTAAATGTTTCTGATATTGCTATATCCTCTATCCTATTTGGGACCAACATCCAATGGACATCATTGG
This sequence comes from Pistacia vera, assembly GCF_008641045.1. Lineage (NCBI taxonomy): Eukaryota > Viridiplantae > Streptophyta > Magnoliopsida > Sapindales > Anacardiaceae > Pistacia > Pistacia vera. The sequence continues at coordinate 546,961 of NW_022196274.1, forward strand.
GTTATTCATAAATACAAAGATCTTGATGCTACTCTGTCTGCCTCTCCATGGATATTAATGCCTCCCACATTCAACATTTACATTATCTTCTTATTTTATAATTTAAAAAAAAAAAAAAAAAAAACCTCCAAGAAATTCCCTGAGGTTAAATTAACAATAACCATGGCGTCTCCTAATTTTGCTTAATTATCATGTTCAAAGGATTCATATAACCAGAACGTTATCAACCAACTGATATGCCCCTCCATTTTTATCCCTATCTTAATACATGGGACATATTCTATTCATAATTGTGGACTGTGCCTTATTTTACGACAACCCTACTTAAAAGACCTTCATAATTTGTCAATTTGACCTTTTTAAATTGGTTGAGCAGATAAGATCTTCATCCTCTTTTGTTTCATTTATCTGTTCACAACTTTTATACCTTCACTCTAGCGTTACATTGACTCGTGGACTTTAACCCTAGAATTTTTTTTTTTTTTTTTTCTAAAATACATTGCTTTTAGAAAAAGAATAGTAAATTTATATAAGAGTTTTTTTAATTGTCTAAAAATAAGAAAATAAAAAATAAAAATTTCCTAGCTCGAGCATCAACGTGACTTTTTCTAATTGTTAAGAGTGAAAAGATATTAAATGGAAGATTTTATCACTAAACAAATCATGACAAGATCAGATTTCAATTTAATCATTAAAAAAATGGTTTTTAAGTAATTATTTATTATCTAATTGTACCTCGTGTTCCTATCCTATCAAGAGTAAATTACATTTTCCCACCAGGGTTTGCCAAATCTGCAAGTTCCCACTCCTGGTTTCATAAATTGCAAATTCCCGCTCTTAAATTAACAGAAAATTGTTTAATCTAACAGTTAAAAGGGTAAAATAGTCATTTCAAAGATGAAAATTTTAAAATAACCCTTCATTTCTCAAATTCACCCCATCGAAAATTTTCAAGATAACCCTTCACTTCTCAAATTCACCCCACCAGAGATTTCAGGTCATTCTGATCTGTTTCCGACACAATTGACCCCTCTCGACACCACCATTACAATCCCCTCAACCCTCATATCAAAACCCCTAACCTCCCCGCCTGATTGAACCCCCCCCACTCGTCGGCCGTCGCTTTTAGTGTCAATCAGCAATTCATCCAAATTCTGGTAGGTCTCGACATTGAAAATCACCCCCAAGACCACCAATAGCATCGTCGGCTTTCCCCCAACATCACCAACAGATATCGCCCGCCAATCGTCGTCGACTCTCCCTTAGGTTTTCGCATTTTATCACCCCTTTCTAGCCAAATTCCCACACCTCGCCGAGGTGCAATCGGATGGAAAAGTAGAGGTTTTGGTGAGGAGGATAAGGGGATGCTGATGGTGGTGTTAGGGAAGTCCAATGGTGTCAAAATCAGGCCGAATTTTTGGTTTAACCAGGATCTCCTTTGAGGGTTATTTGCGAGAAATTTGAGATGTGGAGGTTATCTTGAGAGATAGGCATGGCAATGTTCCCCGAGATTTCGGGGACCCGTCCTACCCCGCCCCATATGGGGCGGCGAAGCCCCGATTTTTTTGGGGATAGGGGCGGGGGTGGGGGGTGTTTTAATCCCCGTCCTCGGGGATGGGGCGAGGGTGGGTGATACATTTCCCCCAGCCCGCCCCGTATATAATATATAAAATTAAAAAAATGTATATATATATTTACTTTTCACTAATATCCTTATATTTCACCTAATTACACAATTATCCTTCCTATATAAACCCATATTTTTCTAATTCCCTCACCCTAAACAATTGAACAAGAACAAACTCTGACCCATTTTTATGTATAATTAATTATGTTTAAACGATTAATTTAAGTGTTTGCCATGTGGACGAGAATTAACTATTGTGTTTGGTAATGCTCAAATTAATTTATGTTTATATAAAATTAACGGGCCGGATACGGACCTCCAACATTCCCCTTTGGGGCGGGAAAGGGAAATTCCTGTCATCCCCGTAACGGGGATGGGGCGAGGGTGAAAAATGATTTTGAGGGTGGGAATGGGTACGGTGAATGAGATCCCCGCCCCGTTGCCATGCCTATTGAGAGATAAGTAACGATGTTAATTTAAATATGAGAATCTACAATTTATGACACCATGGGTGAGATCTTGCAGATTAGCCAAACCTTGGGTGGGAAAACGTCGTTTACTCTCCTATCAAAGGAAAATTCATACTATGGTGTGCTACGCTTCATAAAGTTGTCAAATCAATAAATGACTCTTGAATCTCGCCCAGTATTTCATTGACCAATTAACAGATGAAACGGTTAAATTTGGCCGTTTGACACCTTTTCCCTCCTATCAATATTGACTCAGTCACCTACTATTCGTTCAATAGATTCTGCCCATTCAAGTATAGTACAGTACACCAGCAATTATCAGGGACTAATCTGTAGCTACAGAAGGTCTAACCAGGGTAATAGAAGTAAAAGTTCGACATCATTCTTCCAAGAACCATTAATAATCTAAAACACAATATAATAGGCATATTATTTCAAGAATGAACTATATAATAGTGAATCTGCAATTCAAGCCTTATGTCACCACCCCAGTTCTATGCAATATTTCCCTTTCAATATATGATGAGTCTCGGGTACATCAGTTAAAAGAAAATACTACTACTATCCTGAAATGTGCTGACGCAAAAGGAATAAGATGACTCAAAATTGCTATTCACAGTAGGAAACAGACTGCGTTTCATAATGGTTTCAGTTTATAATGACAAATTTATGCCCTTTATCACAACTGACAGGCATCTTTTCCATGGGATTTTTTATCAAATGGAAATCAAACAAATCATTCTAACTCAAAGAATACCATAGCCAACCAACCAACCTTTCATTCATTCAAATAATCTGCCGTCTTTCCTTTTTTTAACATTTATATATGAAGAAATAGAGTGTGAGGAGAGGGAATCATAACTACCTTAAACTTTGAACTAGCTGCAAGCAATGCAATGCAATGTGCACTGGTCCTAGCTCCAGACTCTGCCAGCATCATCCGTTCGAGAAAACCCACCACTGACAACTATTGCCATGAAACTCCTGGTCCACTTGTTACAGATCCAGCCTCAGCTAGAGAAACAGCCATGGCCAGCATCATCTGCTCCTCAAAACTCTCGGGAACAACAGGTCCTGGGACATTTTGAAAGTTGCCTCCAATCTCATCAGATGTGGGCATTCCTGAAATTCCAACTCCGTCTTCTACGACATCAGAGCTTGCATAGCTGGTACCTGCTTCGGCCACTTCTGATCCACGATCTACTCCCCATTCGCCTTCATCTCTAGCCGCTTCCACTCTGCCATCAGGCGATGAGTTGATGGAGCTCTCTGCAGGAGGATAGTTCTCCGCATCTCGGGCCACCCTATTGTAGAACCTGCTACTACCTGGAAGCATATCGAATCCTGAAAGATTTGCATTATGGTTTATAGATGATTCTCCACTTGTTTGCTGACGCTCAGCAAGGGCAGCTATTGCACAAGCAAGACCACCAGAAGGGGATGATGATGTACCAGCCATTGGAGCCACAGTTGATGAGACATAGCGATCTTCTGTAACATATTGGTCAGATGGAGCAGCATCATAAGCAGGGTGTCTTTGTCTGCCATTCTCCTGTATAAGTCAATTTTTATTATTTTAATGCAATTTCAAAGAGTCAGGACCAATTAAACAGCCGTCAGAATTTCAAGTCTAATTTGAGACACAGACATGTAAAAAACAATAATTACAATAGTAAGTGGCCAATTTCCTGTTGTTTTTTTAGTGCCGAGGCTTAATATGAGTTTTTACCAAAAATCGTTTCTATAACATGAACATTGCATTTAACAATGCAGAAATTCATAATAAGCAAAATTCTGCAAAATTTCACCCAATTTGAAGGCAATAATACATAACACTCAAACTTTGCAATTAAAGGCACGAAAAGGAGAAACCTCAGAAAACATAACCTAACAACTGAACTTTGGTCATAAATAATGCCAAAACACAAAGAAGCTTAGCCGGCCGAGATCAAGCAGACACTAATTGATCTTGGAATTTTTCAGTTCAACTGCCAAAAGTAATCAAAGAAATTGTTTATCCACACATTTGAGTCTGGTTTATGCACAACCCATTCATAACAATTAGTGAATCACTTTCTAATCTTGACTGCAGTATCCAACATCAAGAAAAGTGATTGCCATATTACCTAGCAGCTTTCATAGTAAGGCAAACTATATAGTCCAGAAAATCTCTTTCTAAATGAGAAACTACAAAAAGCCATTCCCTGTAGTTGGACTACTCAAAATTAAACTAATTTTAAATAGAGCACTGTTTACCTGAATGGAAAGCCAGATTGCTTCCATGACCATTATATCTTCCAAATCCAGGTCAAACTCATCATCTCTGCAATTTAAATAATCAATACAGCATAGCTTCAGATTCCATTTAAAACATCAAATGGACCTCAAATAACCAGAGCTACCAGATGAAATTTCAAGTTCCACATATGACATCATATAGTTTGAAATTACTCTAAAAAGGTTTATGCACACATAATAAGGTTCAATGAGGTTATAAAGACGGCCTGTTATTCTTGCACATATTTAGAGTCAATGATTAGATTGATTTAATCTTTATTATGACAGTTTGTAAATCTTCAGAGCATGCAGACCAGCCTCTTGTGACATTAACTTCCCTAAAGTTTGCTGTTCCGTTCTTCATGTAAGTCTTCAGACTTCTATACAAATGTTGCAAATCATTTGGTTCATAGTTCTATACTTATGTCACAGTATCTAATTCATTTCAAGTTCTGAAAAGGGGCCTAGGCTTCCTCGTTACGTCACAAGTCATTAACATCAAAATCTTCTGTTGCATTAGATAACCAGATAATTGAAAAAAGACCCAAAAAAAAAAAGACACTCATAACTGAAGTCTCAGAAGGTTAATTACTTGGGATATAATTCTAGCAAAGATACCAATAGAATTAATCTCTCTAAAATAATTCTAGCTTTGATACCAATAGAATTAATCTCTCTAAAATTCAACATCTATAAACTTCATAAGACTATTCAAAATAAAGTCTGCATCTGCTTCATTCAACAAGCAAAAACCCCAATCCCTTTACTTTTTACTAACAAGATTAAAATTTGAATACATCTTCCCTTAACCCTGACAGCAAACACAGTGCTCTAAACCTTAGTGAGGAGGTAGATAGCCTTTAGTTCAACACCAAAGTATCTTGGATTCCAATAGAGTGCCATTTTTTTCTTATTTTTGAAACAGGAAAAGGCAAACGAAAATTCAATAGTATAGTCAGATTGTTTATTCATTGAAATCACTACATATAATTATATCTCAAAACTCCATGAACTTTGACCATCATCAAGTCATCCAAAGCTCACCGACATAAATATGATGATGGCAGATGATTTCTGTCAACTAACTTTAAATTCTTCAAGAACAAGCATTTTGCTGAAGCTTATACATATAAATATGTCCACATCAAGGGAGGGCTATCAAGAGAAGTAAAGTAACAATTACCTAACACAGCTAGCAAGCTCAAAATCCACAAAAAAATCCAATCTCTCAGTTAAACAAAAGCAAATCTATCTAAAATGTCTGATTCTTCACAAATGTGACACTTGTAAATCAAAAGATATCATATTCTCATAGATGGAACATTTGCAACAAGGCGGCAACACATATCTTAGCAAAGAAAAGAGTAACAGATTTCAGAAAACTTCCGAGACCATAGGTTTCATTTTAGCAATTTTGGTCATTCCTATAGACTAGTTTTATTAATTATTATTAAACAATGACCACCAGGAAAACAACTAAAACTATATAGCAACTTCAACCATGAATAGCAAGATAACAGCCAAGAACACTACATACCTGTTTTGTCTCGGGTGTGAAGGCTGTCTTATAATAGGAGCAGCACATGAATCTTGGAAGGATACAATTTCATCACGTTCCACAGATCTAGAAGATGAAACTGTAAAGAAAAAAGTTATACAATGTACAATTGTAAGAGCGAAAGGAACAATTATATATAGTTAGAAACAGAAATAAACGAGATGGTACCGGCCATTGAGCTGTATTCAACCTCTCCTGGTGCTACACTTGTGCTTGAAGAACTTAATTCTTGTCTTTTTTGCATTCTCTCTTCCTCATCGTGAAGTTCCTGCTGCCGCATCCTAATTTTTGCTTCTATAACACGTTGTTCTTCCTGCAGAAATTGGAAAAATGTAAATCAAATTAGCATTCCATCAGAAAATTACTATCCAAACATTCTACAATTTTAATAATACAACAATGAAAGCTATGGGTGACCAGATCTCACAATTTGCTCAATGCCTTTTTCCTCCTTTGTTTTCACACCTCGATACTCCACAGCATAATTTGAGGTTTTGCAAAAAGGACATCTTATAATGTTAAGAAATACAATCACAGGAAGTATGAATCAAATAATGGATATAGAAACAATATAAAATTAAGATATTTATATTAAATTTTAAATTTGAACACATGGCATTAATACTGAAGGATACTGAGTAGGGCGATTAGAATTGGGATTCTTCATCTGCAAAAAACACTCTGATCCAGGAAAGATAAATCAAATTACATGCAAACATTAATTACTGTATTTATAATTAACACTTGATGCAAGGTAGAGAAATCAAATCACAGAATATCTACCTGTACAAATGCCTTTCATGCAACATCTTGATCGGTTGAGACTTGGATAATACTACAAACACAAGCAACAAAAAGCCAATTGAATAGACAGATTCAACTAAACCTAAACACAAACAAACTAATCTACATCTTTTGGCCTTCACAATCTCCTCCGATAGGTCATAGAAAAAAGGATGACAAGCAAAAGATAAAACAATGTGTTCTTCATCTTTTAAATCCACTAGGCCCCCAAGACAAATGAAATATTGGGGAATTATTGAAACAGCATCAAGTCAATTTTGTTCTTGAAAAACATTAAACCAGGTCACCAATTTCATGTTTCCATAGACCTAGTTCATCTTTTCATCCTGAATTTTATAAAGGAACCAGAGTAGAAGATACAAAGAAGAAAGCCAGAGATAGAAAAGCACTAACCAAGAAGCATATAGGGCACTCTTCGAGATCACAGCAACAATCATCATCCCCAGGATAGCAAGGAGCAAGCTTAGAGTCAAGAATTAGCTTCTTAAGCTTCTTAACATCCACATCTTTGTGAACATATAACCCCTGCGGTCTTGTGTACCTCTCATCCACCACTTGCCTCCTCCTTCCCAGCTTATTACCCATCCAATACAGTTCTCTTCTGTTTACTTTGCCTCTTTGTTTAGTACTCAAATTTATCAGAATACAAAAATCAAAAACAACAACAAGAATCACAAGTAAACATTCTGTTTCACTTCACTAATACATTTGATTCCTACAAAGAACAGCCTTAATCGAATAGACTCAAATGGAGCTGGTAACACGTTCAAAAGACATTTGCATAGCAGCTTAAACCCTAACTCATGTCTATTTACAACAGACAGAAAATGAATTCGCCAAAATTGGCAACAATTCGCTGCCGGAAAACATTTTCAAACCCTGCAAGTGCCAGAAAAGAAAGCAAAACACAAATTACAAACAGAATACACTTCCTAAAGCGAATTCACCTAAAGCGAATTCACTACAACAAAATTCAGAAACCCTAATTTTAACATCACAGCACAAAAATCACAGTACCGAATCGCAATACTCGCTGTCCAATTGACTTCACAATTGCCGCCGAATAACATTTCCACAACACTACAAAAACCACAAACAAAAACAAGTTACTTCAAAAAAACAGCAAAACAAAAAAAAAATGGGAAAAAAAAAATTACCAAAACGAACAGAGAAAAAACAAAACGAGATGAAATGAAAAGAACAATTGAGTGGTTAAAAAGAACAAACCTTGAAATACGTGAAGTGAATTGTTGTGAAGAGGTGGAGATTAAGAGAGAGAGAGTCTCTCTGTTGAAGAGACTGGAGAGATCGAGAGATTTGCTAACAATAAGAGAAACACAATCAGAACTTTCTCTGTTATATGAGACAAACAAACAAACAAAGAACTCTCTTTTCTTTCTTTTTTTTCTTTTTAATTTCTTGCTACGGTACGGCGACGTCCCGTAATATTTATTATTTTCTTTTATTTATTTTGTATTTAAACACTTGAAGAAAATAGTTTTCGGGATTTATTTATTGGTTTGTATTTTAGTTATTGTTGTCATACGGGGAAGAGTGATCTCTCGAGGACGGAAACTTCAGGGGAGAGGAGAGAGAGAAGAGCAAGGCACGAAACGGTGGAGTATTGGGGGAGAAAAGAATCGTCACAGGCTCACAGCATCAATCCAAGGGAATATACCCACGCGCGGGGATGGGACGCGTGGAGTTGTTTTGTTGCATGGAAACGAAAATAGAATCGGTTCATTTGGCATACAAGAATATTGATGTTCATGTAGAAAAGGAGAAATTTTTCCCTTATTTCTTTCATTTAGTGAGTTTTCTTTTTATAATTATTTTATATTCAAAGAATTAAAAAATAATAACTCCTATTTTCATATGAATATTAAATTAATCTATTCTTGTATTGATGGAGTTAGTGTACTTATTTTTCTACGGTTTTATTCTATTAGAATCCAAATACAATCCTACAAATATTGAAAACTCTATGATGAAGCTAACTTAAGTTTGTAGTATCCGATAATTAAAACTAAATGACAAAAATACCTTCAAATTGTAATGTAAAATGTTTGTATAAATATATTAAAAATATGTAAGATGTATATTGCTAAATGATTTTTTTTTTTTTTCTGTATTTCAAATACTTCATACAGTCCCTAACAAGTTGTTGGGTGTTCTTTTAATAATTTCGGTATTCGCCGGATTATTAACAATACTCATTTCGGAAAATGTTAATAAATCAAGACTCAGATTTCAATTAAATCATTAAAAAATGGTTTTTAAGTATTATTTATTATCCTAATTGTACCTCGTGTTCCTATCCATTCAAGAGTAATACATTTTCCCACCAGGGTTGCCAAATCTGCAAGTTCCCACTCCTGTTTCATAATTGCAAATTCCCGCTCTTAAATTAACAGAAAATTGTTTAATCTAACAGTTAAAGGGTAAATAGTCATTTCAAAAGATGAAAATTTTAAAATAACCCTTCATTTCTCAATTCACCCCATCGAAAATTTTCAAGATAACCCTTCACTTCTCAATTCACCCACCAGATTTCAGGTCATCTGATCTGTTTCCGACACAATTGACCCCTCTCGACACCACCATTACAATCCCCTCAACCCTCATTCAAAACCCCTAACCTCCCCGCCTGATTGAACCCCCCCACTCGTCGGCCGTCGCTTTTAGTGTCATCAGCAATTCAATCAACATAATTCTGGTAGTCTCGACGAAAATCACCCCCAGACCACCAATAGCATCGTCGGCTTTCCCCCACTCACCAACAGATATCGCCCGCCAATCGTCGTCGACTCTCCCTTAGGTTTTCGCATTTTATCACCCCTTTCTAGCCAAATTCCCACACCTCGCCGAGGTGCAATCGGATGGAAAAGTGAGGTTTTGGTGAGGAGGATAAGGGGATGCTGATGGTGTGTTAGGGAAGTCCAATGGTGTCAAAATCAGGCCGAATTTTTGGTTTAACCAGGATCTCCTTTGAGGTTTATTTGCGAGAAATTGAGATGGGAGGTTATCTGAGAGATAGGCATGGCAATGTTCCCCGAGATTTCGGGGACCCGTCCTACCCCGCCCCATATGGGGCGGCGAAGCCCCGATTTTTTTGGGGATAGGGGCGGGGGTGGGGGTGTTTTAATCCCCGTCCTCGGGGATGGGCGAGGGTGGGTGATACATTCCCCCAGCCCGCCCCGTATATAATATATAAATAAAAAAAATGTATATATATATTTACTTTTCACTAATATCCTTATATTTCACCTAATTCACACAATTATCCTTCCTATTAAACCCATATTTTTCTAATTCCCTCACCCTACAATTGAACAAGAACAAACTCTGACCCTTTTTTATGTATATTAATTATGTTTAAACGATTAATTTAAGTGTTTGCCATGTGGACGAGAATTAACTATTGTGTTTGGTAATGCTCAAATTAATTTATGTTTATATAAAATTACGGCCGGATACGGACCTCCAACATTCCCCTTGGGGCGGAAAGGGAAATTCCTGTCATCCCCGTAACGGGGATGGGCGAGGGTGAAAATGATTTTGAGGGTGGGAATGGGTACGGTGAATGAGATCCCCGCCCCGTTGCCATGCCTATTGAGAGATAGTAACGATGTTAATTTAAATGAGAATCTACAATTTATGACACCATGGGTGAATCTTGCAGATTAGCCAAACCTTGGGTGGGAAAACGTCGTTTACTCTCCTATCAAAGGAAAATTCATACTATGGTGTGCTACGCTTCATAAAGTTGTCAAATCAATAAATGACTCTTGAATCTCGCCCAGTATTTCATTGACCAATTAACAGATGAACGGTTAAATTTGGCCGTTTGACACCTTTTCCCTCCATCAATATTGACTCAGTCACCTACTATTCGTTCAATAGATTCGTGCCCATTCAAGTATAGTACAGTACACCAGCAATTACAGGGACTAATCTGTAGCTACAGAAGTCAACCAGGGTATAGAAGTAAAAGTTCGACATCATTCTTCAAGAACCATAAAATCTAAAACACAATATAATAGGCATATTATTTCAAGAATGAACTATATATAGTGAATCTGCAATTCAAGCCTATGTCACCACCCCTTTCTATGCAATATTCCCTTTCATATATATGATTCCGGGTACATCAGTTAAAGAAAATACTACTACTATCCTGAAATGTGCTGACGCAAAAGGAATAGTGACTCAAAATTGCTATTCACGTGGAAACAGACTGCGTTCATAATGGTTTCGTTTATAATGACAAATTTATGCCCTTTATCCAACTGACAGGCATCTTTTCCATGGGATTTTTTATCAAATGGAAATCAAAAACATATTCTAACTCAAAGAATACCATACCAACCAACCCATTCATTCATTCAAATAATCTGCCTCTTCCTTTTTTTTAACATTTATATATGAGAAAAGAGTGTGAGGAGAGGGAATCATAACTACCTTAACTTGAACTAGCTGCAAGCAATGCAATGCAATGTGCACTGGTCCTAGCTCCAGACTCCGCCAGCGTCATCCTTCGAGAAAACCCACCACTGACACTATTGCCATGAAACTCCTGGTCCACTTGTACAGATCTAGCCTCAGCATAGAGAAACAGCCATGGCCAGCATCATCTGCTCCTCAAAACTCTCGAACAACAGGTCCTGGGACATTTTGAAAGTTGCCTCCGATCTCATCAGATGTGGGCATTCCTGAAATTCCAACCCGTCTTCTACGACATCAAGCTTGCATAGCTGGTACCTGCTTCGCCACTTCTGATCCACGATCTACTCCCCATTCGCCTTCATCTCTAGCCGCTTCCACTCTGCCATCAGGCGTGATTGATGGAGCTCTCTGCAGGAGGATAGTTCTCCGCATCTCGGGCCACCCTATTGTAGAACCTGCTACTACCTGGAAGCATATCGAATCCTGAAAGATTTGCATTATGGTTTATAGATGATTCTCCACTTGTTTGCTGACGCTCAGCAAGGGCACATTGCACAAGCAAGACCACCAGGGGATGAGATGACAGCCATTGGAGCCACAGTTGATGAGACATAGCGATCTTCTGTAACATATTGGTCAGATGGCAGCATCATAAGCAGGTGTCTTTGTCTGCCATTCTCCTGTATAAGTCAATTTTTATTATTAATGCAATTTCAAAGAGTCAGGACCAATCAACAGCCGTCAGAATTTCAAGTCTAATTTGAGACAGAGACATGTAAAAAAACAATAATTACAAAGTAAGTGGCCAATTTCCTGTTGTTTTTTTAGTGCCGAGGCTAATATGAGTTTTCTACCAAAAATCGTTTCTATAACATGACTTGCATTAACAATGCAGAAATTCATAATAAGCAAAATTCTGCAAAATTTCACCCAATTTGAAGGCAATAATACTAACACTCAAACTTTGCAATAAAGGCACGAAAAGGAAAACCTCAGAAAACATAACCTACAACTGAACTTTGGTCATAAATAATGCCAAACACAAAGAAGCTTGCGGCCGAGATCAAGCAGACACTAATTGATCTTGGAATTTTTCAGTTCAACTGCCAAAAGTAATCAAAGAAATTGTTTATCCACACATTTGAGTCTGGTTTATGCACAACCCTTCATAACAATTAGGAATCACTTCTAATCTTGACTGCAGTATCCAACATCAAGAAAAGTGATTGCCATATTACCTAGCAGCTTTCATAGTAGGCAAACTATATAGTCCAGAAAATCTCTTTCTAAATGAGAAACTACAAAAGCCATTCCCATAGTTGGACTACTCAAAATTAAACTATTTTAAATAGAGCACTGTTTACCTGAATGGAAAGCCAGATTGCTTCCATGACCATTATATCTTCCAAATCCAGGTCAAACTCATCATCTCTGCAATTTAAATAATCAATACAGCATAGCTTCAGATTCCATTTAAAACATCAAATGGACCTCAAATAACCAGACTACCAGATGAAATTTCAAGTTCCACATATGACATCATATAGTTTGAAATTACTCTAAAAAGGTTTATGCACACATAATAGGTTCAATGAGGTTTATAGATGGCCTGTTATTCTTGCACATATTAGAGTCAATGATTAGATTGATGTAATCTTTATTATGATAGTTTGTAAATCTTCAGAGCATGCAGACCAGCCTCTTGTGACATTAACTTCCCTAAAGTTTGCTGTTCCGTTCTTCATGTAAGTCTTCAGACTTCTATACAATGTTGCAAATCATTTGGTTCATAGTTCTATACTTATGTCCACAGTATCAATTCATTCAAGTTCTGAAAAGGGGCCTAGGCTTCCTCGTTACGTCACAAGTCATTAACATCAAAATCTTCTGTTGCATTAGATAACCAGATAATTGAAAAAAGACCCAAAAAAAAAAAACACTCATAACGAAGTCTCAGAAGGTTAATTACTTGGGATATAATTCTAGCAAGATACCAGAATAATCTCTCTAAATATCTAGCTTGATACATAGAATTAATCTCTCTAAAATTCAACATCTATAAACTTCATAAGACTATTCAAATAAAGTCTGCATCTGCTTCATTGAACAAGCAAATCCCCAATCCCTTTACTTTTTACTAACAAAGATTAAATTTGAATACATCTTCCCTTAACCCTGACAGCAAACACAGTGCTCTAACATTAGTGAGGAGGTAGATAGCCTTTAGTTCAACACCAAAGTTCTTGGATTCCATAGAGTGCCATTTTTTTCTATTTTTGAAATGGAAAAGGCAAACGAAAATTCAATAGTATAGCAGATTGTTTATTCATTGAAACACTCCATATAATTATATCTCAAAACTCCATGACCTTTGACCATCATCAAGTCATCCAAGCTCACCGACATAAATATGATGATGGCAGATGATTTCTGTCAACTAACTTTAAATTCTTCAAGAACAAGCATTTTGCTGAAGCTTATACATATAAATATGTCCACATCAAGGGAGGGCTATCAAGAGAAGTAAAGTAACAATTACCTAACACAGCTAGCAAGCTCAAAATCCACTAAAAAATCTAATCTCTCAGTTAAACAAAAGCAAATCTATCTAAAAGTCTGATTCTTCACAAATGTGACACTTGTAAATCAAAGATCATATCTCCATAGATGGACATTTGCAACAAGGCGGCAACACATATCTTAGCAAAGAAAGAGTAACAGATTTCAGAAACTTCTGAGACCATAGGTTTCATTTTAGCAATTTTGGTCATTCCTATAGACTATTTTTATTAATTATTATTAACAATGACCACCAGGAAACAACTAAAACTATATAGCACTTCAACCATGATAGCAAGATACCAGCCAAGAACACTACATACCTGTTTTGTCTCGGTTGTGAAGGCTGTCTTATAATAGAGCAGCACATGAATCTTGGAAGGATACAATTTCATCACGTTCCACAGATCTAGAAGATGAAACTGTAAAGAAAAAATTTATACAATGTCCAATTGTAGAGCGAAAGGAACAATTATATGTAGTTAGAAACAGAATAAACGAATGTACCGGCCATTGAGCTGTATTCAACCTCTCCTGGTGCTACACTTGTGCTTGAGAACTTAATTCTTGTCTTTTTTGCATTCTCTCTTCCTCATCGTGAAGTTCCTGCTGCCGCATCCTAATTTTTGCTTCTTAACACTTGTTCTTCCTGCAGAAATTGGAAAAATGTAAATCAAATGTAGCATTCCATCAGAAAATTACTATCCAAACATTCTACATTTTAATAATACAACAATGAAAGCTATGGGTGACCAGTCTCACAATTTGCTCAATGCCTTTTTCCTCCTTTGTTTTCACACCTCGATACTCCACAGCATAATTTGAGGTTTTGCAAAAAGGACATCTTATAATTTTAAGAATACAATCACAGAATAAACCTTAGGTGCCGGCACCTAACATAAAACCCAAAATTTAGTAATCCTAAAAGGCTAAAACCTGGTGTTTGAAGCGTTCTTCTCATCCGTGTTTCAATAGGGATAAAATATATCACATCTCCATGTAACTCATTCTACATATGTTCCACGATTCAATAATAGTTTTATATTTGAATGAGATAATTACATCCACCTCTTAAGTTTCATAAAATTTATGAGGGCTTTGCTTATTTCTAAATATAAAGACTTATTTGTAAGTAGATCCAATTTTAGAGAAAAATAATGTAATTTTATCTACTATATGTTTTCTTAAGACCCAGCTCATGTGTTGCAATGTGTAACTACTATGCTTTAAAAATTAATTCGTGTTGACAATTTGAGTTAATTAATTTCACTAAAAGATGTAGAAAGATTCCAAGTGAGTCATATATTTCTTGTCTGAGTCAACCAAATTCTTCATATTATAGAAAAGATGTTTTGTATTATTCGGTAACATGATTACTTTTTAATGTTTCCAATACTGCCAATACATCGCATGCTTATGAATTATTTAATTAATTTTTAATCTCGACTTTCCATTAACCAATTACAATATGACATGGAACACAAAATCTTATTACCTTCTCTAATCTTATGACTTTAATCACTTTCAACAAGAAATTGATTATTGAAGAGTAATAGTTGATCACATGATGAAAGCAGCACACTTATTAATTTCTGATAAACTGTGAGTACAATAAAAATTAAAAAAAGAAAAAGGGTAAGGAAGGCATAGGTAATAAAAGTGGAGTGGAATTGATGAGGATGAGAATTGACAAAGCATGTGAAGCCAAAAGATTTTGCTTAACATTATTATCAGACAAAGCATGTGATACTTTTAAATGTTTCTGATATTGCTATATCCTCTATCCTATTTGGGACCAACATCCAATGGACATCATTGGGTTATTCATAAATACAAAGATCTTGATGCTACTCTGTCTGCCTCTCCATGGATATTAATGCCTCCCACATTCAACATTTACATTATCTTCTTATTTTATAATTTAAAAAAAAAAAAACCTCCAAGAAATTCCCTGAGGTTAAATTAATCAATAACCATGGCGTCTCCTAATTTTGCTTAATTATCATGTTCAAAGGATTCATATAACCAGCAACGTTATCAAGCAACTGATATGCCCCTCCACTTTTATCCCTATCTTAATACATGGGACATATTCTATTCATAATTGTGGACTGTGCCTTATTTTACGACAACCCTACTTAAAAGACCTTCATAATTTGTCAATTTGACCTTTTTAAATTGGTTGAGCAGATAAGATCTGTCATCCTCTTTTGTTTCATTTTTATCTATTCACAACTTTTATACCTTCACTCTAGCGTTAAATTGACTCGTGGACTTTAACCCTAGAATTTTTTTCTTTTCTTTTTTTCTAAAATACATTGCTTTTAGAAAAAGAATAGTAAATTTATATAAGAGTTTTTTTAATTGTCTAAAAATAAAAAATAAAAATTTCATGGCTCGAGCATCAACGTAACTTTTTCTAATTGTTAGAGTGAAAAGATATTAAATGGAGATGTTATCACTAAACAAATCATGAAAAGATCATATTTCAAGTTAATCAGTAAAAAACTGGTTTTAAGTAATTATTTATATCTAATTGTACTCGTTTTCCTATCATTTTTTAAAAAACCGGACGGAGGACAACGCTCTCTGATGGCGGCGTGTCACGTTCAAACCGGTCCACCGTTAGGACCGCGCGTGGACGCCGGTTAACCGATGGTTTGACAAGTTTAAAATCTACACACAAACACCCCTAATAATAACCATAGCCCCTAAAGGTTGAACTCTAGCAACAGAACCTTGGACCAAATGCCACATCGACGATCGAGACTGGAGCAGAGTAGCGACACACCAGGAGGGGTAGATCGGATGATGGGGAGGGCGAATCGCATAGCAGTAGAGGCAATCGCCGGAAAATGGCCAGAAGGTGGTAAATTACATGTCTCGTTTTGCTTTTTTGTGACGATATGATCTTCGTGAACGACAGCAAGTGAGCTTGGTGAAAGTAGATCGGGGGCTAGGAGGGAAAGCCTGTCGATGCCGGGAGGCCATCGACGCCGGGAAATAAAAAGAAAATCTCCGGCGAAAGGTGGATGAGAAATGTTCACGCGCCGGTTGGAGATGAGAGTCGTGACGCGCCGGGAGAGGAAAGCGAGAACTCAGAGGTGTTTTCCGACAGGAGATGAAGGTGGAAGTCGCCTGGAAAAGGGGAGTCGGGTCATTGCCGATTTGACTTTGGCCAGGAGTATGTTTGCTAGTTTTGAAACCTTAGGGCGACTGGTAAAATCGGGGTGTGTTGTTATATTTAAACTTAAATTAGTAAAAGAGTGACAGCCGTACGCCGGAGAAGGCCCCGGGTACCGGTCCAACCGGTTGGAACACGGCCGTCGGTCCGGTTTTTAAAACATAGGTTCCTATCCTATCAAGAGTAATTACATTTTCCTACCAGGTTGCAAATCTACAGTTCTCACCCTGGTTTTCATTAAATTGCAGATTCCCCGCTCTTGAATTAACAGAAAATTGTTTAATTCAATTAAAGAGTTAAAAATAGTCATTTCAAAGAGAAAATTTTAAAATAACCGTTTCATTTCTCAAATTCACCCCATCGAAACATTCAAGCTAACCCTTCACTTCTCAATTCACTCCACAGCGATTTCAGATTCATTCTGACTGTTTCGCACAATTGACCTCTCCCGCACCACATACAATCCCCTCACCATCATATTCAAAACCCCTAACCTCCCCACCTAATTGAACCCCAATCGTCAGTCGTCGCTTTTAGTGTCAATCAGCATCATCCAAATTCTGGTAGGTCCCGACATTGAAGACCACCCCCAAACCACCATAGCATCGTCGCTTTCCCAACATCACAACAGATATCGCCCGCCAATCGTCGTCACCTCTCCCTTAGGTTTTCGATTTTGTCAACCCCTTTCTAGCCAAATTCGACACCTCGCCGAGTACATCGGATAGAAAGTAAGGTTCTGGTTAAGAGGATAAGCGATGCTGATGGTAGTGTTAGGGAAGTCCAATGGGGTCAAAATCAGGCCAGATTTTAGCTTAACCCGGATGCCTTTGAGGGATATTGAGAGAATTTGAGATGTGAAGGTTATCTTGAGAGATAAGAATGAGTTAATTTAAATGGAGAATCCTACAATGGATGAACCATGTGTGGATTTTGCGAGATTAGCCACCTTGGGTGGAAAATGGTCGTTTACTCTCCTATCAGGAAAATTCATACATGGTGTACTACGCTTCATTAAAGTTGTCAAATCAAATAAAGACTCTTGAATCGCCCCCAGTAGTTTCATTGACCAATTAAACAGATTGAAACGGTTAAATTGTGGCCGTTTGACAACTTTTCCCTCCTATCAATATTTGACTCAGTCACCACTATTCGTTCATACGATTCTGCCCATTCAAGTATAGTACAGTACACCAGCAATTATCAGGACTAATCTGTAGCTACAGAAGGTCTAACCAGGAAGAAGTAAAGTTCGACTATCTTCTCAAGAACCATTAATAATCTAAAAACAATATAATAGGCATATTATTCAAGATGACTATATAATGGAATCGCAATTCAGCCTTATGTCCACCCCAGTTCTATCAATATTTCCCTTTCAATATATGAGAGTCTCGGGTACATCCGTTAAAAGAAATACTATACTATCCCTGAAATGTGCTGACGCAAAAGGATAAGAGTGACTCAAAATTGCTATCACAGTAGCGAAACAGACTGCGTTTCATAATGGGTTTCAGTTATAATGACAAATTATGCCCTTTATACACAACTGACAGGCCTTTTCCATGGGATTTTTTATCAAATGGAATCAAAAAAATCCATTCTAACTCAAAGAATACCATAGCCAACCAACCACACCTTTCATTCATTCAAATAATCTGCCGTCTTTCCTTTTTTTAACATTATATATGAAGAAAAGAGTGTGAGGAAGGGAATCATAACTACCTTAACTTTGAACTAGCGCAAGCAATGCAATGCAATGTGCACTGGTCCTAGCTCCAGACTCTGCCAGCAGTCATCCTTCGAGAAAACCCACCACTGACAACTATTGCCATGAAACTCCTGGTCCACTTGTACAGATCTAGCCTCAGCTAGAGAAACAGCCATGGCAGCATCATCTGCTCCTCAAAACTCTCGGGAACAAAGGTCCTGGACATTTTGAAAGTTGCCTCCATCTCATCAGATGTGGGCATTCCTGAATTCCAACCGTCTTCTACGACATCAGAGCTTGCATGCTGGTACCTGCTTCGGCCATTCTGATCCACGATCTACTCCCCATTCGCCTTCATCTCTAGCCGCTTCCACTCTGCCATCAGGCGATGATGATGAGCTCTCTGCAGGGATAGTTCTCCGCATCTCGGCCACCCTATGTAGAACCTGCTACTACCTGAAGCATATCGAATCCTGAAGATTTGCATTATTGGTTTATAGATGATTCTCCACTTGTTGCTGACGCTCAGCAGGGCAGCTATTGCCAAGCAAGACCACCAAGGGGATGATGATGTACCACCATTGGAGCCACAGTTGGAGACATAGCGATCTTCTGTAACATATTGGTCAGATGGAGCAGCATCATAAGCAGGGTGTCTTTGTCTGCCATTCTCCTGTTAAGTCAATTTTATTATTTAATGCAATTTCAAAGAGTCAGGACAATAAACAGCCGT
This sequence comes from Pistacia vera, assembly GCF_008641045.1. Classification (NCBI taxonomy): domain Eukaryota; kingdom Viridiplantae; phylum Streptophyta; class Magnoliopsida; order Sapindales; family Anacardiaceae; genus Pistacia; species Pistacia vera. The sequence goes on from NW_022196274.1 coordinate 566,330, forward strand.
CAGAATTTCAAGTCTAATTTGAACACAGACATGTAAAAAACAACAATAATTACAATAGTAATGGCCAATTCCTGTTGTTTTTTTAGGGCCGAGGCTTAATGAGTTTTACCAAAAATCGTTTCTATAACATGAACATTGCATTTACAATGCAGAAATTCAATAAGCAAAATTCTGCAAAATTTCACCCAATTTGAGCGCAATAATACATACACTCAACTTTGCAATGTACAAGGCACGAAAAGGAGAAACCTCAGAAAACATAACCTAACAACTGAACTTTGGTCATAAATAATGCCAAACACAAAGAAGCTTAGCCGGCCGAGATCAGCAGACAATTGATCTTGGATTTTTCAGTTCAACTGCAAAATATCAAAGAATTGTTTATCCACACATTTGAGTCTGGTTTAATGCACAACCCATTCATAACAATTAGTGAATCACTTTCTAATCTTGACTGGAGTATCCACATCAAGAAAAGTGATTGCCATAACCTTCAGCAGCTTTCATAGTAAGGCAACTATATGTCCAGAAAATCTCTTTCTAAATGAGAAACTACAAAAAGCCATTCCCTTAGTTGGACTACTCAAATTAAACTAATTTAAATAGGCATGTTTACCTGATGGAAAGCCAGATTGCTTCCATGACCATTATATCTTCCAAATCCAGGTCAAACTCATCATCTCTGCAATTTAAAAATCAATACAGCCTAGCTTCAGATTCCATTTAAAACATCAAATGGACCTCAAATAACCGAGCTACCAGATGAAATTTCAAGTTCCACATATGACATCATATAGTTTGAAATTACTCTAAAAGGTTTATGCACACATAATAAGGTTCATGAGGTTATAAAGACGGCTGTTATTCTTGCACATATTTAGAGTCAATGATTAGATTGAGATTTAATCTTTATTATGACAGTTTGTAAATCTTCAGAGCATGCAGACCAGCCTCTTGTGACTTAACTCCCTAAAGTTTGCTGTTCCTTCTTCTGTAGTTTCAGACTTCTATACAAATGTTGCAAAATTTGGTCATAGTTCTATACTATGTCACCAGTATCTAATTCATTTCAAGTTCTGAAAAGGGGCCTAGGCTTCCTCGTTACGTCACAAGTCATAACATCAAAATCTTCTGTTGCATTAGATAACCAGATAATTGAAAAAAGACCCAAAAAAAAAAAACACTCATAACTGAAGTCTCAGAAGGTAATTACGGATAGAATCTAGCAAAGATACCATAGAATTAACTCTCTAAAAATTCAACATCTATAAACTTCATAAGACTATTCAAAATAAGTCTGCATCTGCTTCATTCAACAAGCAAAATCCCCAATCCTTTACTTTTTACTAACAAGATTAAAATTTGAATACATCTTCCCTTAACCTTGACAGCAAAACACAGTGCTCTACACACTTAGTGAGGAGTAGATAGCCTTTAGTTAACACAAAAGTATCTTCGATTCAATAGAGTGCCATTTTTTCTTATTTTTGAACAGGAAAAGGCAAAACGAAATTCAATAGTATAGTCGATTGTTTATTCATTGAAATCACTACATATAATATATCTCAAAACTCCATGAACTTGACCATCATCAGTCATCCAAAGCTCACCGACATAATATGATGATGGCAGATGATTCTGTCAACTAACTTTAAATTCTTCAAGAACAAGCATTTTGCTGAGCTTATACATATAAATATGTCCACATCAAGGGAGGGCTATCAAGAGAAGTAAAGTAACAATTACCTAACACAGCTAGCAAGCTCAAAATCCACACAAAAATCCAATCTCTCAGTTAAACAAAAGCAATCTATCTAAATGTCTGATTCTTCACAAATGTGACACTTGTAAATCAAAAGATATCATGATTCTCATAGATGGAACATTTGCAACAAGGCGGCAACACAATCTTAGCAAAGAAAAGAGTAACAGATTTCAGAAAACTCCGAGACCATAGGTTTCATTTAGCAATTTTGGTCATTCCTATAGATAGTTTATTAATTATTATTAACCAATGAAACCAGGAAACAACTAAAACTATATAGCAACTCAACCATGAATAGCAAGATAACAGCCAAGAACACTACATACCTGTTTTGTCTGGGTGTGAAGGCTGTCTTATAATAGGAGCAGCACATGAATCTTGGAAGGATACAATTTAATCACGTTCCACAGATCTAGAAGATGAACTGTAAAGAAAAAGTTATACAATGTACAATTGTAAGCGGAAAGAACAATTATATAGTTAGAAACAGAAAAAACGAGTGGTACCGGCCATTGAGCTGTATTCAACCTCTCCTGGTGCTACACTTGTGCTTGAAGAACTAATTCTTGTCTTTTTTGCATTCTCTCGCCTCATCGTGAAGTTCCGCTGCCGCATCCTAATTTTTGCTTCTATAACAGTTGTTCTTCCTGCAGAAATTGGAAAAATGTAAATCAAATAGCATTCCATCAGAAAATTACTATCCAAACATTCTACAATTTTAAATACAACAATGAAAGCTAGGTGACCTATCTCACAATTTGCTCAATGCCTTTTCTCCTTTGTTTTCACACCTCGATACTCCACAGCATAATTTGAGGTTTTGCAGAAAGGACATCTTATAATGTTAAGAAATACATCACAGGAAGTATGAATCAAATAATGGATAAGAAACAATATAAATTAAGATATTTATATTAATTTTAATTTGAACAATGCATTAATACTGAAGGATACTGAGTAGGGGATTGAATTGGGATTCTTCATCTGCAAAAAACACTCTGATCCAGGAAAGATAAATCAAATTACATGCAAACATTAATTACTGTATTTATAATTAACACTTGATGCAAGTGAGAAACAAATCACAGAATATCTACTGTACAACATGCCTTTCATGCAACATTTTGATCGGTTGAGACTTGGATAATACTACAACACAAGCAAAAAAGCCAATTGAATAGACGATTCAACTAAACCTAAACACAAACAAACTAATCTACATCCTTTTGACCTTCACAATCTCCTCCGATAGGTCATAGAAAAAAGGATGACAAGCAAAGATAAACAGTGTTCTCATCTTTTAAATCACTAGGCCCCCAAGACAAATGAATATGGGGAATTATTGAAACAGCATCAAGTCAATGTTTTTGAAAACATTAAACCAGGTCACCAATTTCATGTTTCCATAGACCTCAGTACATCTTTCATCCTAATTTTATCACGGAACCAGAGTAGAAGATACAAAGAAGAAAGCCAGAGATAGAAAGCACTAACCAAGAAGCATATAGGGCACTCTTCGAGATCACAGCAACATCCATCATCCCCAGGATAGCAAGAGCAAGCTTAGAGTCAGAATTAGCTTCTTAAGCTTCTAACATCCACATCTTTGTGAACATATAACCCCTGCGGTCTGGTGTACCTCTCATCCACCACTTGCTCCTCCTTCCAGCTTATTACCCATCCAATACAGTTCTCTTCTGTTTATTTGCCTCTTTGTTTAGTACTCAAATTTTTCAGAATACAAAAATCAAAACAACACAAGAATCACAAGTAAAAATCTGTTTCACTTCACTAATACATTTGATTCCTAAAAGAACAGCCTTAATCGAATAGACTCAAATGGAGCTGGTAACACGTTCAAAAGACATTTGCATAGCACTTAAACCCTAACTCATGTCTATTTACAACAGACAGAAATGAATTCCCAAAATTGGCAACGATTCGCTGCCGGAAACATTTTCAAACCCTGCAAGTGCCAGAAAGAAAGCAAACACAAATTACAAACAGAATACAATTCCTAAAGCGAATTCACTACAACAAAATTCAGAAACCCTAATTAACACATCACAGCACAAAAATCACAGTACCGAATCGCAATACTCGCTGTCCAATGACTTCACAATTGCCGCCGAATAACATTTCCACAACACTCAAAAACACAAACAAAAACAAGTTACTTCAAAGAAACAGCAACAAAAAAAAAAAAATGGGAATAAAAAAAATTACCAAAACGAACAGAGAAAAAAACAAAACGAGATGAAATGAAAGAACAATTGAGTGGTTAAAAAGAACAAACCTTGAATACGTGAAGTGAATTGTTGTGAAGAGTGTAGATTAAGAGAGAGAGAGTCTCTCTGTTGAAGAGACTGGAGAGATCGAGAGATTTGCTAACAATAAGAGAAAACAATCAGAACTTTCTCTGTTATATGAGACAAACAAACAAACAAAGAACTCTTTTTCTTTCTTTTTTTTTCTTTTTAATTTCTTGCTACGGTACGCGCGACGTCCCGTAATATTATTATTTCTTTTATTTATTTTGTATTTAACAACTTGAAGAAAATAGTTTCGGGATTTATTTATTGGTTTGTATTTTAGTTATTGTTGTCATACGGGGAAGAGTGATCTCCCGAGGACGGAAACTTAGGGAGAGAGAGAAGAGCAAGGCACGAACGGTGGAGTATGGGGGAGAAAAGAATCGTCACAGGCTCCACGCATCAATCCAAGGGAATATACCCCGCGCGGGAGGGACGCGTGGGTTTTGTGCAGGAAATAAAAATAGAATCGGTTCAAGAATATTGTTGTTAATGTAGAAAAGGAGAAATTTTTCCCTTATTTTTTTTTCATTTAGTGAGTTTCTTTTATAATTATTTTATTCAAAGAATTAAAAAATAATATCCTATTTTCATATTAATATTAAATTAATCTATTCTTGCATTGATGGAGTTAGTGTACTTATTTTTCTACGGTTTTATTCTATTAGAATCCAAATACTATCCTACAAATATTGAAAACTTGAATGTAAGTAACTTACGTTGTAGTATTCCGATAATTAAAACTAAATGACAAAATACAAATTGTAATGTAAATGTTTGTATAAATATATTAAAATAAGTAAGATGTATATTTGCTAAATGATTTTTTTTCTGTTTTTCAAATACTTCATACAGTCCCTAACAAGTTGTGGGTTGTTCTTTAATAATTTCGGTATTCGCGGATTATTAACAATATTCATTTCGGAAATGTTATATAAATTCCAAATCATCTCACTGCCAATAGCAATAACCGTCCTTTTAAGTACCGTATGGGATAGTTTTCGGAACTTAGTGAAAGAGATTTGTTATCTCATGTGCTTTTTGAAAAAAATATTAATAAAGGGATGGGTTTCTTCAAACAAGGAGGAGTTGGATAAACTATTCAACAATGATATTTTAATAATTATCAATTTAATATTCCAAATTTGAAATAATATTTTAATTAATTTTTTTTATGGAGAGCATAGTAGCAGGGTAATTTTTACTTATTTATGGATATGAGTGTGCTTTACGCTCCATGAATGAGTGGGCATCTGAATAATTTTTTATGATAAAGAAGCAAGATGACCCATTGACGGTATTCCTGTCTAGTTATTTTTTACTGTATATTAATAATACTTATAGACCTTTTAATTGGTTGACCAAAATCTATAAAATCTGAGACGTGTCTTAGGTTATAAAATCAAATGAACAGAGTTGCATTCAATTAGTAATATTATCTCCAAGCCACCCAAAGTCTTGATCTTCATAAATTTATATATGATTTTAATATACGTAGAAGCACTGAATAAGACAACAGTCTTATGTTTTGTAATCAAGTACTTGTTGAAGAAGGCTTTATTTGGTTCACCCAAATTGGTTAAGGAGGGTGAACCATGCATGGTCATCCATTCTGAACCATTATGGGCCATCTCTTTTGTCCATTCTACCAACATTTTAACTCTTTTGGAGAAATGAGGTCATTAACCATGTTTCAATTTAAATTTAATTATAAAAGACTTATCTTCGAAACAATTAAAATAAATTAATTAAGAATTGAGTGGGGTCAAAAGCCCCCACTCGGACCTACTTAGTATTGTGAAGATCAATGTTCTATATTCTATTTATAAAATATTATTATACAATCTTAATTTATCAGATATAGTTATTATTTTTAAGTATTTATGTGAAAAGATAGTTCTGAATGGGGGATTTGTAGTGGAATGTGATATCTAGGTATTGAAAATGAAATTTATATATGTAGATTACTAGATAGTATTATCACATCCATGTTTCCAATCATTAATATGTGACATATTTAGCCAGCTTAATTAAACATTAAATGGATTAATTCAATGTCCATTGACATAAACATTATCAATGAGTATTGTGTGTATCCATATAAACCAGATTCAATTAATTAATTGATCAATTGATTAATTAATAATAGAAGTTATCTTAATGGTATTCATGAGTTATCGGCTCATGAATCTTGTTATTCTAAATTATCCATGAATTAATTATAATGCACGAATGAATCAAGTAAATAATTATGAATTAGTATATTATTCACCATAAATAAGTATATACATAAGTGTCTAAATCAGTATATTCATCATGATTATATAAACCAAAATAATTATAAATTAAGTGATGAATTTTTATATTTTAATTGAATTTATATGCAGATGTGTGTGTATTGTAATATGAATTAGTATTTTTTTATAACTTTATATATTTAATTAATTAACAATCTTATTTTTTACTTCTTAAGAAAAAAAGAAAAAGTTCGTAGAAACAAATTTAAATTATCGTGGCCTTAAAAATTGTATATAACTAATAATATAACAGAAATTATATACCCAATTTTTATTGAAGATGTTAGTAATTGAGATACTAAAATTTCATAATTTTTTTAAATAAATGACAAAAGTTTCAAATTCTTTAGAAACTGGACAATCAATGGTCACATAAATAAGGGAAATAGGTAATTACCTTATTTTAGAATTTTAATATTTTCATATTTTTTTAATTTAGAATTAGAAAGCAATTTAAATGATATAAGAAAGAAATAAGTAGACAGACCACACAGACCACACCAGAATCTCTTGCACTCGCCAGCAGCGCCACCCACACCATCAGGCCATCACCAAACTCAACTCCAAACCATCCGCATCCATTTCGTCGACACCCAGCATCAATTCACCACAACAACCACCCACTCACCAGCGACGACCACAATCCACAACTATTGCCGTGTAGTTCAACAACCACCCACAGACCACAGTCCATAGCTGCTGCGTTGCACTTGATATATTCCTGAACCAGAACAGCGACGATGTCATGATAGTGACCACGCTCCAATTTTCACCGCTATTCAGATATGCAATCCTCAACTGCTCGTTCTTTGAATATAAAAATTGAAGAATTTTAGGGGTAAATTTGAAAACCGGTTAACCAAATCGAATATTCAGTTCAATTTACAATCGATTTATTCCATAAACCGGTTCGGTTTTGGTTTGCATTTTGTCTAAAACCGAATAGTCGGTTCGTTTCGGTTTGCCCTATCCGGTTCGATTCACGGATTATCCCACCCCTAGCTAGTACTAATCCCTCTTGTATCAGGTGTCCAAATCATAATAATTATAGTTTAATTTTTAGAAATAGATACATACTCGACAAGAGTCACACCATCACACTTGGTATAAAAATGAGGATGATGAGATCACATTCCTATTTTGGGATGAGGATGAGATTGACATCGCGCATGGGCTACAACTCTAAGATAAAATTAGATCAACTTCTATCGTTATATACATACCATAATCAATGCATTAACATTACTTGTTACTATTTTCTCTTATCAGCTTCATCGGAGTGTGAACAGAAGAATTAACCGAAATCTATAAAATATTATTCACGGAGAGGTTCGGCAAAGAACCCACTCCTACAAAACACAAAGCTCAATCGCCGTCAAGTTAGAATCAGAAATACCAAATTATCGTTTACCAAACTTATTCACTAATCTTTTCATATCCATCAGCAAAAGTATTCTAAAATCTCGTGAAGAAACAGCAACTGCATGGGATTACCAATAGTTCTATATAATAATAATAGAGAATATTCAATATTATTACAAATATATGCATATATAGAGAGAGAGAGAGAGAGAAGAAACGAATATAATCTAATAAAAATACAGTATAAAATCAACCATACATGATGTACATGTAACAATGTATCAATTCGCCACATCCCATATAGCTCATCCACTGGCGGCATCTCCTCAAGCAATCTATCAAACTTTTAAACGACAAATCCCTCATCAAAATCGAATTATTTCTCCTCATTCAACCCTCTTTACACCATTTCATCACCATCTCCTCCTCCCTCTTCCTCCTCATCATCGTCCCTGTGGTTCCGCTTCAACCGAGAATTTCCCCGTCAATGACTGCACCACCGACTTGAAACTCGTCTCATCCGTCTCCACATAACTGCGTGTTATCAACACAATCTTCCCCGGCTTTCTCTCACCACCATTGACATCCAAAAAATCCTCTGCACTTGCTTCTCAGTTTTCTTCCAACAGTTCTTGCTCGACTAATTTTCTCGATGTAAAAGCTTAACTAATTCAGAATCAACTATAGAACACAAATATTTATAGAGAGATTAAAAGGAAGAAAATGTACGGAGGATTTGACAGTTAAGAAAAGTTAAGGAGAGGTTGAGACAGGTTTGACCGTTATGTTAATGTGTTGGAAAAATGTTGCGGTCTAGAAGGATAAATGCAATGAATATCAATTTTGGATTGGGTCATAGCATGCCATTCAGGAATTATAAATCCTCTATGCATCTCACTGGAAGTTGCATGATTTGACTGCGGTTTGTGAATTGCCACTAAGTCAAAGATTTACGTACAAAAGACATTTTTCGATCTTGAAATTAATTAATAATAATTTTGTTTAATCAATTAGCTGCATGATTGAAGAGGAAATTAAAGTAGTGATGGTTCTAGACACGAAATGGGGAACCTTTTCAAACCCAGAATCAGTAAATAGGTAATTTATTTCCTGTCCCATTTCAAACCCAGAATCGTAAAATAGGTAATTTATTTCCGTTAACTTGCAGGAAGTATATATATATATTATATATATATATATATATATATATATATATATATATATATATATATATATATATAATTATATATATATATATATATATTATCACCAGTTTGCAAGCATCCAATTAATTTTTTAATATCATAAAAGTTCAATCAGATTATCTTCAGTGATTACCTCTATTAGGGTTTGGAGAAACTCGAACTCAAAAACTTGAAAAAAACTTTTTGTTTTTTTATATTAGTCATTCCATCCCATGATGGCTAGTCATAATCTTTTTTATTGAATAAAGAAAGAAAAAGAAACCATACATATTAATGGTGTTTATAGAAATACCAACCAATTATTAATTACTAAAATCAAAATTTCAAAGATGTTTGAAAGTAGGCGTGTAACTTCCCCTGCAACAACCTTTGTGATACACTTGTCATTTGGCATCCATGGAAATTTTTAATCTAGACCTCATTGCATTGTGTTCACAATGATTCAACATTAATTATCTGCTAAGAGATATTAATAAGTTGATTATTTGGAAAATAATTTTAAAAATCCAAATTATATACAAATATTTTAAAATTAAATATTCAAAATGTGTGCAATAAACAATAAGCCTTTAAGATAAAGATCACAAATTATGAATTTCACTTCGAGTAAACGACTTTTCCCACCCAAGGTTTGCCGTAATGACACTTTCCCACCAAAAGTTTCAAAATACCATTTTCTCACCAACATTATATTCTTTAATACTCCAAAATATACTTACTTTCTTAACGGTGTTCGCAAGTTACCGAGAGCCAGGATAAGAGGGTTTTGTAGAGTGATGTCAGGGATCGAATGATGGGATGATTGATAATGTCGTCGGAATTAGCCAGAAATCAACTAAGAACAGGAAACTGCTTTACAATGACCGATAATTGACGAAAATAAGTGTTGAAGTGAGAAGAGTTTTGTAGAGAGGAGACCGAATGTTCAAATGGTGGTGATGGAATGAATTTTTGCACCAGAATCAATCGAAATTAGTTTTGAATAGTAATGAAATATTAACTTTATGTGGGAAGTGAGATTTTAAAATTTTGGGTGGAAAGTAGTATTTTAAAACTTTTGGGTGAGAAAGTGTCATTAAGGAAACCTTGGGTGGGAAAAAGTGGTTACTCTTTCATATCTATTATTGTGTCAAGTCGGTCCAACTAGGCAAAAATTGCGCTTTCAACCCGACGGTTTCACACAAGCATTCTTCACCAAAAACATCTACATAATTACGGGAACCCAGGTCTTGGAAATTGATCTCATATGTTGCAGGTGTGACATTTGCTGTGTTATAAAATTTTGAACAAATGGCAATACAATGACATAATATTTAACAAAATTCTTTTTGGGAGAATCATGTAAATCCAACTACCTTTCATGTATACAAAAAAAAAAAAAAAAAAAAAAAGAACAATTTGTCCTTATTTATAACATTCTTTACAATCTTACTCTTATTCATATGGTTAATAATAGGGTGAGCACGGGTAGCAGGTAGAAAAACGGAACTGGGGGGTAGAACCGAAACCTATCTGAAACGGTACAATGCGGGTAGGTTTCGGTTCCAATTTTTGGACCGATACTGTGCGGTTCCGGTTCCTGTTCTTGTGTGTGGAGGAACCAGAACCGAAACCGGACCTGTAAAAAGGGTATCCTGTTTGGAACTTGTAGGGGGTACCGGTTTGGAACCGATTTTGTAACCTGTTTGGAACCTGTTTTGGAACTTGGACTACCATGAAATATTTGTGAAATGTGAAATTGGGGTTTCATTATTTTACATATAAAAAATTAAAATAGAAAAGTCAAATTTTAGAATAACCTAAATAAATAAATATACGAAACAATTATACTTATTACATATAAATTACACCATATTAAAGCTTTAGTAATTATAATACATTAATATTAAAGTTTTCATTAATTAAGTGAATAATGGATCAAGATCCAATTAAAAGTGTTTACATTTTTAATGTTATTAAAGAATTATTTTTGAATAAAATAGTATATTTGATTGAGTAATAAATATTTAGTCATTTACTTCAATTATCAAGTTCTAAGTATATCTATAATAAATTAGTAATTAATTAATTATATATGAAAAATGATAAACATTAATATAATTTAATTACTAGTTAAATTCATACTTAATCAATTATAATATTACATTATAGCTAAATGATTACTTAATTTATTATAATTATAACATTACTTAATTGATTTATAGTATAATTAATTATAGCATTACGTTAATTAATTAACTTAATTAAGACTTATGTTATAACATTTAGTATATTACTTAATTAAATAATTAGAAATTTATTAATTATAGCATTACTATAGATTATAGTATAATTACTTAGTCAATTAACATTTATTATAAACATTAATACAAGCTTAATTAATGATTAAAATTTAATTAATATATATTACATTAAAAATTATAGTATGATTACTTAATAGTTAATTCACTATAACATTACATTATAGTTGATTATATAATTAATTATAACATTACATAATAAATGATTACTTAATTGATTATGACATTATATTATAAATATTAGCAATTACTAATTTACTACATAAACCTTAGCATAATACTTAATTAAATGATTAGAAATTTAATTAATTGCAAATTACATTATAAATTTATAATATGATTATGTAATTAATTGAACATACATTTAATTAAATGATTACTAATTAATTATAATATTCATTAAAACAAATTAATTATAATATCTATGATAAACAAATTAATATATATTATATTAAAGACTTATAGTATAATACTAATTCATTGTAACATTTCACTATTTCATATAATATGATTAGTTATACATAATTAATTATAATATACATATTAGATGATTATTTAATTGATTATGACATTTATTATAAACATTAATTATAACATTATATATAAACAAATGATTACTTAATTAATGATTAGAATTTAATTAATTAAATATTACATTATAGTTAAATAATTACTTAATTAATTATAACATTATTACTAATTATATTATGATTACTAATTAATTATAGTATTACAAGTTAAATGATATTAATTAGTTATAAATTTTAACAACACATATAAACATTAGTAATTTCCTGCAATTATTTATTACATTATTAATTAAATGTTAAAATTTTAATTAATTATAATATAACATTAAAGATATAAATCTGATACTTAATTCACTATAACATTACGTTATAGTATGATCACATAATTAATTATAACAACATAATTAAATGATTACTTAATTGATTATGAGTTAGATATTATGTTTTAACATTAGTAATTACTAATTTACTACATAAACATTAGCAAATACTTAATTAAATGATTAGAAATTTAATTAATTATAATGTAACCTTAAAACATTTCATTATAACATTAATTAAACATTACATTATAGTTAAATAATTACTCAATTAAATTATAACAATTATATATTATATATATATGATACTTACTTAATATAACATATATAGTTAAATGATTACATAATTAGTTAGAATTAACATACTTATAAACATTAGTAATTACTTATATTACATTATTAATTAAACGATTAAAAATTTAATAATTTAACATTACCTTATATATATAATATGATTATTTATCAATTATAACATTCTATATAAACATTAGTATATTAATTAAATGATTTGAATTAATAATTATAATATTAAATATAGATTTATATTATGATTACTAATTCATATAAACATTACATATACTATATAGTATGATCATATAATTAATATAACATTACATAATTAAATGATTACTTAATTGATTATGACATTATATTATAAACATTAGTAATTTATAATTTACACAATACTTAATTAAATGATTAAAATTTTATTAATATAACATTACATTATAAATTTATGGGATGATTACTTAATTAATTAACATTCAATTATAAACAATATTACAATACTAATTAAATGATTAACAATTTAAATAATTATATATTACATTATAATAAACCCTAAACCAAATAGTATATTTGTTAGGGGTGTATTTGTAAACTTTTAAGGTATTTTATCATTTTTTAAACTAATAGGGGGTAGTTGATTTTTTACAGGGTACCCGGAAAGGAACTAGAACCTGCATTTTAGGTTCCGGTTCCTTGAATTGAAGAACTGTACTGTGCGGTTCCGGTTCCGGTTCCTTTTTTTGAGAACCTATACTGTACGGTTCTGATTCTGGTTTCCCTGAAAAATGGAGGGTATTCAAAACCGCTCACCCCTATTATTAGCTATCATATTCTTATTTATATGAACTTTTTACCATCTTACCTTCTTCGCAACAATTTATTAACGGATTTATGTTGTGTGTAATAAAGTTTTTTAAAACTTTTTTTAGTAAGTAAGTGTTATTAGACCAAACCTTGGGTGGGGAAAAAGTCGTTGATTTTAGGAATTGGTAATAAGTTAAAAAGTTATATTTGATTGATATGGTCCATGTATGTAAAACAGTCAAATTATAATTAATTGATAAGGTCAAAAGGTAACCACCAAGGAATAACTTATAATTAAGACACACAACAAAAAGGTCTAAACTTCCATAAAGAAAACTATGGTTTAGAAAATTTGATTAAGAAAAGGTCGTCACTATTGCCTATGTCACTAGTTGTAATCTTGCACCGATTTTCTTAAAGAAACCATTATCAAATTGATGAGGTGATCTTTGAAATTGGAAGGAAGGTCTCTCGAATATTAATCAAAATCCACCGCCAGTTGTACTATTTTTATTTCAACTAAATCAAAATTAATATAGGCATATGTATATTAAATTTAATTGGTCCTGAATATATTATTTTATGTTCGCGGAATTGATAGAAAATTGTAAATGATCAAATCAGTTCTGTTATTCACTTAAAAAAAGGATTATCAAATTTGTGGGCACAAATAAGAAAATGGAAGTTTCTTAATCCCCTAGTTTGATTAGTAGTCTCAGATATTGCTTATTATTTGGCATTTAAAAATTGTCAATCAAATAGTAATACACGTGAGTCACGTGACTAATGACATAAGTTTCTCTTATTTGAATCAAAATTTTTAGGTATGCTTAAATTGACATGTCTTGCAACACAAGTTAACATAATTTTTTTTTTTTTTTTTTTTAGGGGGAGCGATTACATTTACAAATCAATCTCATAAATTTTTTCTAACAATTCTGACGTGATAGCTCGCAATTAGTCTTGCATATTTAATTACGAACTAACCAATTGCGAACTGCCACGTCGGAGTTGTAAGTTGACCTTTATTAATTTTTTTCTCTTTCCAATTTTATTTCGAATCTATCAAAAAACCAAGCAAACTCTAAAGAATAATAATAGATGTATAAACTCTTCCATACAATATGAGATGACACAAAGTAAACGGGACTTTATATAAAAAGTTAACTCAATAAATGTTTAATTAATTATAAATGAATTATGTGACAATAAAAATACTGTGCTTATCAAGAGTTTGTATACTTAGTTTTTACATATACATCACCACTCAAACACAAAAGCACCATTATTATATACGCATATTATATTAAACCCTAATTTTCTTTCTTCAATATTATATATGTATAGATAAATTAAGAGAGAAATAAGGCTTAATTACATTAGAAGGTACAAAATTATCACTTTTTTTTCTATTGAAAGTACTGAACTTTAAGTTTTTCTTATTGAAGGTATCGAACTTTAAGTTTTTTCTATTGAATGTACTAAACTTTTATATATTTTTCTACTGCATTAAATATTGATGACATGATATTTTTTTCGTAAAAAATCGTTGACATAATAATTCTGGTGCGTTGACGGGACATTTTGACATGACAATTAAGGTTGATTTAGTTATTTATAATCTAAAAAATCTCAAATTAACCCACCCAGAATGAAAACTTATCCTAATTAAAACGATTATCTTTTTTTTTTTTTTTTTCTTTATTTCTTTCCACCATCTCTTCTTCTTCCTTTGTCCAGCCTCTTTCTTTTTTTTTTTTGCCTTTCCTTTATTTTCTTCTCTATGTATTTCCACTTCCACTACTTCTTCTTCATTTTCTTCCGTCCAGCCTCTTTCTTTTTTCCCCTTTTTGTTTTCCCTATTTCTTTCCATCTCCACCACTTCTTCTTCTTCCACTACTCATGGTTTAAGATTTGGATTTCTTCATGGTACAAGATTTGGTTTTGTTTTTGGGTATTTTTGGGTATCCAATTTGATTTTTGCTTGATTTGTGATTGTGTACATGTAAGATGTAGGGTTTGATTTGTACTTTGATTAGGTTCTGATTTAGTTTGTGTTAAGAGTTTTGATTAGATTCAACGGTACAAAAAATGAAAATGAAAAGAGGATTACAGAAAGGGAATAAATGTGGAAGTAGAGTGAGGAAGAAAATGAGAAAGAAGAAACAAAGGGAGGGGAGGGGGAGAAAAAAAGAAAAGAAGATAAATAATAATAGAAAATTAGACAGAAAACTGAAAAGCTGATTTTTATCTTTCATAACCTAACAGAGTTCGGATCCTCTTTTGACGCATTTATGAAATTATTGGGTGCAGTTTGTGCTTTTTGTTATTTTAATATTTTTGTTCTAGGTGGTTTTAGTTATTTTGGGTGCATTTTGTGCTTTTGTGAAATTTAAATTGGAGGAAGGGGTAAATTTGAAGAATTTAAAATATGAAAATATACACATCAGTCCTAAAAAAGTCTACCTTATGGTGTTAGAGGTTGGTCTCTAAAGTATTTGACGATGTACAAATTTGATACCTTCAATAGAAATAATTGATAGTTTGGTATCTTTTAGACCTGGCAAACGGGCGGGTGTACCCGTGGGTCAACGGGCACTCGTACCCAACAGGCGAGTACGGGTAACACATACCTCGACTTGTGAGAATCTGACCCGTACCCGGCCCGCGCATGACTTTTGCGGGTGGACCGGGTACCCACAGACCCGCAAATTTGAAATTAAAAAAAATTTAAATAAAAAACTTATCACTCAAATTTAATTTAATCATCCATTTATTTAATATAATAAGTTAATAACTAATAAGTTTAATAAATGAATTTTATATCAAGTTTTTAAATTAATATAATTTAGTATGCAATTTGAATTTTTGAATTAAAAAAAAAGTAAAAAATAACAAATATATGGAAAAACAGTGAAAAATATGGAAAATTTAAAAGGTTGCTACATTTTTCATGGGTAACCCGTACCCACACGGGAGGGTGCGGATTGTGAAAATGTCAACCCGTGAGAATTTTTGACCCTTGACCCATTGCTACTCGGACCATACCCGCCCGTTTGCCAGGTCTAGTATCTTCAATAAGAAAAAAAATAGTTTGATGTTTTCAATAAGAAAAAAAAAGTTATAGTTTGGTATCTTCTGATGCAACGAAGCCGAGAAAAAATAACATATTGATCACCACTGCTCAAATCCGGAAAAGTTTCTTGACAAACATGTAGATATTATGAAGACTAGCAGATTGCACTAAATTGTAAAAGCTGGTATAAATCATTTAACCCAATCTATATATTTTGTAATGCAATCCTATCAAATGGCTGATAAAATGATAAACAGAGGGAAGACAACTTCTCAACCTAATACGTCGAAGTATATGTATTCGATCAATCACAATAGATATCATAAATGTTGATATAACAAGTCGCAATTCCTTGAAGATACATGCAATGCAATTGATGTAGGCAACTTTTTTTTTCCCCAAAGAAAAATGGTAGATAAGAGGATGGATGAAGTTAAATACATACCCAAATTTGTACATGATTGAGGTAAATACAAAAATATATTTTGAAATTTAACAACGTGGTGTAGAAAATAGCGCGATACCCAAAATATAATTTTACATTTTGATTGTGATTACATTACCATATATACAGTAGTAAATTCCTCCATATTTCAGCTCTTTGAGTTTTGATATTTTTGAAAGGAAACAAGCAAGAAACGAAAAAAACATACCAAAATTTATCAAGCCTTATATGGAAACAAGTTATTCTATATTTTTCTTTGCATCTCTATAATCACTTATATACATATACATTAAGAAGATCGAGAAAGATGAGAACTTATAACAATCAATAGCAAGAGAAGAACAATAATAGATAAATAAAAAGATATGTTGTTAATATCTGAAGCTCAAAACGCAACGTTTCTGCAAAATTTTATTAAGCAAAACGCTACAGTTTCACTTAAGATTAAGAGCAGATCTCAGCTGCTGAAACCAATCAGATCCAAGGGCCAGAATTAGCACACAAGGTCAGACTATAAAATGTGAGAGTTTTTTACACAGAACCGATTTTTTTCTGCTGCTCCTTCTCTTGCGTGACAGATCTGATTTTTGCCCCCTTGTTTTTAGAGTTTGTTTCAATCTTGTTTTGAGTTGTAAATCTGTGTAATCCTGGGTGAGAGTAGGTTGTTCCTTCAGGTTTAGAGAGACTATGTCAGGTCATCTCTAGGGATTTTTGTCAGGTTTGTGGGAGTGAGTTCTTGATTGATCTTTGGGTAAATCAGTGAGAGTTTTTCCTGTAATCTGTAATAACGATTATTCCTAGTGCAGTGAGCCCCAAAAATTCCTGGAGCTCAACGTGGATGTAATCTTTCCTTTTTTGTGGAAAGGTGAACCACGGTATATTTGGTGTTCTTGAGTTGGTTGATTGTTGATTTTGTAGTGTGTGTGTTATGTGTGTTATTTGTGCATGTGATTAGGTGAGAATTGATTGTGTGTCGAACAGAAGTAATTAACCGAAATCTATAAAATATTATTCACGGAGAGGTTCGGCAAAGAACCCACTCCTACAAAACACAAAGCTCAATCGCCGTCAAGTTAGAATCAAGAAATACCAAATTATCGTTTACCAAACTTATCACTAATCTTTTCATATCCATCAGCAAAAGTATTCTAAAATCTCGTGAAGAAACAGCAACTGCATGGGATTACCAATAGTTCTATATAATAATAATAGAGAATATTCAATATTATTACAAATATATGCAATATAGAGAGAGAGAGAGAGAGAAAACGAATAAATCTAATAAAAATACAGTATATAAAATCAACCATACATGATGTACATGATAACAATTATCAATTCGCCACATCCCATATAGCTCATCCACTGGCGGCATCTCCTCAAGCAATCTATCAAATCTTTAAACGACAAATCCCTCATCAAAATCGAATTATTTCTCCTCATTTCAACCCTCTTTACACCATTTCATCACCATCTCCTCCTCCCTCTTCCTCCTCATCATCGTCCCTGTGGTTCCGCTTCAACCCGAGAATTTCCCCGTCAATGACTGCACCACCGACTTGAAACTCGTCTCATCCGTCTCCACATACTGCGTGTTTATCAACACAATCTTCACCCGGCTTTCTCTCACCACCACTTGACATCCAAAAAATCCTCTGCACTTGCTTCTCAGTTTTCTTCCAACAGTTCTTGCTCGACTAATTTTCTCGATGTAAAAGCTTAACTAATTCAGAATCAACTATAGAACACAAATATTTATAGAGAGATTAAAAGGAGAAAATGTACGGAGGATTTGACAGTTAAGAAAAGTTAAGGAGAGGTGAGACAGGTTTGACCGTTATGTTAATGTGTTGGAAAAATGTTGCGGTCTAGAAGGATAAATGCAATGAATATCCAATTTTGGATTGGGTCATAGCATGCCATTCAGGAATTATAATCCTCTATGCATCTCACTGGAAGTTGCATGATTTGACTGCGGTTTGTGAATTGCCACTAAGTCAAAGATTTACGTACAAAAGACATTTTCGATCTTGAAATTAATTAATAATATTTTGTTTAATCAATTAGCTGCATGATTGAAGAGGAAATTAAAGTAGTGATGGTTCTAGACACGAAATGGGAACCTTTTCAAACCCAGAATCGTAAATAGGTAATATTCCGTCCCATTTCAAACCCAGAATCGTAAAATAGGTAATTTATTTCCTGTTAACTTGCAGGAGATATATATATATATATATATATATATATATATATATATATATATATATATATATATAATATATATATAATTATATATATATATATATATATTATCACCAGTTTGCAGCATCCAATTAATTTTTTAATATCATAAAAGTTCAATCAGATTATCTTCAGTGATTACCTCTATTAGGGTTTGGAGAAATCTCGAACTCAAAAACTTAAAAAAAACTTTTTGTTTTTTTATCATTAGTCATTCCATCCATGATGGCTAGTCATAATCTTTTTTATTGAATAAAGAAAGAAAAAGAAACCTACATATTAATGTGTTTATAGAAATACCAACCAATTATTAATTACAAAATCAAAATTTCAAAGATGTTTGAAAGTAGGCGTGTAACTTCCCCTGCAACAACTTTGTGATACACTTGTCATTTGGCATCCTGGAAATTTTTAATCTAGAACCTCATTGCATTGTGTTCACAATGATTCAACATTAATTATCTGCTAAGAGATATTAATAAGTTGATTATTTGGAAAATAATTTTAAAAATCCAAATTATATTACAAATATTTTAAAATTAAATATTCAAAAATTGTTGTGCAATAAACAATAAGCCTTTAAGATAAAGATCACAAATTATGAATTTCACTTCGAGTAAACGACTTTTTCCCACCCAAGGTTTGCCGTAATGACACTTTCCCACCAAAGTTTCAAAATACCATTTTCTCACCCAACATTATATTCTTTAATACTCCAAAATATACTTACTTTCTTAACGGTGTTCGCAAGTTACCGAGAGCCAGGATAAGAGGGTTTTGTAGAGTGATGTCAGTGGATCGAATGATGGGATGACGTTGATATATGTCGTCGGAATTAGCCAGAAATCAACTAAGAACAGGAAACTCGCTTTTACAATGACCGATAATGACGAAAATAAGTGTTGAAGTGAGAGAGTTTTGTAGAGAGGAGACCGAATGTTCAAATGGTGGTGATGGAATGAATTTTTGCCCGAATCAATCGAAATTAGTTTTGAATAGTAATGAAATATTAACTTTATGTGGGAAGTGGATTTTAAAATTTTGGGTGGAAAGTAGTATTTTAAAACTTTTGGGTGAGAAAGTGTCATTAAGGAAACCTTGGGTGGGAAAAAGTGGTTACTCTTTCATATCTATTATTGTGTCAAGTCGGTCCAACTAGGCAAAATTGCGCTTTCAACCCGACGGTTTCACACAAGCATTCTTCACCAAAAACATCTACATAATTACGGGAACCCAGGTCTTGGAAATTGAATCTCATATTGTTGCAGTGTGACATTTGCTGTGTTATAAAATTTTGAACAAATGGCAATACAATGACATAATATTTAACAAAATTCTTTTTGGGAGAATCATGTAAATCCAACTACCTTTCATGTTATACAAAAAAAAAAAAAAAAAAAAAAAGAACAATTTGTCCTTATTTATAACATTCTTTACAATCTTACTCTTATTCATATTGGTTAATAATAGGGTGAGCACGGGTAGCAGGTAGAAACGGAACTGGGGGGTAGAACCGAAACCTATCTGAAACCGGTACAATGCGGGTAGGTTTCGGTTCCAATTTTTGGACCGATACTGTGCGGTTCCGGTTCCTGTTCTTGTGTGTGGAGGAACCAGAACCGAAACCGGACCTGTAAAAAGGGTATCCTGTTTGGAACTTGTAGGGGTACCCGGTTTGGAACCGATTTTCGTAACCTGTTTGGAACCTGTTTTGGAACTTGGACTACCATGAAATATTTGTGAAATGTGAAATTGGGGTTTCTATTATTTTACATATAAAAAATTAAAATAGAAAGTCAAATTTTTAGAATAACCTAAATAAATAAATATACGAAACAATTATACTTATTACATATAAATTACACCATATTAAAAGCTTTAGTAATTATAATACATTAATATTAAAGTTTTCATTAATTAAGTGAATAATGGATCAAGATCCAATTAAAAGTGTTTACATTTTTAATGTTATTAAAGAATTATTTTTGAATAAAATAGTATATTTGATTGAGTAATAATATATTTAGTCATTTACTTCAATATCAAGTTCTAAGTATATCTATAATAAATTAGTAATTAATTAATTATATATGAAAATGATAAACATTAATAAATTTAATTACTAGTTAAATATCATACTTAATCAATTATAATATTACATTATAGCTAAATGATTACTTAATTATTATAATTTATAACATTACTTAATTGATTTATGTATAATTAATTATAGCATTACGTTAATTAATTATACTTAATTAAGACTTATGTTATAACATTTAGTATATTACTTAATTAAATAATTAGAAATTTATTAATTATAGCATTACTATAGATTATAGTATAATTACTTAGTCAATTAACATTTATTATAAACATTAATACAAGCTTAATTAAATGATTAAAATTTAATTAATATATATTACATTAAAAATTATAGTATGATTACTTAATAGTTAATTCACTATAACATTACATTATAGTTGATTATATAATTAATTATAACATTACATAATAAATGATTACTTAATTGATTATGACATTATATTATAAATATTAGCAATTACTAATTTACTACATAAACTTAGCATAATACTTAATTAAATGATTAGAAATTTAATTAATTGCAACATTACATTATAAATTTATAATATGATATGTAATTAATTGAACATACATTTAATTAAATGATTACTTAATAATTATAATATTCATTAAAACAAATTAATTATAATATCTATGATAAACAAATTAATATATATTATATTAAAGACTTATAGTATAATACTAATTCATTGTAACATTTCACTATTTCATATAATATGATTAGTTATACATAATTAATTATAATATTACATATTAGATGATTATTTAATTGATTATGACATTTATTATAAACATTAATTATAACATTATATATAAACAATGATTACTTAATTAATGATTAGAATTTAATTAATTAAATATTACATTATAGTTAAATAATTACTTAATTAATTATAACATTATTACTAATTATATTATGATTACTAATTAATTATAGTATTACAAGTTAAATGATATAATTAGTTATAAATTTTAACAACACATATAAACATTAGTAATTTCCTGCATTATTTATTACATTACTTAATTAAATGTTAAAATTTTAATTAATTATAATATAACATTAAAGATATAAATCTGATACTTAATTCACTATAACATTACGTTATAGTATGATCACATAATTAATTATAACAACATAATTAAATGATTACTTAATTGATTATGAGTTATGATATTATGTTTTAACATTAGTAATTACTAATTTACTACATAACATTAGCAAATACTTAATTAAATGATTAGAAATTTAATTAATTATAATGTAACCTTAAAACATTTCATTATAACATTAATTAAACATTACATTATAGTTAAATAATTACTCAATTAAATTATAACAATTATATATTATATATATATGATCACTTACTTAATTATAACATATATAGTTAAATGATTACATAATTAGTTAGAATTTAACATACTTATAAACATTAGTAATTATATATATTACATTATTAATTAAACGATTAAAAATTTAATTAATTATAACATTACCTTATATATATAATATGATTATTTATCAATTATAACATTCTATATAAACATTAGTATATTAATTAAATGATTTGAATTAATAATTATAATATTAAATATAGATTTATATTATGATTACTAATTCATTAACATTACATATACTATTATAGTATGATCATATAATTAATATAACATTACATAATTAAATGATTACTTAATTGATTATGACATTAATTATAAACATTAGTAATTTACTAATTTACACAATACTTAATTAAATGATTAAAATTTTATTAATATAACATTACATTATAAATTTATGGTATGATTACTTAATTAATTAACATTCAATTATAAACAATATTACAATACTAATTAAATGATTAACAATTTAATAATTATATATTACATTATAAAAACCCTAAACCAAATAGTATATTTGTTAGGGGTGTATTTGTAAACTTTTAAGGTATTTTATCATTTTTTAAACTAATAGGGGGTAGTTGATTTTTTACAGGGTACCCTGGAAAGGAACTAGAACCTGCATTTTAGGTTCGGTTCCTTGAATTGAAGAACTGTACTGTGCGGTTCCGGTTCCGGTTCCTTTTTTTGAGAACCTATACTGTACGGTTCTGATTCTGGTTTCCTGAAAAATGGAGGGTATTCAAAACCGCTCACCCCTATTATTAGCTATCATATTCTTATTTATAATGAACTTTTTACCATCTTACCTTCTTCGCAACAATTTATTAACGGATTTATGTTGTGTGTAATAAAGTTTTTTAAAACTTTTTTTAGTAAGTAAGTGTTATTAGACCAAACCTTGGGTGGGAAAAAGTCGTTGATTTTAGGAATTGGTAATAAGTTAAAAAGTTATATTTGATTGATATGGTCCATGTATGTAAAACAGTCAAATTATAATTAATTGATAAGGTCAAAAGGTAACCACCAAGGAATAACTTATAATTAAGACACACAACAAAAGGTCTAAACTTCCATAAAGAAAACTATGGTTTAGAAAATTTGATTAAGAAAAGGTCGTCACTATTGCCTATGTCACTAGTTGTAATCTTGCACCGATTTTCTTAAAGAAACCATTATAAAATGATGAGGTGATCTTTGAAATTGGAAGGAAGGTCTCTCGAATATTAATCAAAATCCACCGCCAGTTGTACTATTTTTATTTCAACTAAATCAAAATTAATATAGGCATATGTATATAAATTTAATTGGTCCCTGAATATATTATTTTATGTCGCGGAATTGATAGAAAATTGTAAATGATCAAATCAGTTCTGTTATCACTTAAAAAAAGGATTATCAAATTTGTGGGCACAAATAAGAAAATGGAAGTTTCTTAATCCCCTAGTTTGATTAGTAGTCTCAGATATTGCTTATTATTTGGCATTAAAAATTGTCAATCAATAGTAATGCACGTGAGTCACGTGACTATAATATAAGTTTCTCTATTTGAATCAAAATTTTAGGTATGCTTAAATTGACATGTCTTTGCAACACAAGTTAACATAATTTTTTTTTTTTGTTTTTGTTTTTTAGGGAGCGACTACACTTACAATAAATCTATAATTCCGATGTAACAATTCACTATTAGTCTTGTATATCTATTGCGAACTAACTAATTGCGAGTTGCTACGTCGGGGTTATGAGCTAACCTTATTAATTTTTTCTCTTTCAATTTATTTCGAATCTATCAAAAAACCAAGCAAACTCTAAAGAATATAATAGATGTATAAACTCTTCCATACAATATGAGATGACACAAAGTAACGGGACTTTATATAAAAAGTTAACCAATAAATGTTTAAAATAAATGAATTATGTGACAATAAAAATATTGTGCTTATCTAGAGTTTGATACTTAGTTTTTACAATAACATCACCACACAAACACAAAAGCACCATTATTATATACGCATATAATTAAACCCTAATTTTCTTTCTCATATTATATATGTATAGATAATTAAGAGAGAAATAAGGCTTAATTACATTAGAAGGTACAAAATATCACTTTTTTTCTATTGAAAGTACTGAACTTTAAGTTTCTTATTGAAGGTATCGAACTTTAAGTTTTCTATGAATGTACTAAACTTTATATATTTTTCTACTGCATTAAATATTGATGACATGATATTTTTTTCGTAAAAAATCGTTGACATAATAATTCTGGTGCGTTGACGGGACATTTGACATGACAATTAAGGTTGATTTAGTTATTTATAATCTAAAAAATCCAAATTAACCCACCCAGAATGAAAACTTATCCTAATTAAAACGATATCTTTTTTTTTTTTTTTTCTTTTATTTCTTTCCACCATCTCTTCTTCTTCCTTTGTCAGCTCTTTCTTTTTTTTTTTTGTTTTTTTTTTTTTTTTTTTTGCCTTTCCTTTATTTTCTTCTCTATGTATTTCCACTTCACTACTTCTTCTTCATTTTCTTCCGTCCAGCCTTTCTTTTTTCCCCTTTTGTTTTCCCTATTTCTTTCCATCTCCACCACTTCTTCTTCTTCCACTACTCATGGTTTAAGATTTGGATTTCTTCATGGTACAAGATTTGGTTTTGTTTTGGGTATTTTTGGGTATCCAATTTGATTTTTGCTTGATTTGTGATTGTGTAACATGTAAGCATATGAGTGTGCTTTACGCTCCAATGAATTGAGTGGGCATCTGAATTAATTTTTATGATAAAGTAAGCAAGATGACCCATTTGACGGTCATTCCTGTCTAGTTATTTTTTACTGTATTATAATGATACATTATACGACCTTTTAATTGGTTGACCCAAATCTATAAAATCTGAAACGTGTCTTAGGTTATAAAATCAAATGAACAGAGTTACATTCAATTAGTAATATTATCTCCAAGCCACCCAAAGTCTTGATCTTCAATAAAATTTTATTATATGATTTTAATATACGTAGAAAGCACTGAATAAGACAACAGTGTTATGTTTTGTAATCAAGTATTTGTTGAAGAAGGCTTTGATTTGGTTCACCCAAATTGGTTAAGGAGGGTGAACCATGCATGGTCATCCATTCTGAACCATTATGGGCCATCTCTTTTTGTCCATTCTACCTAACATTTTAACTCTTTTTGGAGAAATATGAGCTCATTAACCATGTTTCAATTTAAATTTAATTAATAAAAGACTTATCTTCTTAAACAATTAAAATAAATTTAATTAAGAAATTTTGAGTGGGGTCAAAAGCCCCCACTCGGACCTACTTAGTTATTGTGAAGATCAATGTTCTATTATTCTTATTTATATAAAATATTATTATACAATCTTTAATTTATCAGATATAGTTATTATTTTTTAAGTATTTATGTGAAAAGATAGTTTTGAATGGTGGGATTTGTAGTGGAATGTGAGATCTAGGTATTGAAAATGAAATTTATATATGTAGATTACTAGATTAGTATTATCACATCCATGTTTCCAATCATTAATATGTGACATATTTTAGCCAGCTTAATTAAACATTAAATGGATTAATTCAATGTCCATTGACATAAACACTATCAATGAGTATTGTGTGTATCCATATAACACCAGATTCAATTAATTAATTGATCAATTGATTAATTAATTAATTAATTAATAGATCAATTGATTAATTAATTAATTAATTAATAGAAGTTTATCTTAATGGTATTCATGAGTTATCGGTTCATGAATCTTGTTATTCTAAATTATCCATGAATTAATTTATAATGCACGTAATGAATCAAGTAAATTAATTATGAATTATGTATATTATTCACCATAAATAATGTATATACATAAGTGTCTAAATCAAGTATATTCATCATGAATTATATAAACACATATAATTATCAAATTAAGTTGATGAATTTTTATATTTTAATTGAATTTTATATGCAGAATGTGTGTGTATTGTAATTATGAATTAGTATTTATTTTTATAACTTTTATATATTTAATTAATTAACAATCTTATTTTTTACTTCTTAAGAAAAATAGAAAAAGTTCGTAGAAACAAATTTAAATTATCGTGGCCTTAAAAATTGTATTATAACTAATAATAATAACAGAAATTATATACCCAATTTTTATTGAAGATGTTATTAATTGAGATACTAAAATTTCATAATTTTTTTTAAATAAATGACAAAAGTTTCAAATTCTTTAGAAACTGGACAATCAATGGTCACATAAAATAAGGGAAAATAGGTAATTACCCTTATTTTAGAATTTTAATATTTTCATATATTTTTTTAATTTAGAATTAGGAAAGCAAATTTAAATGAAATATATAGAAAGAAATAAGTAGACGAGACCACACCAGACCACACCAGAATCCATCTTTGCACTTCGCCAGCAGCGCCACCCACACCCATCAGGCCATCACCAAACTCAAACTCCAAACCCATCCAGCATCCATTTCGTCGACACCCAGCATCACCATTCACCACAACAACCACCCACTCACCAGCGACGACCACAATCCACAACTATTGCCGTGTAGTTCACAACAACCACCCACAGACCACAGTCCATAGCTGCTGCGTTGCACTTGATATATTCCTTGAACCAGGAACAGCGACGATGTCATGATAGTTGACCACAGCTCCAATTTTCACCGCTATTCAGATATGCAATCCTCAACTGCTCGTCTATTTTGAATATAAAAATTGAAGAATTTTAGGGGTAAATTTGAAAACCGGTTAACCAAATCGAATATTCAGTTCAATTTACAATCGATTTATTCCATAAACCGGTCCGGTTTTGGTTTGCATTTTGTCTAAACCGAATAGTCGGTTCGGTTTCCGGTTTGCCCTATCCGGTTCGATTCACCGGATTATCCCACCCCTAGCTAGTACTAATCCCTCTTGTATCAGGTGTCCAAAATCAATATAATATATAGTTTAAATTTTTAGAAATAGATACATAACTCGACAAGAGTCACACCATCACACTTGGTATAAAAATGAGGATGATGAGATCACATTCCTATTTTGGGACGAGGATGAGATTGAGAATCGCTGTATGGGTTACAACTCTAAGATAAAATTAGATCAACTTCTATCGTTAATTAACATACCATTAATCAATGCATTAACATTACTTGTTACTATTTTCTCTCTTATCAGCCTTCATCGGAGTGTGAACAGAAGATAATTAACCGAAATCTATACAAATATTATTCACGGAGAGGTTCGGCAAAGAACCCACTCCTACAAAACACAAAGCTCAATCGCCGTCAAGTTAGAATCAAGAAATACCAAATTATACGTTATACCAAACTTATTCACTAATCTTTTCATATCCATCAGCAAAAGTATTCTAAAATCTCGTGAAGAAACAGCAACTGCATGGGATTACCAAATAGTTCTATATAATATATAATGAAGAGACTATTCAATATTATTTACAAATATATGCATATATAGAGAGAGAGAGAGAGAGAACAAACGAATATAATCTAATAAAAATACAGTATAAAAATCAACCATACATGATGTACATGAATCAATGTATCAATTCGCCCACATCCCATATAGCTCATCCACTGGCGGCATCTCCTCAAGCAATCTATCAAACTCTTTAAACGACAAATCCCTCATCAAAATCGAATTATTTCTCCTCATTTCAACCCTCTTTACACCACCTTTCATCACCATCTCCTCCTCCCTCTTCCTCCTCATCGTCGTCCCTGTCGGTTCCGCTTCAACCCGAGAATCTTTCCCCGTCAATGACTGCACCACCGACTTGAAACTCGTCTCATCCGTCTCCACATACTGCGTGTTTATCAACACAATCTTCACCGGCTTTCTCTCACCACCACTTGACATCCAAAAAATCCTCTGCACTTGCTTCTCAGTTTTCTTCCAAACAGTTCTTGCTCGACTAATTTTCTCGATGTAAAAGCTTAACTAATTCAGAATCAACTATAGAACACAAATATTTATAGAGAGATTAAAAGGACGGAAAGTGTACGGAGGATTTGACAGTTAAGAAAAGTTAAGGAGAGTTGAGACAGGTTTGACCGTTATGTTAATGTTGTGGAAAAATGTTGCGGTCTAGAAGGATAAATGCAATGAATACCAATTTTGGATTGGGTCATAGCATGCCATTCAGGAAATTATAATCCTCTATGCATCTCACTGGAAGTTGCATGATTTGACTGCGGTTTGTGAATTGCCACTAAGTCAAAGATTTACGTACAAAAGGACACTTGTTCGATCTTGAAATTAATTAATTAATAATTTTGTTTAATCAATTAGCTGCATGATTGAAGAGGAAATTAAAGTAATGATGGTTTAGACACAAATGGAACATTTTCAAACCCAGAATCAGTAAAATAGATAATTTTTTTCCTGTTAACTTGCATATTATATATATATATATTATATATATATACACACCGCATCTCAATAATTTTCAGATCATGAAAGTTGATTAGATAGTTCTTTAATGATTATCCCTATTAAGGTTTGGAAGATTCCAACTCAAAAGCTTAAAAAACTCTTTTATCCTTTTACCATTATGTCATCCCATGATGGTTAGTCATAATCTATTTATTGGAATGAAGAAAGAAAAGCAAAGAAACTTACATATTACTGTTGTTTATAGAAATACCAACCAATTATTAATTACACAAATCAAAATTTCAAAGATGTTTGAAAGTAGGCGTGTAACTTCCCCTGCAACAGCCTTTGTATACACTTGTCATTTGGCATCCACTGGAAATTTTTAATCTAGAACCTCATTGCATTGTATTCCAATGATTCAACATAATTATCTGCTAAGAAATATTAATAAGTTGATTTTATTTGGAAAATAATTTTAAAAATCTAAATTATATTACAAATATTTTAAAATTAAAATATTCAAAAATTGTTGTGCATAAACAATAGCCTTTAAGATAAGATCACAAATTATGAATTTCACTTCAATTATGAATTTCACTTCGAGTAAACGACTTTTTCCCACCCAATTTTCAAAATACCATTTTCTCACCCAACATTTATTTCCGTTAATCCCCCAAAATATCTTACTTTCTTAGCCCATGTTCGCAAGTTCGAGAGTCAGGTAAGAGGGTTTTGTAGAGTGGATGTCAGTGGATCGAATGGTGATGACTGATTGAATATTCCCGTCGGAATTAGCCAAAAATCTTATGAACAAAAACTCTAGCTTTGTGATGACTAATATTAGCGAAAAATTAAGTACTGAGTGGAATGGTTTTGTAGAAAGGAGATCGAAGGTTCAAATGGTGGTGATGGAGAGAATTTTTGCCACCATAATTGTCGAAATTGGCTTGGATAGTAGAAATTTAATTTTGGGGGAAAAGTGATATTTTGAAACTTTTTAGGTGAGAAATGGTCTTTTGAAACTTTGGGTGAAAGTTTATGAAGGCAAACCTTGGGTGGGAAAGTCGTTTACTCTTTCATATCTAATTATGTGTCAAGTCGGTCCAACTAGGCAAAATTACGTTTTCAACCCGACGTTTCACACAAGCATTCTTCACCCAAAAACATCTACCTAA
Organism: Pistacia vera; assembly: GCF_008641045.1. Lineage (NCBI taxonomy): Eukaryota > Viridiplantae > Streptophyta > Magnoliopsida > Sapindales > Anacardiaceae > Pistacia > Pistacia vera. The sequence goes on from NW_022196274.1 coordinate 596,391, forward strand.
CTACGGGAACCCAAGTCTTGGACATTGAATCTCATATTGTTAGCAGTGTGACATGTGCTGTGTTATAAATTTTGAACAAATTGCAATACTATGACATAATATTTACAAAATTCTTTTTGGGAAATCATGTAATCCACTACCTTTCATTGATACCAAAAAAAATACAATTTGTCCTTATTTATAACATTCTTTTACAATCTTGCTCTTATTTAATGTTGGTTAATTGACTATCAACTTTTGACCATCTTACCTTTCTTCACAGCAAAATTTATTAATGGATTTAAGTTATGGGTAATAAAATTATATTAAATTTTTTTTGAGTAAGAAAGTATCATTAGGCCAAACCTTGGTGGGAAAAAGTCTTTTACTCGTTTATTGATTTTAGGAATTGGCGGTATATAATAAGTTAAAGTTTATATTTGATTGATAGGTGCATGTATGTAAAATGTCAAATTATAATCAACTGATAAGGTCAAAGCGTAACCACCAAGGAATACTTATAATTAAGACACACAACAAATGGTCTAACGTCCATTTAAAGAAAACGATGGTTTAGAATTTTGATTAAGAAAGGTCGTCACTATTGCCTATGTCCTAGTTGTAATCTTGCATCCATTTCTTAAAGAAACCATTATCAATTGATGACGGTGATCTTCGAAATTGGAAGGAAGGTCTCTCAAATATATTAATCAAAATCCACCCTTAGTTATATTATTTTTATTTCAACTAAAATCAAATTAATTATAGTCTATGTGTATTTGATTTAATTGGTCCATGAATATATTATTTTAGTTCGTAGAATTGATAGAAAATTGAAATGATCAAATTTCTGTTATTCACTTAAAAAAAAAAAAAAAAAAAAAGGATATATCAAATATGTGGGCACAATAAAAAAATGGAAGTTTCTTAATTCCCTATTTTGATTATGTAGTCTCAGATATTGCTTATTATTTGGCACTTTAAAATTGTCAAGCAATAGTAATACACGTGAGTCACGTGACTAATGACATAAGTTTCTCTTATTTGAATCAAAATTTGTAGGTATGCTTAAATGACATGTCTTGCAACACAAGTTACATAATTTTTTTTTTTTTTTTTTTTAGGGGAGCGATTACATTTACAAACAATCTCATAATATTTTTCTAACATTCTGACGTGATAGCTCGCATTAGTCTTGCATATTAATTACAACTAACCAATTGCGAACTGCCACGTCGGAGTTGTAAGTTGACCTTTATTAATTTTTTTCTCTTTCCAATTTTTATTCGAATCATCAAAAAACCAAGCAAACTCTAAAGAATAATAAGATGTATAAACTCTTCCATACAATTGAGACAACACAAAGTAAACGGGACTTTATATAAAAGTTAACTCAATAAATATTAATTAATTATAATGAATTATGTACAATAAAAATACTGTGCTTATCAAGAGTTTGTATACTTAGTTTTTACATATACATCACCACTCAAAACCAAAAGCACCATTATTATATGCGCATATTATATAAAACCCTAATTTTCTTTCTTCAGTAGTATAGATAATTAAAGAGAAATAAGACTTAATTACATCAGAAGGTACAGAATTATCACTTTTTTTTTTATTGAAGATACCGAACTTTAAGTTTTTCCTATTAAGTATCAAACTTTCATATTTTTTTCTCTGTGTTGACGCTTGATTTTGGACGCCAACGACTCCACGTGAGAAGCGCTAAGCGACTTAGGAATCACACGTGATGGATCCATGAGATTTGAATATGGAGCTGAGATTTATATTTTGTAGAAAAATAAATGAAAGATTGGCAAGAGGGGTTTTTATAGTGGTTCGGATGCAACAAGCACTCCTACATCCACTGTTATTTATTGATCTCTGACTATTTTCTAGATTTTGCCCGTAAGGCATACAAAAATAAGAAATACAATGTTTACAGAGAAAGAAATGAAGATAAATCTCAGCCCACCTCCCCTCTCTTCGGAAGGAAAATGCCCATTTATTCACATTTGCACTCAATGCAATGAGTGTTTGCAAGCTGCCTTACACATGGAAGCTCTCTCGTCCATTCATCCTTTGAAATGAGATAAAGTTGGTGAGAATATCTTTGGAATATAGGCTTGGCAGCTGGTACAGAGAGACATTAATTGTGCTGACATAGGCTTGACTTTTGAGGCATAACAGAAGCCCCCCAGTTTTTGAAGTGCGTAATCGCGCTTCAGAAACTAAGTCTTTGATCTGAATTGTGCAGTCTCAACTGAAGAGCTCGAACTGAAATCTGTTAGGAAGACGATCAGAAATCTGTTAGGAAAACAACCAGAAATCTGTTAGAGTGACCAGAAATTAATTAGGAGCGACCAGAAATCTGTTAGGAAAAACGACCAGAAATCTGTTAGGAAAACGACCAGAAATCTGGTAGGAAAACACCAAAATCTGTTAGGAAAACAAGCAAAAATCTAGTAGGAGCTCGACCTGAATCTGGTAGGAGAACACCTGAAAGGTCATAACGAGCTCAATCTGAGCAAAACGAGCTCAACTTGAAGCAAAACGAGCTCGATCTGGAGGTCAAAACGAGCTCAAAAAGCAAAACAACCTCAATTTTAGAGGTCAAAACGAGCTCAACTTGAGAACAAAACGACCCGACTTGAGAGGTCAAAACGAGCTCAAAAAGCAAACGACCTCAATTTTAGAGATCAAAACACCTGAATGAGCAAAACGACCTCAACTTGAGAGGTCAAAACGAGCTCAATGAGCAAAAGGACCTCAACTTGAAGGTCAAAACGAGCTCAAAAGCAAAACGACCTCATTTTAGAGGTCAAAACGACATCTCCTCAACCTGAGAGGTCAAAACGACCTGAATGAGCAAAACGACCTTAACTTGAAAGGTCAAAACGACCTGAATGAGCAAAACAGCCTCAACTTGCATAGGCCACCAAACGTGTGACCTTGATTTTGGACGCCAACGACTCGCACGTGAGAAGCGCTAAGCGACTTAGGAATCACACGTGATGGATCCATGAGATTTGATAGGAGCTGAGATTTATGTTTTATAGAAAATATAAATGAAGATTGGCAAGAGGGGTTTTTATAGTGGTTCGGATGCAACAACGACTCCTACTCCACTGTTATTTATTAATCTCTGACTATTTCTATGATTTTGCCCCTAAAGCATACAAAGATGAAGAAATACAGTGTTTTTACAGAGAAATAAATGAAGATGAAATTCGCCCCAGCCTCCCCTCTTCTTCGGGAAGAGAAATGCCCATTTATTCACATTTGCACTTAATGCAATGAGTGTTTTGCAAGCTGCCTTGACACATGGAAGGCTCTCGTCCATTCATCTCTTTGAAATGAGATAAAGTTGGTGAGAATATCTTTGGAGATATGGGCTTAGCAGCTGGTACAGAGAGACATTAATTGTGCTGACATAGGCTTGACTTTTGAGGCATAACATACTGTATTAAATATTGATGACATGACATTTTTGCCGTAAAAAAATCGATGACATGGCAATGTTGGTGTGCTGACTGAACATTTTGACATGGTAATTAAGGTTGATTTAGACATTTATAATCTAAAAAGTCTCAAATTAACCCTTTTTTTTTTATTATTTCAATAAAAAGTTAAAAACCACAAAAACCATCTAGAATGAAAGCTTATCCTAATTAAAACCCTTTATCTCTTTTTTTTTTTCTTTATTTCTTTCCACTATCTCTTCTTCTTCTTTTGTTCAGCCTCTTTTTTTTTTCCGTTTTTGTTTTCCCTATTTCTTTCCATCTCCACCACTTCTTCTTCTTCCACTACTCATGGTTTAAGATTTGGATTTCTTCATGGTACAAGATTTGGGTTTGTTTTTGGGTATTTTTTTGTATCCAGTTTGATTTTTGCTTGATTTGTGATTGTGTACATGTTAGATGTAGGGTTTGATTTGTACATTGATTAGGTTCTGATTTCGTTTGTGTTAGAGTTTTGATTAGATTCACCGGTACAAAAAATGAAAATGAAAAGAGGATTACAGAAAGGGAATAAATGTAGAAGTAGAGTGGGGAAGAAAATGAGAAAGAAGAAACAAAGGGAGGTGAGGGGAAGAAAAAAGAAAAGAAGATAAATAATAATAAAAAATTAGACAGAAAACTAAAAAGACGATTTTTACCTTTCATAGCCTAACAGAGTTCGGGATCCTCTTTTGACGCATCTTTATGAAATTATTGGGTGCATTTTGTGTTTTTTGTTATTTTAATATTTTCGTTCCAGGTGGTTTTAGTTATTTTGGGTGCATTTTATGCTTTTTGTGGAATTTAAATTGAAGGAAAGGGTAAATTTGAAGAATTTAAAATATGAAAATATACATATCAGTCCTAAAAAAGTTCACGTTATGGTGTTGGAGATTGGCCTCTAAAGTGTTTGACGGTGTACAAGTTTAGTACCTTCAATAAAAATAATTGATAGTTTGGTATCTTCAATAAGAAAAAAAAAATAGTTTGATGCTTTCAATAAGAAAAAAGTTATAGTTCGGTAGCTTATGAAGTAATGAAGCCGAGAAATAATAACATATTGATCACCACTGCTCAAATTCGGAAAAGTTATTTGACAAACATATAGATATCATGAAGACTAGCAGATTGCACTAAATTGTAAAAGCTGCTATAAATCATTTAACCCAATCTATATGTTTTGTAATGCAATCCTATCAAATGGCTGATAAAATGATAAACATAGGGAAGACAACTTCTCAACCTAATACTTCGAAGTATATGTATTCGATCAATCACAATAGATATCATAAATGTTGATATAACAAAGTCGCAATTCCTTGAAGACACATGCAATGCAATTGATGTAGGCAACTTTTTTTTTCCCCAAAGAAAATGGTAGATAAGAGGATGGATGAAGTTAAATACATACCCAAATTTTTATATGATTGAGGTAAATACAAAAATATATTTTGAAATTTAACAACGTGGTGTAGAAAATAGCGCGATACCCAAAATATAATTTTACATTTTGATTGTGATTGTGATTACATTACCATATATACAGTAGTAAATTCCTCCATTTTTCAACTCTTTGAGTTTTGACATTTTTGAAAGGAAACAGCAAGAAACGAAAAAAACATACCAAAATTTATCAAGCCTTATATGGAAACCAGTTATTCTATATTTTTCTTTGCATCTCTATAATCACTTATATACGTATAAATTAAGAAGATCGAGAAAGACGAAAACTTATAATAATCAATAGCAAGAGAAGAAGATAAATAAAAAGATATGGGTTTGACACGGGGTTTCTCTAGTGTTTTCTTTCTCATTTTCTTGTTTGCACTAGCCACAAATGCTCAAGAGGAGCGCCGCATTAAGATTTTTGACGTAAGAAAATATGGTGTAGTTGCTGATGGCCGAACAGACAACACAAAGGTAATTAATTCATCTCCTGTCTACTTTAAAGTAACGATCTTTTATATTGCATTGCTGAAAGCTGAAAAGTATATCTCGATTACTCTTTGCGCCGGAAAAGAAAAAACACCTTTTTCGACATCATATTGCGTCGGGAGTGGTGGTTTATTTTGACACCGACATTTGTGTAATGACACTCTTTGAACTTATTTGTATTTTTTTTATAGGCATTTCGGGAAGCATGGGACGATGCATGTAAATGGCAAGAGGGGAAGGCTAGGGTTTATGTACCAATTGGAACATTTTACTTAAACTCAGTGACATTTACTGGTCCATGCAAGAACGCAATCCAGTTTTTAATTAAAGGGACGTTGAAGTCTCCTAATAATCTGAGATTTATGGAAAGTGATCGATGGATAACTTTTAGACATGTTAATCGGTTAGTGGTTACCGGAGGCGGCATATTAGACGGCCAAGGATCCTCTGCTTGGACGAGAAATTCATGCCGCGAGGGCAGCTCCAACTGCGGGGAATTTCCAGTTGTAAGTTCAGGCTTCATTAAATTTTCTCATTGAATTTAGTTGTTTGGTTAGAAAATTAAAAAGAGGGTTTTAATATATAATTTAAGTTTCAATGCTTTAAATAAACTCAAAACAGTTTGTAGGAGAACCTTCTCTTGTATAAATTATATAACCTATTTTAAAACGTAACTAAACAACCTAAGAAAATTTCGAAAGTGTTTATTACTTTAAATAAGAACTTTCAAACTTTGTATGTAAGATCCCCAAATTATAACTTGAAATTCTTTAAATATGTTAGAAAAGGAATGGCTTCCATTTTACATTTAATTTTCTCATTGAATTAAGTTAAATATATTTGCAGTAATATAAGTTATCAAATTAAAACTTAATTGTGGTATATTATGGTTTCTTGTTTCAGTCAATAAGATTCGAGTTCATCACCAATTCAAAGGTGAATGACATAACATCACTCGATAGCAAAACCAACCATTTCCTGATGTTCGGATGTAGCAACATCAACATAAGCAACGTCCTAATATCAGCCCCCGGCGACAGCCCAACACCGATGGAATCAAAATCGGAAGCTCAAACAGAATCAAAATTTCTTGTACTCAGACTGGCACGGGTGACGACTGTGTTTCCATTCTCTCTGGAAGCTCCTACATCGACATTTGTGATGTGTTTTGCGGCCCTGGCCATGGAATCAGCGTCGGGAGTCTCGGAAAGTATCCGAATGAGGAGAATGTTTATGGACTGACTGTGAAGAACTGCACATTTAGTCGCACGAGAAATGGTGTAAGGATCAAAACATGGGTTTCTTCTTTTGCCAGTATTGCTGCAGGTTTTACCTTTGAAAACATTTCCATGAATAATGTCGAGAATCCTATCATCATTGATCAACAGTATTGCCCAGAATCTAATTGTCTACAGGTATTTATGATAAACTATCTTGTTCTTGTTATAAATAATAAACTACAAGTTCATTCATTCAATCATAAGATACAAAAACTTTATATAATATCACTATCATACGTAGAAAGAGTTATACTATTTTATGACTTTGATTTTATATTTGTCGTATATTAAAGCTTTTTTTGGGTAATTTAAGACTAAAACTACTATACATTTTTCAAACCAAACAATTAATACATTTTTCGTAAAAGCTTTACTCTAATAAACTCTACTTCCATAAGCTTTATTCACATAAACCGTACAAAATGTACCCTAAAACAGTCCATTGTTGCATCAAATTGATACTACTTTAATGCTACTAACTATCTTCCCTTTAGTTACACCATAGTTGCAAGTCAGTTAAAGATGAAGTTGAATTATTTGTGACTTGTTTGGTTTACACAGGTCCCCTCGCATGTCCAAATAAAAGACATAACATACAAAAACATATGGGGAGTTTCGAGCACAAAAGTTGCTGTAAAATTTGAATGCAGCAAGAGTTCTCCATGCAAGAATGTAGCTCTGACTGATATCAATTTATCCTACAATGGCGTCGATGATGTTACAATTTCAGAGTGCTCTAATGTCAACGGAGCTTCTTATGGCCGACATTCCCCACCTTCTTGTGTATAATCCTTCATTTCGAATTGGAGTTATTTTTTTTTTTTATTGAACAAAGACTTTTTGGGGATTTAATTTATCTATTATCATGTAAAAATCTTTTCTGACGCAGCCTGTGCGTTGGGTATATGTGTACACGTCAAAGCATTCCATGCCTCCATGTGTAATGGTGAATGATTTGACGAGAGTAATGCTACACCAATAATTTCTTCTCACAACTCTGACGTAGCAGCTCATAATCAGATGAAACTCATTGCGAGTTGACCAATTATAAGCTATCACGTTAAGGTTGTGAGAAGACGTTTGTAAAAAGATGTTGTGGGTATAACATTTTTCTTTGGCAATATCACATCACTATAATCATCACTTGATAGCATGATGGTAAAAGAGCAAAGGATGATCTAATATGGTCTCCCAAATTCGAATCTTCTTGATGGTAAAAGAGCAAAATAAAGATTTAACATATCTCTTGAGTTCAAGTTTCCACGGTTGTTAATAGGGACGTCCATTAGAGTTATTACTTGGTCGATAGTTTTAGAGTGTTGAGAGATAAATTAAAGTGTATGTAAACTTATCCAAACACCCCTCGGTCATTAAAAAAAAAAAAAAAAAAAAAANTGATTTGGAATATTGTAAAAGATATAATTCACTTGATCTTGTGGGTTTTGTAAATTCTGATTTTGCAGGGGATAAAGACACAAGAAAATCAACCACTGCTTATGTCTTCACATTGGGAGGAAACTGTGTGAGCTAGAAATCCCAGCTCCAGCCTATTGTGGCACTCTCCTCAACTGAGGCAGAGTATGTGGATGTTGCTGATATATTCAAGGAAGCACTGTGGCTCCAAGGAATACTAACTGAAGTGAATTTGACTGATGGAGTAGCTACAATTTATTCAGACAGCCAAAGCGCCATTCACCTGAGCAAGAATCCTGTCTACCATGACAGGACCAAACATGTGGATGTCAGATTTCATTTCGTCAGAGATCTAGTTGCCCAAGGATTGATCATCTTGAAGAAAGTCCCAACTGAAGATAATCCTGCTGATATGGGTACCAAGATTGTCACTGCTACCAAGTTCAAGCACTGCTTGAACCTACTGTTTGTCAAGTGACGAGCAGCAACCAAGCTATGAAGAGAGTTGAGGATGGTTAGCTGCACTTAGGAAATCTGAGTTGTAAAAGCTTTGAGCTTCAAGGTGGAGTTTGTTAATATTTGAAGCGCAAAGCCTCCGTTTTTTACAGTTTCTGTAGAATTCACTTATCAAAACACTGTCGTTTCACTACAAATGGGAAAAAGATCTCAGCCGCTGAAATAAAGAAGATCCAACGGCCAGGATTAGCTCTTGAAGTCAAACTATATAAAGGTAGAGTCTTGTGCGCAAAAACTGAAAAAAAATTTCTGCTCCTCTTTGTGTTCACGACAGATCAGTTTTTGCTCGCAGCTTTGTTAGTTTGTTGTCAATCTTTTGGGTTGAGAATCTGTATAATCTTAGGGTGAAGATAGTGTGTTTTCTTCAGGTTTAGAGAAGCTGGATCAGGTATTCTCTATAGTTTTCAGATTTGAGTGAGTGGGTTAAAGATTGATAGTTGGGTGAATCTTGGAGAGTGTTTTGTAATCTGTAATAACAGTTGATTCCTAGTGCAGTGAGCCTCCAAAAATTCTTGGAGCTCAACGTGGATGTAATCTTTCCATTGTGAAAGGTGAACCACGGTAAATTAGGTGTTCTTGTGATTGGTTTGATCTTGTTTCTTTTGTGTGTGTTATTTGTGGGTTTGTGCATGTGATTAGCAGTAAATTGGTTGAGAATTTACATAACATATATATTGTTGGAATATTTTAATGAATGCAATAAAATAAATGGAATGAAAATGGTAATGTAAATTAAGGAGTTGAAAGATGAAATGTTAATAGATTAATGAAGGAGGTTTTAAAGTTGGAAAATGAAAAGATTGAAAATAATGGTGACATTTAATGTTTTGTCCCACTTTGAATAGTATAAGAAAGTGTCTTTTCTCTTATTTCAAACACACCAAAATTTCAATTTATCTTTTATTAAAGTTAAGGTTTAATTCAATTGGTTAGAATAGAAAACTGGTGTTTCTCTTGCTATTCATCTATCGTTATATTTTGATAAACAAACGTTATTTAAATTCTTATGTACCCAAGTGAGGAAGATGAATCTGTTCTAAGAAAATTATGTGTTACACAAATTTCAGTATTTATCCTAAGATTGTATTCTTTATCCCAATGTCGTATTCTTTATTGGATTTTAGAGAGATGAGCTTTAATTAATTTCCAGGAAGGATAAATAAAAGTGTAGATTGCGCTAAGAAAAGGCTAGATGCCAAAAAGTACAATTAGCCGTTCCGGGGCTTACTGGTTAAGCTGTTAGTTGATGTTGCGTGGTGGGATTAGGGTCATTCACATTTCACAAATCACGCTGTTGTATCTTCACATTTCACAAAACACGATGATGTTCCCAATATGAATATGAAAGAGACTAAAAATGAAGTAGTAATAACCAAGTTGAATGCTTGAACATGTGATCCAATTAATGGAAACTGATGGCTGTAACTTTTTGGCTAAGAAATAATAAGGCACTATGTCTATCACCATTTCAATGTGATCCCAATTATTGGAAGGATATCTGCGTATTCGGTAGAATGACTATATTCAAACTTTAAATTGTTGGAATTTTTAATATTTGAATTTAGAATAATGTTACATCTATAATCAAATCTCACAAACTTTTTTCATAATCTCAACGTATCAACTAAGTTGAAATTGCCAACTTTAATCGTAGACGTAACATTATTGTTGAATTTATTAGGATCATAAATGATGAATCGATGAATTTCTGACATTCAACATGACAGATTTATGATAATCAATAATTATGAGAAAAATAAACCCTTACATGTAACATAGACCAATTTGAAAAGAATTGTCCCATGTAATAGATTTATCTTAATCAATAAATAAATGGGCGTTTGGATCTTTTTCCGAAGAGTTATGTTTTTTATTTATTTATTTTTTCTGAAGTAAAATGTCAAATTATCTTGAAGCCATTGTCTTTATTTATTATTTTTTTTATTTGCATATATAATTGAAATGTAAGAATTTTGACTAATAATGGTCATAAGATTAAAAAAAAAATAAAAAATTGCATCAAATAAAATGATATTTTGACTAATGGTCTTTATTCATGAATCTAAATAAGTTTGTTTTTGTTAAATTACATAAAAGAGAATATTTATTTTATTGACCATATACATCTTACAGCATATACTTTAACTTTTAAATGTTTATTTATTAATGCCTTTTTCTAAGAAGTTTGATTTACTTGTTTTTGGCAACATGCATGGTCAATGACTAACACATGATAAAATTACCATCTAACTATATATACTTAGAATTTCAGCTATTAAAACTATCAATTTCAATTTTGATATTTGTTGAGTTTGCATATATTAAAAAAAGTTAAAGTTAAGGAAATTATGAGAGGGAAATTAGCATTTTCTTTATTATTAGTGTTATTATTTTTGAGAAATTATTTTATTAATGTTAGTAGTTATTGGTGTGATATCATGTATCTCATAAATTTTTTGTAAGACATCTAACAAAATAACAAAACAAATCTATGCTCCCAATATGAATATGAAAGAGACTAAAAATGAAGTGGTAATAACCAAGTTGAATGCTTGAACACGTGATCCAATTAATGGAAACTGATGGCTGTAACTTTTTGGCTAAGAAATAATAAGGCACTGTGTCTATCACCATTTCAACGTGATCCCAATTGTTGGAAGGATATTGGCGTATTTGGTAGAAAGGCCATATTTGATATTTAAATTGATGGAATATTAATATTTGAATTTATTAACAGAATTATCAGAATCAAGAGAAAAATAAACCCTTACATGTAACATCGACCCATTTGAAAAGAATGAGAAATCAAAAGTAAAGTAATGCTGGATTAATTGATATATGTGAATTTGCTTAATAACACCAAAAAAAAAAAAAAAAAAAAAGATTGGAAAAGCAAGAAAGCTGCTATATCAATGTTTTTTAAGAATATCATATTTTTGGTAGAAATAAATAAAATTCATAAACTTATTATTCTAAAACTCTCGGATTCGTAAAGTCAAAATGATTGGCATCCGCGTAACCAAAAAATTTTAAAATTTGCACACTTGCTGAGCAGATAATGTTAGTTTATTCTTCATCAACACATATGCTTCTAGTTTGGTAATTAGACATATAATTTAAAGTTATTAAATTCAGAAAATACAATCAATAATATTGAGTGCGTTTGGTTCATTATTTTGGATAGGATTTTGAGAATAATATTGGGTAGTTGAATAGGGGAGTATTACGAGGTAAAATTTAAAAATTTATAAAAAAACCCCTAGGTTTACTAATTTAATTAAACACCCCCAACATGTAAAATGACAAAAATACTCCTACCACCTGCACCATCGAAATCTGGCCAGAAAATCGCGTTACAACACAGACCGGTCAGATCTGTGTCGTAACGCGTCGTTATGGCCTTTTCCGGCCAGATCCATCACGGATCTGGCCGAAAAAGGCCAGATCTTCGGCCTGTTATGGCAGTCGACGGCCGAAAAAGGCCAAAACGACGGCCATCTTTGATCGTCAGCGACAGCCAAAGATATGGCCGTCGTTTTCAGTCAACGATGTCCAAGATTTTGTTAGGATTAGGATAAGTGTGTTAATTAGAATTAGGATAAGTGTGTTAAGTCTTTTATTATTATCTTTTATGATTATGTTAAGTCTTTTATAATTATCTTTTATAATTATATTATTATCTTATAAGGATAGAATTAGGATTATCTTATTATCTCTTTTATAATTAGAGTCCTTTTGAGAGTCAATAGAGTTAAGTGTAAGGCTATATAATAGCCTAAATATAGATTGTGAGAATCAATAAAGAAATTTGTCAATTAGTCTTTCTATCTCTTGTTCTTGGAGGTCTCTGTTCCTCATATAAACAGATTATATCCCAAACCCTATCAGATTTGGTCGTCGTTGACCCTCAACGACGGCCATTTCTTTGGCCGTCGCTTCCGGCCAGATCCACTGTAGATCTGGCTAGAAAATGCCAGATCGGTGAATTACCGGCCATCTCCGGTCGGTAATTCACCGTTGTGGCAGATTCTGGCTACCACCGATGGTGGTTGCCGGAATCTGGCAAGTATGGGTCACGGGGGTGTTTTTATTATTTTTTTAACTTTTTTTCAGGGGGGTATTTAATGAAATTAATAACCTTATGGGGTCTAAAAGTAATTAAAAAAAGTTGGGTAATATTTCTGGAATAATTTGGCAAAGATTATTTGGAGAATAGGATTGGGAATATGGGCAGCAATAATGAACCAAACATGTTCAAGTACGAGACAAAAAGACCATAACATTACAACTCATAGTCATAGCTGGAGATTCAATACTATTGAGAATATTTGAACAATGTGTAACCCTTAACTTTGAACAATTATGAAATGGAATCATCACATGCAGTCATCATCCGTGAAGAGAGTAATAAAATGTGATGATGCCAAATGCCATTCATTCATGCTTTATGTGTCACAATTAGACCTACGCCCAAACACAAAACCCACAAGAAAAAGACGTCAAGATTATCAACTTGAATTTCAATTAAAATGAGGGTCACTCACTCACTCACGACCTCCACTGAACTAACCCAACTCTACTACTTGATATATATGTATGTATATATATATATACACAAATACTTATACAAAGAAGCTTACAAAGCGAAGAAAAAAATAAGAAAAAAACAGAAAAAGAGGAAAGAGAGAGAGAGAGAAATATAAAGATAGGATGGAGATTGTCTTTGTATGCTTCTGTATTGTTTTGTAAGACTAGCATTCTCTCTCTCTCTCTCTCTCTCCTCTATATATTATATATTATTGTTAATATCTGAAGCGCAAACCTCCGTTTTTATAGTTCTGCAGAATTCACTTATCAAAACACTGCCGTTTCACTACAAATGGACAAAAAGATCTCAGCCGCTGAAATAAAGAAGATCCAACGGCCAGGATTGCCTTGAAGTCAAACTATATAAAGGTTAGTCTTGTGCGCAAAAACTGAAAAAAATTTATGTTGTCCTCTGTTGTTCACGACATATCAGTTTTGCTTCAGCTTTGTTAGTTTGTTGTCAATTTTGGGTGAGAATCTGTATAATCTAGGGTGAAGATAGTGTGTTTTCTTCAGGTTTAGAGAAGCTGGATCAGGTATTCTTTATAGTTTTCAGATTTGAGTGAGTGGGTTAAGATTGATAGTTGGGTGAATCTTGGAGAGTGTTTTGTATCTGTAATAATAGTTGATTCCTAGTGCAGTGAGCCTCCAAAAATTCTTGGAGCTCAAAGTGGATTGTAATCTTTCCATTGTGAAAGGTGAACCACGGTAAATTGGGTGTTCTTGTGATTGGTTTGATCCTGTTTCTTTTGTGTGTGTATTTGTGGGTTTGTGGGTGTGATTAGCAGTAAATTGGTTGAGAATTTACATAACAGTGGTATAGAGCACGGTTAGTGTGTGCAATCCTAGGGTTTCTTGATTTTTTCAAAATCGAGGGTTTGGTCATAAATGGGGATTTCTTGATTAAAGGCTTGGGAGATCTAGGATTAGAAATTCTGTAAATTCGGGATATCAATTTGAGAAGGAAAGGCTAATCTTGGTTTTTTTCTTGGGGTCTGTTTGTAATCACCAAAACACAAAACAAAAACACATTCAGTCATGAGTACAACTAGGGTGGAGATCGCCCAGTATGATGAAAAATCGATTTTGGCAGTTGGAAGAAGAAGATGAAAGCTTTGTTGTCCCACACAAAGTGTCAATGGCGTTGGAGACGGATTCCACAAGTGGCCGGAGGAGAAGCTGAAGAAGAAGGCCGAAGTGGAATGAAGAGGCCTACAATTTAATCTCATGAACCTTGCCGACAGTGTGCTACGCAAGGTCGATGGGTTTGAAACCCCAATCGGCCTCTGGGGTAAGCTTGAAACTCTCTATGCTTTACAATCAGCTCCTAATCTAGCATACTTAAAAGGTGCTCTATTTCGTATAAAATGGATAGTAATAGGATATATGAGGAGAACCTGGATGAGTTCTTGAAAATGACCTTGGTTCTCAAGGCTACTGATCTAGAACTCAGTGACTCCAGCCTTGCCATGATTATTTTAAATTCTTTGAATGATGAATATCAGGTAGTAAAGAATGCTTGCAATACACTGGCACTGTACCTAGTGTAGATTTAATTGTTGCTGGGTTAAAAGCTAGGGAGTTAGAACTTAGGGTCAGAAAAGGAGTGTAATAGCCGTTTGTTAAAGGTAAGGGTGAAATTAGTCAGGTGGGTAGTAATCCTCATCACGGCAGTAGCTCTAGGAACAAAAAGAAGGGTAAAAACACATAAAAACCAAATGTGGAAACCCGAAAAGAAATGTTTCTATTGCAATAAGACTGGTCACCTAAAGAAAAACTTTTTTGAGTGGATTAGGAAACAGAAACAGTCCAACACTGAGAGCAATTTAGCCAGCACTAAACATAGCATGAAGAATCAGAGGTCCTAACAGTTTCTAAGGCTGACCATAGGAGAATGGGGTTAGATTCTGGTTGCTCTTTCCACATGAGCCCAAAAAAATTGGTTCCAAGATTTGAACCAAATGACTGTGAGACGGTGTTTATGGGAAATAACAATGCTGTAAGGTTCAAGGAGTTGGTAGATATCTTTAGGATGATAATGGAAAATAGTCAAACTTACTAAGGTTAGATACATTCCAGATCTTAAGAGAAACTTGATTTCTTTAGGAACCTTGGATGAATCGGGGTGTGTATAAGGCAGAAAACGGTTCTTGCTAAATGTCTATAAGGGTAACAGCATAGTACTTAGTAGGGGGTAAAGGGAATGGGTTGTACACTTGAGTGGAGGTTACGTTCCGATTGTTTGCTTACTACAAATCTGACAGACACTGAAAAATGGCATTTGAGGTTAGGGATATGAGCCAAAAAGGCCTAGATACTCTAAGTAAACAAGGGGTTTTTTGGCAGGGATGTCATTAGTGATCTGAAGTTTTGTGAAACATGTATAATGGGGAAGCAACATAGGCTAAGTTTTCACAAGGGGACACACCAGGCCACTAAATGTTTAGAATACTTACATGCTGATCTTTGGGGGCCAGAAAGATAAAAACTCATGGGGGCAGCAGCTATTTCCTATAGTGGATGACTCAGTAGGAAAGTTTGGGTTTTCTGCTTAGATCTAAAAATGAGGCTTTAGATAGGTTCAAGAATTGGCAAACACTTGTAGAAAATCAAAGTGGACAGAAAGGTTCAAGCTTAGGACAGATAATGGGTTAGAATTTTACAATTTAGAGGTTGAACAGTCAGGGGAACTCCTCAGCAAAAATAGAGTAGAGGAGAGAATGAATAGGACGTTGTTAGAAAATGTGAGATGCTTACTATTCACATCAGGATACCCAAGACCTTTTGGGGAGAAGCCCCAATACTGCTGCATATTTAGTCAACAGAAGCACTTTTAGTGCCTAGGTTTCACCTGTCGAGGAGAGATGGTCCAAAGAAAAGCCAAACCTAGACACACCTAGAGTCTTTGGGTGTGCAGCCTATGCACACACAAGAAGGGAAGCTTGAACCTAGGTCACTAAAGTGTGTTTTCCTCGGTTATCAAGAAGGCACTAAGGGGTTTAGATATGGGAAAGAACATCATGACCAAGGGGTTAAAGTAATAATCAGTAGGGATGTTATTTTAATGAAGATATTTTTCCTTGCAAAACTACTAAAATGATGCAGGTACCTCTAGCATTGATCCTATGAGTCAAGAACCAAAGCAGGGACACAAATGAGGTGGAGCCCTCAAGTATTCAACCTGATGAAGAAAAATCAGATAAAAGAAACTAAAATGGTAGCCCTGGATCATGACCAGGAGGGTGAACCAGTTGAGATCTTAGAACCAACCCAAGAAGAGTCCCTGGCACAGTATCAGCTAACCAGAGACAAGACCCGTAGAGAGATCAGACCTCCAGCAAGATACTCTTATGTGATTTGATCTTCACTGCACTGGTGGGCTGGAGCTGAAGTACTAGATCAGAACTGATAGCTATGAGGAAGCAATCAGATCAAGGACAAGGACAAATGGCAGGCTGCAATGGAAGAAGAAATGCAGCCCTGAAGGCAACAGAACCTAGTCCTTAGTCCCAACTAAAGGATCAGAAACCAGTTGAATGTCGATGGTTATCAAGGTAAAAGAAGGTATAAACTCTTCTGACCCTTTAGTATAAGGCTAACTTGTAGCAAGGTTACACACAAAGGGAAGGCATTGATTTTAATGAAATTTTCTCACCAGTAGTTAAGTATAAACATTAGGATTATGTTGGCTGAGTTGCTCATTATGACCTATAACTAGAGCAACTAGATGTTAAGACTGCTTTTCTACATGGAAACCTAGAAGAGAAAATATATATGAGACAACCTGCTGGATTTGTTGAAAAAGACTTCCAAATTATGTGTGTTGCTTCATAAGTCATGTATGGACTGAAACAGTCCCCTAGGCAGTGGTACAAGAGGTTTG
The DNA here is from genome assembly GCF_008641045.1 of Pistacia vera. NCBI lineage: Eukaryota > Viridiplantae > Streptophyta > Magnoliopsida > Sapindales > Anacardiaceae > Pistacia > Pistacia vera. The sequence goes on from NW_022196274.1 coordinate 613,490, forward strand.
ATGCATTTATTTTAGATTGGGTTTATAGGAGCAAATATGATAGTTGCTTTTATTTGCTTTGGATAATGATATGCCTTTGTATTTACTCTTATATGTGGGATGACATGCTCTTGATTAGCAAATCTAAATTAGGATAGATGGGCTAAAGAATAAACTTAAGGGTGAGTTTGACATGAAAGACTTAGGATGTGCTAAAAGGATATTAGGAATGGTAATGCATAGGAATAGAGACTGTCATGAATTAAGATTAACTCAAAGCTCCTACTTGAAAAAATTAGTTTCTAAGTTTAATATGGCTGAATCAAGGTTGTATCTATGCCTTTAGCAAGTCATTCAACTTAGTAAACACACAATGTCCTAAAACAGATTCTGAGTTATAAAGATGGAACAAGTCCTTATGCAAATGTAATAGGGTCAATTATGTATGCCATGATTGCACCAAACCTGACATTTCCTTTCTATGTCATTGTTGAGTCGTTTATGTCAAATCCTGGGTCAGAACATTGGTCAGCCCTTAAATGGGTTATGAGGGATATTAATGGCACTTCACATATTGATTTGGAATATTGTAAAAGATATAATTCATTGATCTTGTGGGTTTTGTAAATTCTGATTTTGCAGGGGATAAAGACACAAGAAAATCAACCACGCTTATGTCTTCACATTGGGAGGAAACTGTGTGAGCTAGAAATCCCAGCTCCAGCCTATTGTGGCACTCTCCTCAACTGAGGCAGAGTATGTGGATGTTGCTGATATATTCAAGGAAGCACTGTGGCTCCAGGAATACTAACTGAAGTGAATTTGACTGATGGAGTAGTACAATTTATTCAGACAGCCAAAGCGCCATTCACCTGAGCAAGAATCGTTACCATGACAGGACCAAACATGTGGATGTCAGATTTCATTTCGTCAGAGATCTAGTTGCCCAAGGATTGATCATCTTGAAGAAAGTCCCAACTGAAGATAATCCTGCTGATATGGGTACCAGATTGTCACTGCTACCAAGTTCAAGCACTGCTTGAACCTACTGTTTGTCAAGTGACGAGCAGCAACCAAGCTATGAAGAGAGGTTGGATGGTTAGCTGCACTTAGGAAATCTGAGTGTAAAAGCTTTGAGCTTCAAGGTGGGTTTGTTAATATTTGAAGCGCAAAGCCTCGTTTTTACAGTTTCTGTAGAATTCACTTATCAAAACACTGTCGTTTCACTACAAATGGGAAAAAGATCTCAGCCGCTGAAATAAAGAAGATCCAACGGCCAGGATTAGCTCTTGAAGTAAACTATATAAAGGTAGAGTCTTGTGCGCAAAAACTGAAAAAAAATTTTGCTCCTCTTTGTGTTCACGACAGATCAGTTTTTGCTCGCAGCTTTGTTAGTTTGTTGTCAATCTTTTGGGTTGAGAATCTGTAATCTTAGGGTGAAGATAGTGTGTTTTTAGGTTTAGAGAAGGGATCAGGTATTCTCTATGTTTTCAGATTTGAGTGAGCGGGTTAAAGATTGATAGTTGGTGAATCTTGGAGAGTGTTTTGTAATCTGTAATAACAGTTGATTCCTAGTGCAGTGAGCCTCCAAAAATTCTTGGAGCTCAACGTGGATGTAATCTTTCCATTGTGAAAGGTGAACCACGGTAAATTAGGGTTCTTGTGATTGGTTGTCTGTTTCTTTTGTGTGTGTTATTGTGGGTTTGTGCATGTGATTAGCAGTAAATTGGTTGAGAATTTACATAACATTTATTGTTGGAATTTTAATGAATGCAATAAAATAAATGGAATGAAAATGGTAATGTAATTAAGGAGTTGAAAGATGAAATGTAATAGATTAATGAGGAGGTTTAAAGTTGGAAAATGAAAAGATTGAAAATAATGGTGACATTTAATGTTTTGTCCCACTTTGAATAGTTAAGAAAGTGTCTTTTCTCTTATTTCAAACACACCAAAATTTCAATTTATCTTTTATTAAAGTTAAGGTTTAATTCAATTGGTTAGAATAGAAAACTGGTGTTCTTGTATCACTATGTTATATTTGATAAACAAACGTTATTTAAATTCTTATGTACCCAAGTGAGGAGATGAATCTGTTCTAAGAAAATTAGTGTTACACAAATTTCAGTATTTATCCTAAGATTGTATTCTTATCCCAATGTGTATTCTTTATTGGATTTAGAGAGATGAGCTTTAATTATTCCAGGAAGGATAAATAAAAGTGTAGATTGCGCTAAGAAAAGGCTAGATGCCAAAAGTACAATTAGCCGTTCCGGGGCTTACTGGTTAAGCTGTTAGTTGATGTTGCGTGGTGGGATTAGGGTCATTCACATTTCACAAATCACGCTGTTGTATCTTCACATTTCACAAAACACGATGATGTTCCACATATGAATATGAAAGAGACTAAAAATGAAGTAGTAATAACCAAGTTGAATGCTTGAACATGGATCCAATTAATGGAAACTGATGGCTGTAACTTTTTGCTAAGAAATAATAAGGCACTATGTCTATCACCATTTCAATGTGATCCCAATTTGGAAGGATATCTGCGTATCGGTAGAATGGCTATATTCAAACTTTAAATTGTTGGAATTTTAATATTTGAATTTAGAATAATGTACATCTATAATCAAATCTCACAAACTTTTTTCATAATCTCAACGTATCAACAAGTTGAAATGCCAACTTTAATCGTAGACGTAACATTATGTTGAATTTATTAGGATCATAAATGATGAATCGATGAATTCTGACATTCAACATGACAGATTATGATAATCAATAATTATGAGAAAAATAAACCCTTACATGTAAACATAGACCAATTTGAAAAGAATTGTCCCATGTAATAGATTTATCTTAATCAATAAATAAATGGGCGTTTGGATCTTTTTCCGAAAGAGTTGTTTTTTATTTATTTATTTTTTCTGAAGTAAAATGTCAAATTATCTTGAAGCCATTGTCTTTATTTATTATTTTTTTTATTTGCATATATAATTGAAATGTAAGAATTTTGACTAATAATGGTCATAAGATTAAAAAAAAAATAAAAAAATTGCATCAAATAAAATGATATTTGACTAATGGTCTTTATTCAGAATCTAAATAAGTTGTTTTTGTTAAATTACATAAAAGAGAATATTATTTTATGACCATATACATCTTACAGCATATACTTTAACTTTTAAATGTTTATTTATTAATGCCTTTTCTAAGAAGTTTGATTTACTTGTTTTGGCAACATGCATGGTCAATGACTAACACATGATAAAATTACCATCTAACTATATATACTTAGAATTTCAGCTTTAAAACTATCAATTTCAATTTTGATATTTGTGAGTGTGCATATATTAAAAAAGTTAAAGTTAAGGAAATTATGAGAGGGAAATTAGCATTTTCTTATTATTAGTGTTATTATTTTTGAGAAATTATTTATTAATGTTAGTAGTATTGGTGTGATATCATGTATCATAAATTTTTTGTAAGACATCTAACAAAATAACAAAACAAATCTATGCTCCCAATATGAATATGAAAGAGACTAAAAATGAAGTGGTAATAACCAAGTTGAATGCTTGAACACGTGATCCAATTAATGGAAACTGATGGCTGTTTTTGGCTAAGAAATAATAAGGCACTGTTCTATCACCATTTCAACGTGATCCCAATTGTTGGAAGGATATTGGCGTTATTGGTAGAAAGGCCATATTTGATATTTAAATTGATGGAATATTAATATTTGAATTTATTAACAGAATTATCAGAATCAAGAGAAAATAAAACCTTACATGTAACATCGACCCATTGAAAAGAATGAGAAATCAAAAGTAAAGTAATGCTGGATTAATTGATATATGTGAATTTGCTTAATAAAAACACCAAAAAAAAAAAAAAAAAAAAAAGATTGGAAAAGCAAGAAAGCTGCCTATCTCAATGCTTTTTAAGAATATCATATTTTTGGTAGAAATTAATGAAATTCAATTTGCAAAAACTTATTAGCGTCTAAAACTCTTGGATGTTGGAGTCTCACATCGATTAGGTACGCTCAAACCTATTAGATTATAAGAGGGGATAATCCTTCCATTCAACAAAGCCTTATTGGGTGAGGAGTCTGACCCGCCTCAAATTATATCATAATATCATAGCCCAAGTTTAGTTGGTCAGAGTGTTTGACCAGCGGATGAGGAATTAGAGCCAACAACTACCTCCATTAACAAGCATGACCCAACATATGGGTTTGACCGTGAGAGGGAGTGTTAGAGTCTCACATCGACTAGACATGCTCAAACCTATTGGGTTATAAGAGGGCGTAATCCTTCCATTCAACAAGGTCTTATTGAGTGAGGAGTCAGATCTACTTCAAATTCTATCATCGAATTGGTGCAGTCAAAATGATTTGCAAGCGCATACCCAACAAATTTTAAAACTTGCGAACTTGCTGAGCAGATAATGTCAGTTTATTCTTCATCAACACATATGCTTCTAGTTTGGTAATTAGACATATAATTTAAAGTTATTAAATTCTGACAATACGATCATCATATTATTATGAGTTATCGACATGTTCCCACCCAAAAAAATAGCCCATCGACAAATTCATACCCACCCACATTTTAAATACCATTTCAGTACCCTAAACATAATTTTATTAGTAATTTTTGTTGTCAGAAAGGGTAAAATGGTCAAAAGTCCATAATTAATGAGGGCATAATGGTCACCAAACAGTGGTTGTCGGAGAAGAAGAACGGTGCACGTTAGCAGAAGATGGCATGAGTTAGCAACGTCAGATTAGGAGGGTTTTTGCCATTTTTCGACCTATTCCAGCGTTCAAAATCGCTTCCGACACCACCTAAAGAATCCACATCACCTCCTCTACAAAGCTCAAGCCTCCATTTGTCGTCATCACTCACCATTTTCCACCACCACCTCCATTTGCATGATCGACTCTTCAAGTAAGATTTTCGATTGTTTTTTGTGTCGAAAATCGTGTCCCTGCCACCACTAATCGACTCCTTGAATCTTCCTCTCCAAAAGCTCGAACATTCCCAATCCTGTTTGCTCACCAATTGTCAGCGATTGAAGCTTCCTCACCTTAGGGTTTTTTGAGTTTTAATTGGATTTGATTCATACAATGTTTGTGTTTGTTGGGTTGAAATAAAATTGAAGAATGTTTGTTTGTTAATTTTCTGGTCATCGACACTCTCCAATGCCGACAATGGAAAAGGTTGAAAAGAGAAGAAAAAAGAAAGGGGTTTTTAGTAAATTATTTTGTTTCCCACCTCAATCAGAGGATAGCCTAATATTTGAGTAGTAAAAGAGTGTTTTAAAAGTTTGATGGTGGGAAAATTTCAATGGGCATTTGTTGGGTGGTAACATGTCCTTAACTCTATTATTATTTCAACTAGGAGACAAAAAGGATGAGGCGTTAGATTATATATTCCCATCTTATGGACCATAACATTACAACTCATACTCATAGCTGGAGATTCAATACTACTCTTGAGTATTTTAACAATGTGTGACCCTTAACTTTGAACAATATATCCGTTTTCTATTTATTTATTATCGATGTGATATATAATTATTCTCGGAACGCTAAGTCCTATTTCCAAGTTTGGCGGTACCTTACATTAACTCTTATGAAATGGAATCTTCACATACAGTCATTATCCGCCAAGAAAACTAATATGTCATGATGCCAATTGCCATTCTTTCATGCTTATGCGTCACAATCATGACCTACAAGCCCCAAACGCAAAACCCACAAGAAAAAGACGTCAAGATTCTCGATAAATCTTCTTCATTAAACTTGAATTTCAATCGAAAATGAGTATCACTATACGGCCTCAACTGAACTAACCCAAACTCTACCTACGTCTGGGTATTGTCAGCAGCCCATTTTAATGGGCATACTATTGGGCCGAGGCGGTAAAAGCCCAGCATAGAAATCTCTCGCCGTCGTCGGTAGTGTCTAAGCTCATTATGCTACCCTCTTCTTTTCCCATATTCAGTCTGTAATAATGTCCCTGACCTTCCGTCGCCTTCTTAACTCTGCTCTCAAACACTCCAAATTTCTCTCCTCTCTCCACGTACCTCTACTTCCCTCAACTCATCGGTCACTCTATCACCATCGCTCCTTCTCTTCCTCACTCAACCCAGTTAATCCTACCCGAACCCGAACTCCCCTTGAAAAACAATTCGAAACCTGGATCCAACACCTCAAACCCGGCTTCACCCCATCCGACGTCGTCTATGCCTTGCGAGCCCAATCAGACCCCGATCTCGCCCTCGACATCTTCCGATGGACGGCCCAGCAACACGGATACAGACACAACTACGAGACCTACCACACAATGATCAAGCTTTTAATCTCCGGAAAGCGATACCGTGTAACCGAAACCCTAATCGAAGAAGTCATTGCTGGTAACTGTCAAATGTCTATTCCTTTATATAATTGCATCATTAAATTCTGTTGCGGTCGCAACCTGTTATTTAATCGCGCCTTTGATGTGTACAAGAAAATGCTGAAATCAGAGAATTGTAAGCCCACGCTTGAGACGTATACTTTGTTGTTGAATTCATTGCTTAGGAGGTTCAATAAGTTGAATGTTTGTTATGTTTATTTGCATGGGGTTAGGTCTTTAACGAAGCAAATGAAATCATTAGGAGTTGTACCTGACACGTTCGCGTTGAATCTGATCATTAAGGCTTATGCTAAGTGTCTTCAGGTGGATGAAGCTATAAGGGTTTTTCGGGAGATGGGGTTGTACGGATGTGAGCCCAATGCATATACGTATGGGTATGTTGTGAAGGGGTTGAGTGAAAAGGGGAGGGTGGGGCAGGGTTTAGGGTTTTATAAGGAAATGAAGGAGAAGGGGTTGGTGGCAAGTGGTACTTGTTATATGATTTTGATTTGTAGTCTTGCAATTGAGAGGAGATTTGAGGATGCAATTGAGGTTATGTTTGATATGTTGGGGAACCGTATGGGGCCGGATTTGTTAACGTATAAAACTTTGTTAGATGGTATGTGTAGGGAAGGGAGGAGTAATGAGGGTTTTGAGTTGCTTGAGGAGTTTCGTAGAAGGGATGTGCTTATGGGTGACAAGAATTACAAGATTTTGTTGAATGGATTGCATTTTCTTCGTCAGGGATAGCTGTTTTCTGTTATAAGAACTTCAAGAGAAAGCAAATATTTCAAAGCTATTAAATGAGATAATATCTCCCATTTGAGTGATTTTGTAGTGACTTCCAAATTCTGGATATAAGATTGGATATGGTGTCATGATCCTAACCAGATATTCTCTAGAGAAATTCACCTTTATTTGTCTTTCTTACATATAAATGAATATGCTATCAGTGGAAATGATATTTGTTCAATTACCAGTTCCTATGGATGGTGAACTGATCGCTATTTGTTGAAAGCTCATAATTTGAGACATATGGTACAACTCTTTAAAGAGGCAAAGTTCTTTGAACCATTTCATGCCATTTCGCTTTCTTATGGGGCATTATAAAATGGAGATGGAAGGGATCTGCATTGTTTTGGAAGCTCCCTCTCATCTCTGAAGCGAAGACGTGTATGATATCAGCTGAACGGGAACAGGCTGTAGAAGATTTTGTGCCATATTAGGCGTTTGAGCTGCTGCTGCTGCTGCAAAAGTTGAAAGCCGGGAGAATGTTCTTAACTTGTAGTATATAGTATCTTATTTATTGATGCTATATGTTGGGAGCATCCAAACCGTGAATTAGATTGTACCTTTTAACATTTATAGATTTTTATCTTATGAAAAGTTATTTTCTCACAAGAATAATAACTCAAACTTACAGAATATGGTCTGACTTTTAGTCTTTTAGAAGCTTGAACCTTGATGGACACAAGCCTTTTATACATTTTTAAGCCAATAAATATCAAGATTTATGGAAAGTCATGAATTCTTAAAGAAGAATATGTGATTATCTTCGTATATCATTTATAGTTATTATAAGAATTCTCGAAAAAAGAGTCCAAATATTAAAATCAATGAAATTTATATTTATTTATTCTGCACTAAAGCTGAAAGCTGCTATGGTGTTATCAGTTTTGCATTGTGGTGGCCTGGTGGGAATGTGGGATATTTATAAAGGCTGTACAATCTATCTGTTTCGAGATTGAAGACAATACTAACCTTTGAATGGGTTAACAGAGAGAATTCTTAGTTACATTTATAATTTTATTAAATTCACATTGGATTTTATAGACTATATGCTAACTTTAACATTTGCAGTTTGCACCACATAATGTATAATCAAGAAATTCTACTACTTGTATGGTCCAACCCAACTATACAAGGCAGAAACATTAAATATATCTTTACGAAAGCTAGGTAGCTTTGTCATTAGAGATCAGATCGGAGTGGTTGATATGAGAGTCCAGTGTCTGCTCCGCTTCTTGCCGCTTGTTAATTTTTTTTTCTCTCTCTTTATCGATCTCCTTTTCAGCTTCTTCTTTCTGCAAACAGAAAGCCATATAAAACAAAAACTCCATTTTGAAAATAATATCAAATATTGGTAAAGCTAAATCAAATGAAACGTACGTTGATTGTTTCGGTGACGGGAAGTGTACAGCTGCTCGGTTGGGTGCTTTGGTTACTAGTAGCCTTATATGATGATTTTGGTTCTTGCTCGCTCTCCACCATCTATCAACTACAATCTTTCCAATTCCCTCCATCTTCAACTTGATTTTCCCGATGACTTGCTTCTTATTTTTCCTTCCTTTATTCCTCTTTCTATATAAATCTGTAAGACAAATTAATACAAGCATCTCGTATCATCTTGAATCGAAAGTTCGAAACCTTCTGTCTCATGCACGCTGCCCACGTGACTTCCTTTACCACTAGGCTCTTTTTCTCTTCCTTGCCTGCCATTTTGGCAAGAATAGCAAGATCTATCTTTAAGCATTTTAAATTTTTGTGAGAAGAAGAACAAAAAAGAAAGCAATGGAAAAATTTAGAAATTTTTGAAGAGAATAAGAACCAAAACAATATTGGAAAATTGGAATGGACATCTATATAAAGCATCTTATAAAATTTGTTTCGAGTATTATTATACTTATAAAATCTTTGTACTCTTCGAACAAGTTTATGAGCCCATATTAAAATTCCTTGAATCCTTAGTAGTAATTGGAAAAATGGTCCAAATTTATTTGTTCATATTCCGGTGGTATAAATGACAAATTCAAATCGATAGAGAAATATGATACATGGTCATCTCTGTACGTTGCCTGACTAATAAACCGCTAGGTAGATCTTTCCCCATATTTAACCAAATGATACCAATCTCCTGTTATTTTAGTACTATTTTATATCCTATATAATTAGAATGATCAGAATGTTAACAGTATTGTCTTAAATTATATCAGTATACATTAAAATAAAAAACAAGCAATTTTTTATATTTTGATGCATTTTATTTACAAAATGGAAAAAAAAAAAAATAATCTACTGATATGATAAAAAATTGATCCATTTGTAGGGCACATGTTAAAGAAACTCAATGTTAACATGTAAAGAATAAATAAGGGTTCATTTATATAAAATTTAAATACAGTTTTTTTGTTTTCAACTGAGGCAGAGTATGTGGAGTTGATGTATATTCAAGGAGCACTGTGGCTCCAGGAATACTAATTGAAGTGAATTTGATGATGGAGTAGCACAATTTATTCACAGCCAAAGCGCCATTCACCTGAGCAAGAATCTGTCTACATGAAGGACCAAACAGTGGATGTCAGATTCTCTTTGTCAGAGATCTGTTGCCAAGGATTGATCATCTTGAAGAAAGTCCCAACTGAAGATAATCCTCTGATATGGGTACCAAGATTGTCACTGTCCAAGTTAAGCATGCTTGAACCTATGTTTGTCAAGTCGAGCAGCAACAAGCTATGAAGAGAGTTGAGGAGGTTAGCTGCACTTAGGAAATTGGTTGTAAAGTTTGAGCTTCAAGGTGGAGAGTTTGTATATTTGAAGCGCAAAGCCCGTTTTTTACAGTTCTGTAGAATCATTATCAAAACACTGTCGTTTCCTACAAATGGGAAAAAGATCTCAGCCCTGAAATAAAGAAGATCCAACGGCCAGGTTAGCTCTGAAGTCAAACTATATAAAGTAGAGTCTGTGCGCAAAACTGAAAAAATTGCTTCCTCTTTGTGTTCACGACAGATCAGTTTTTGCTCGCAGCTTTGGTAGTTTGTTGTCAATCTTTTGGGTTGTGAAATCTGTATAATCTTGGGTGAGAAGTGTGTTTTCTCAGGTTTAGAGAAGCTGGATCAGGTATTCTCTATAGTTTTCAGATTTGAGTGAGCGGGTTAAGATTGATAGTTGGGTGAATCTTGGAGAGTGTTTTTGTAATCTGAATAACAGTGATTCCTAGGCAGTGAGCTCCAAAAATTCTTGGAGCTCAACGTGGATGTAATCTTTCCTTGTGAAAGGTGAACCACGGTATATTAGGTGTCTTGTGATTGGTTTGATTTGTTTCTGTTGTGTGTGTTATTTGTGGGTTGTGCATGTGATTAGCAGTAAATTGGTTGAGGAATTTACATAACCATATATTTGTTGGAATATTTTAATGAATGCAATAAAATAAATGGAATGAAAATGGTAATGTAAATTAGGAGTTGAAAGATGAAATGTTAATAGATTAATGAAGGAGGTTTTAAAGTTGGAAATGAAAAGATTGAAAATAATGGTGACATTTAATGTTTGTCCCACTTTGAATAGTATAAGAAAGTGTCTTTTCTCTTATTCAAACACACCAAAATTCAATTTATCTTTTATTAAAGTTAAGGTTTAATTCAATTGGTTAGAATAGAAAACTGGTGTTTCTCTGCTATTCATCTATCGTTATATTTGATAAACAAACGTTATTTAAATTCTTATTACCCAAGTGAGGAAGATGAATCTGTTCTAAGAAAATATGTGTTACACAAATTTCAGTATTTATCCTAAGTTGTATTCTTTACAATGTCGTATTCTTATTGGATTTAGAGAGATGAGCTTTAATAATTTCCAGGAAGGATAAATAAAAGTGTAGATTGCGCTAAGAAAAGGCTAGATGCACAAAAGTACAATTAGCCGTTCCGGGGCTACTGGTTAAGCTGTTAGTTGATGTTGCGTGGTGGGATTAGGGTCATTCACATTTCACAAATCACGCTGTTGTATCTTCCATTTCACAAAAACGATGATGTTCCCAATATGAATATGAAAGAGACTAAAAATGAAGTAGTAATAACCAAGTTGAATGCTTGAACAGTGATACCAATTAAGGAAACTGATGGCTGTAACTTTTTGGCTAAGAATAATAAGGCACTATGTCTATCACCATTTCAATGTGATCCCAATTATTGGAAGGATATCTGGTATCGGTAGAATGACTATATTCAAACTTTAAATTGTTGGAAATTTATTTGAATTTAGAATAATGTTACATCTATAATCAATCTCACAAACTTTTTTCATAATCTCAACGTATCAAATAAGTTGAAATTGCCAATTAATCGTAGACGTAACATTATTGTTGAATTTATTAGGATCATAAATGATGAATCGATGAATTTCTGACATCAACATGACAAGATTTATGATAATCAATAATTATGAGAAAAATAAAACCTTACATGTAACATAGACCAATTTGAAAAGAGTCCCATGTAATAGATTTATCTTAATCAATAAATAAATGGGCGTTGGATCTTTTTCCGAAGAGTTATGTTTTTTATTTATTTATTTTTTTTGAAGTAAAATGTCAAATTATCTTGAAGCCATTGTCTTTATTTATTATTTTTTTATTTGCATATATAATTGAATGTAAGAATTTTGACTAATAATGGTCATAAGATTAAAAAAAAAAATAAAAAATTGCATCAAATAAAATGATATTTTGACTAATGGTCTTATTCATGAATCTAAATAAGTTTGTTTTTGTAAATTCATAAAAGAGAATATTATTTATTGACCATATACATCTTACAGCATATACTTTAACTTTTAAATGTTATTTATTAATGCCTTTTCTAAGAAGTTTGATTTACGTGTTTTGGCAACATGCATGGTCAATGACTAACACATGATAAAATTCCATCTAACTATATATACTTAGAATTTCAGCTATTAAAACTATCAATTTCAATTTTGATATTTGTTGAGTTTGCATATATTAAAAAAAGTTAAAGTTAAGAAATTATGAGAGGGAAATTAGCATTTTCTTTATTATTAGTGTTATTATTTTTGAGAAATTATTTTATTAATGTTAGTAGTTATGGTGTGATATCATGTATCCATAAATTTTTGTAAGACATCTAACAAAATAACAAAACAAATCTATGCTCCCAATATGAATATGAAAGAGACTAAAAATGAAAGTGGTAATAACCAAGTTGAATGCTTGAACACGTGATCCAATTAATGGAAACTGATGGCTGTAACTTTTTGGCTAAGAAATAATAAGGCACGTGTGCCACCATTTCAACGTGATCCAATTGTTGGAAGGATATTGGCGTATTTGGTAGAAAGGCATATTTGATATTTAAATTGATGGAATATTAATATTTGAATTTATTAACAGAATTATCAGAATCAAGAGAAAAATAAACCCTTACATGTAACACGACCCATTGAAAAGAATGAGAAATCAAAAGTAAAGTAAGCTGGATTAATTGAATATGTGAATTTGCTTAATAACACCAAAAAAAAAAAAAAAAAAAAAAGATTGAGAAAAGCAAGAAAGCTGCTATATCAATGCTTTTTAAGAATATCATATTTTGGTAGAAATAATGAAATTCAATTTGCAAAAACTTATTAGCGTCTAAAAATCTGGATGTTGGAGTGCTCACATCGATTAGGTACGCTCAAACCTATTAGATTATAAGAGGGGATAATCCTTCCATTCAACAAAGCCTATTGGGTGAGGAGTCTGACCGCCCTCAAATTATATCATAAATCATAGCCCAGTTAGTTGGTCGAGTGTTTGACCAGCGGATGAGGAATTAGAGCCAACAACTACCCCATTAACAAGCATGACCCACATATGGGTTTGACCGTGAGAGGGAGTGTTAGAGTCTCACATGACTAGACATGCTCAAACCTATTGGGTTATAAGAGGGCGTAATCCTCCATTCAACAAGGTCTATTGAGTGAGGAGTCAGATCTACTTCAAATTCTATCATCGAATTGGTGCAGTCAAAATGATTTGCAAGCGCATACCCAACAAATTTTAAAACTTGCGAACTTGCTGAGCAGATAATGTCAGTTTATTCTTCATCAACACATGCTTCTAGTTTGGTAATTAGACATATAATTTAAAGTTATTAAATTTGACAATACGATCATCATATTATTATGAGTTATCGACATGTTCCCACCCAAAAAAATAGCCCATCGACAAATTCATACACACCACATTTTAAATACCATTTCAGTACCCTAAACATAATTTTATTAGTAATTTTGTTGTCAGAAAGGGTAAAATGGTCAAAAGTCCATAATTAATGAGGGCATAATGGTCACCAAACAGTGGTTGTCGGAGAAGAAGAACGGTGCACGTTAGCAGAAGATGGCATGAGTTAGCAACGTCAGATTAGGAGGGTTTTGCCATTTTTCGACCTATTCAGCGTTCAAAATCGCTTCGACACCACCTAAAGAATCCACATCACTCTCTACAAAGCTCAAGCCTCCATTTGTCGTCATCACTCACCATTTTCCACCACCACTCCATTTGCATGATCGACTCTTCAAGTAAGATTTTCGATTGTTTTTTTGTGCGAAAATGTGTCCCTGCCACCAATAATCGACTCCTGAATCTTCCTCTCCAAAAGCTCGAACATTCCCAATCCTGTTTGCTACCAATTGTCAGCGATTGAAGCTTCCTCCTTAGGGTTTTTTGAGTTTTAATTGATTTGTTTCAAATGTTTGTGTTTGTTGGGTTGAAATAAATGAAGAATGTTTGTTGTTAATTTTTGGTCATCGACACTCTCCAATGCCGACAATGGAAAAGGTTGAAAAGAGAAGAAAAAAGAAAGGGGTTTAGTAAATTATTTTGGTTCCCACCTCAATCAGAGGATAGCCTAATATTTGAGTAGTAAAAGAGTGTTTTAAAAGTTTGATGGTGGGAAAATTTCAATGGGCATTTGTTGGGTGGTAACATGTCCTTAACTCTATTATTATTTCAAATAGGAGACAAAAAGGATGAGGCGTTTAGATTATATATTCCCATTTATGGACCATAACATTACAACTCATACTCATAGTGGAGATCAATACTACTCTTGAGTATTTTAACAATGTGTGACCCTTAACTTTGAACAATATATCCGTTTTTTATTTATTTATTATCGATGTGATATATAATATTCTCGGAACGCTAAGTCCTATTTCCAAGTTTGGCGGTACCTTACATAACTCTTATGAAATGGAATCTTCACATACAGTCATTATCCGCCAAGAAAACTAATATGTCATGATGCCAATTGCCATTCTTTCATGCTATGCGTCACAATCATGACCTACAAGCCCCAAACGCAAAAAACCACAGAAAAAGACGTCAAGATTCTCGATAAATCTTCTTCATTAAACTTGAATTTCAATCGAAAATGAGTATCACTATACGGCCTCAACTGAACTAACCCAAACCTACCTACGTTGGGTATTGTCAGCAGCCCATTTTAATGGGCATACTATTGGGCCGAGGCGGTAAAAGCCCAGCATAGAAATCTCTCGCCGTCGTCGGTAGTGTCTAAGCTCATTATGCTACCTCTCTTTTCCCATATTCAGTCTGTAATAATGTCCCTGACCTTCCGTCGCCTTCTAACTCTGCTCTCAAACACTCCAAATTTCTCCTCTCTCCACGTACCTCTACTTCCCTCAACTCATCGGTCACTCTATCACCATCGCTCCTTCTCTTCCTCACTCAACCAGTTAATCCTACCCGAACCCGAACTCCCTTGAAAAACAATTCGAAACCTGGATCCAACACCTCAAACCGGCTCACCCCATCCGACGTCGTCTATGCCTTGCGAGCCCAATCAGACCCCGATCTCGCCCTCGACATCTTCCGATGGACGGCCCAGCAACACGGATACAGACACAACTACGAGACCTACCACACAATGATCAAGCTTTTAATCTCCGGAAAGCGATACCGTGTACCGAAACCCTAATCGAAGAAGTCATTGTGGTAACTGTCAAATGTCTATTCCTTTATATAATTGCATCATTAAATTCTGTTGCGGTCGCAACCTGTTATTTAATCGCGCCTTGATGTGTACAAGAAAATGCTGAAATCAGAGAATTGTAAGCCACGCTTGAGACGTTTACTTGTTGTTGAATCATTGCTTAGGAGGTTCAATAAGTTGAATGTTTGTTATGTTTATTTGCATGGGGTTAGGTCTTTAACGAAGCAAATGAAATCATTAGGAGTTATACCTGACACGTTCGCGTTGAATCTGATCATTAAGGCTGATCTAAGGTCTTCAGGTGGATGAAGCTATAAGGGTTTTTCGGGAGATGGGGTTGTACGGATGTGAGCCCAATGCATAGACGTATGGGTTATATGTGAAGGGGTGAGTGAAAAGGGGAGGGTGGGGCAGGGTTTAGGGTTTTATAAGGAAATGAAGGAGAAGGGGTGGTGCGTGGTCGAGTAGTATTATGATTGTTGATTTGATTGATTGTAGTCTTGCAATTGAGAGAGATTTGAGGATGCAATTGAGGTTATGTTTGATAGTTGGGAACCGTATGGGGCCGGATTTGTTAACGTATAAAACTTTGTTAGATGGTATGTGTAGGGAAGGGAGGAGTAATGAGGGTTTTGAGTGCTTGAGGAGTTTTAGTGAAGGAGTGGCTGATGGGGGTAAAGAGGAATGGGTTGTACATCTTGAGTGGAGGTTACTGTTCCGATTGTTTGCTTACTACAAATCTGACAGACACTGAAAAATGGCATTTGAGTTTAGGGCATATGAGCCAAAAAGGCCTAGATACTCTAAGTAAACAGGGGTTGTTTGGCAAGGATGTCATTAGTGATCTGAAGTTTTGTGAAACATGTATAATGGGGAAGCAACATAGGCTAAGTTTTCATAAGGGGACACACCAGGCCACTAACTGTTTAGAATACTTACATGCTGATCTTTGGGGGCCAGAAAAGATAGAAACTCATGGGGGCAGCAGCTATTTCCTGTCGATAATGGATGACTACAGTAAGAAAGTTTGGGTTTTTCTGCTTAGATCTAAAAATGAGGCTTTAGATAGGTTCAAGAATTGGCAAACACTTGTAGAAAATCAGGTGGACAGAAAGGTTAAAGCCCTTAGGACGGATAATGGGTTAGAGTTTTTCAATTCAGAGTTTGATAAATACTGTAGTGATCAAGGTATTTTGAGACAGAGAATAGTCAGGGGAACTCCTCAGCAAAATGGAGTAGCTGATAGAATGAATAGGACTTTGCTAGAAAAGGTGAGATGCTTACTGTTCACATCAGGATTACCCAAGACCTTTTGGGGAGAAGCCCTTAATACTGTTGCATATTTAGTCAATAGAAGCCCTCCTAGTGCCATAGGTTTCACCTATCCCGAGGAGAGATGGTCCAAAAGAAAGCCAAACCTAGACCACCTTAGGGTCTTTGGGTGTGCAGCCTATGCACACACAAATGAAGGGAAGCTTGAACCTAAGTCACTAAAGTGTGTTTTCCTTGGTTATCAAGAAGGCACTAAGGGGTTTAGATTATGGGAAAGAACATCACCAAGGGTTAAAGTAATAATCAGTAGAGATGTTATTTTTAATGAAGATATTTTTTCTTGCAAAACTACTAACCATGATGCAGGTACCTCTAGCATTGATCTTATGAGTCAAGAACCAAATGCAGGGACAGAAATTGAGGTGGAGCCCTCAAGTATTCAACCTGATGAAGAAAAATCAGATGAAGAAACTGAAATGGCAGCCTTGGATCATGACCAGGAGGGTGAACCAGCTGAGATCTTAGAACCAACCCAAGAAGAGTCCCTGGCACAGTATCAGCTAACCAGAGACAGGACCCGTAGAGAGACCAGACCTCCAGCAAGATACTCCTATGCTGATTTGATCTTCACTACACTAGTGGCTAGAGCTGAAGTACTAAGATCAAAACCTGATAGCTATGAAGAAGCAATCAGATCAAAGGACAAGGACAAATGGCAGGTTGCAATGGAGGAATAAATGCAGTCTCTGAAGGTCAACAGAACCTGGTCCTTAGTCCCAACTCCAAAGGATCAGAAACTAGTTGAATGTTGATGGCTATTCAAGGTAAAAGAAGGTATAAACTCTTCTGACCCTCCTAGGTATAGGGCTAGACTTGTAGCTAAAGGTTACACACAAAGGGAAGACATTGATTTTAATGAAATTTTATCACCAGTAGTTAAGTATAAAACAATTAGGATTATGTTGGCTGTAGTTGCACATTATGACCTAGAACTAGAGCAACTAGATGTTAAGACTACTTTCCTACATGGAAACCTAGAAGAGAAAATATATATGAGATAACCTGTTGGATTTGTTGATAAAAGACTTCCAAATTATGTGTGTTTGCTTCATAAGTCATTGTATGAACTGAAACGGTCCCCTGGGCAATGGTACAAGAGGTTTGATTCTTTTATTTTAAGCATTGGGTTTAATAGGAGCAAATACGATAGTTGCTTTTATTTTGTTTTGGATAATGATATGCCTTTGTATTTACTCTTATATGTGGATGACATGCTCTTGATTAGCAAATCTAAATTTAGGATAGATGGGCTAAAGAGTAAACTTAAGGCTGAGTTTGATATGAAAGACTTAGGATGTGCTAAAAGGATATTAGGAATGGTAATACATAGGAATAGAAACTGCCATGAATTAAGATTAACTCAAAGCTCTCACTTGAAAAAATTAGTTTCTAAATTTAATATGGCTGAATCAAAGGTTGTATCTATGTCTTTAGCAAGTCATTTCACACTTAGTAAACACCAATGTCCCAAAACAGATTCTGAGTTAGTAAAGATGGAACAAGTCCCTTATGCAAATGTAATAGGGTCAATTATGTATGCCATGATTAGCACCAGACCTGACCTTTCATTTTCTATGTCATTACTAAGTCGTTTTATGTCAAATCCTAGGTCAGAACACTGGTCAGCCCTTAAATGGGTTCTGAGGTATATTAATGGCACTTCACATATTGGTTTGGAATATTGTAAAAGGTATAATTCACTTGATCTTGTGGGCTTTGTAGATTCTGATTTTGCAGGGGATAAAGACACAAGAAAATCAACCACTGCTTATGTCTTCACATTGGGAGGAAACTGTGTGAGCTGGAAATCTCAACTCCAGCCTATTGTGGCACTCTCCTCAACTGAGGCAGAGTATGTGGCTATTGCTGATGTATTCAAGGAAGCACTGTGGCTCTAAGGAATACTAATTGAAGTGAATTTGATTGATGGAGTAGCCACAATTTATTCAGACAGCCAAAGCGCCATTCACCTGAGCAAGAATCTTGTCTATCATGATAGGACCAAACATGTGGATGTCAGATTTCATTTTGTCAGAGATCTTGTTGCCCAAGGATTGATCATCTTGAAGAAAGTCCCAACTGAAGATAATCCTACTGATATGGGTACCAAGATTGTCATTGCTGCCAAGTTCAAGCATTGCTTGAACCTATTGTTTGTCAAGTAACAGGTAGCAACTGAGCTATGAAGGGAGTTTAGGATGGTGAGCTGCACTTAGGAAATTTGGTTTGTAGAAGTTTTAAGCTTCAAGGTGGAGAATTGTTAATATCTGAAGCTCAAAACGCAACGTTTCTGTAGAATTTTATTAAGCAAAACGCTGCAGTTTCACTTAAGATTAAGAGCAGATCTCAGCCACTGAAATCAATCAGATCCAAGGGCCAGAATTAGCACACAAGGTCAGACTATAAAACGTGAGTTTTTTACACATAACTGATTTTTTTCTATTGCTCCTTCTCTTGCACGACAGATCTGATTTTTGCCCCTTTGTTTTTAGAGTTTGTTTCAATCTTGTTTTGATTTGTAAATCTGTGTAATCCTGGGTGAGGGCAGGTTGTTCCTTCAGGTTTAGAGAGACTGGGTCAGGTCATCTCTAGGGATTTTTGTCAGGTTTGTGTGAGTGAGTTCTTGATTGATCTTTGGGTAAATCAGTGAGAGTTTTTCCTGTAATCTGTAATAACGATTATTCCTAGTGCAGTGAACCCCAAAAATTCCTGGAGCTCAATGTGAATGTAATCTTTCTTTTTTTGTAGAAAGGTGAACCACGGTATATTAGGTGTTCTTGAGTTGGTTGATTGTTGATTTTGTAGTGTGTGTGTTATGTGTGTTATTTGTGCATGTGATTAGGTGAGAATTGATTGTGGATTTACATAACATATGGGTTTGACACGGGGTTTCTCTAGTGTTTTCTTTCTCATTTTCTTGTTTGCACGAGCCACAAATGCTCAAGAGGAGCGCCGCATCAAGATTTTTGACGTAAGAAAATACGGTGCAGTTGCTGATGGCCGAACAGACAACACAAAGGTAATTCATTCATCTCCTGTCTACTTTAAAGTAACGATCTTTTATATTGCATTGCAGAAAGCTAAAAAGTATATCTCGATTACTCTTTGCGCCGGAAAAGAAAAAGCATCTTTTTCGACATCATATTGCGCCGGGAGTGGTGGTTTATTTTGACACCGACATTTGTGTAATGACACTCTTTGAACTTATTTGTATTTTTTTTATAGGCATTTCGGGAAGCATGGGACGATGCATGTAAATGGCAAGAGGGGAAGGCTAGGGTTTATGTACCAATTGGAACATTTTACTTAAACTCAGTGACACTTACTGGTCCATGCAAGAACGCAATCCAGTTTTTAATTAAAGGGACGTTGAAGTCTCTTAATAATCTGAGATTTATGGAAAGTGATCGATGGATAACTTCTAGACATGCTAATCGGTTGGTGGTCACCGGAGGCGGCATATTAGACGGCCAAGGATCCTCTGCTTGGACGAGAAATTCATGCCGCGAGGGCAGCTCCAACTGCGGAGAATTTCCAGTTGTAAGTTCATGCTTCATTAAATTTTCTCATTGAATTTAGTTGTTTGATTAGAAAATTATAAAGAGGGTTTTAATATATAATTTAAGTTTCAATGCTTTAAATAAACTCAAAACAGTTTGTAGGAGGACCTTCTCTTGTATAAATTCTATAACCTATTTTAAAACGTAACTAAACAACCTAAGAAAATTTCGAAAGTGTTTATTACTTTAAATAAGAACTTTCAAACTTTGTATGAAAGATCCCCAAATTATAACTTGAAATTCTTTAAATATGTTAGACAAGGAATGGCTTCCATTTTACATTTAATTTTCTCATTGAATTAAGTCAAATATATTTGCAGTAATATAAGTTATCAAATTAAAACTTAATTGTGGTATATTATGGTTTCTTGTTTCAGTCAATAAGATTCGAGTTCATCACCAATTCAAAGGTGAATGACATAACATCACTCGATAGCAAAACCAACCATTTCCTGATGTTCGGATGTAGCAACATCAACATAAGCAACGTCGTAATATCAGCCCCCGGCGACAGCCCCAACACCGATGGAATCAAAATCGGAAGCTCAAACAGAATCAAAATTTCTCGTACTCAGATTGGCACGGGTGACGACTGTGTTTCCATTCTCTCTGGAAGCTCCTACATCGACATTTGTGATGTGTTTTGCGGCCCTGGCCATGGAATCAGCGTCGGGAGTCTCGGAAAGTATCCGAATGAGGAGAATGTTTATGGACTGACTGTGAAGAACTGCACATTTAGTCGCACGAGAAATGGTGTAAGGATCAAAACATGGGGTTCTTCTTTTGCCAGTATTGCTGCAGGTTTTACCTTTGAAAACATTTTCATGAATAATGTCGAGAATCCTATCATCATTGATCAACAGTATTGCCCAGAACCTAATTGTCTACAGGTATTTATGATAAACTATCTTGTTCTTGTTATAAATAATAAACTACAAGTTCATTCATTCAATCATAAGATACAAAAACTTTATATAATATCACTATCATACGTAGAAAGAGTTATACTATTTTATGACTTTGATTTTATATTTGTCGTATATTAAAGCTTTTTTTGGGTAATTTAAGACTAAAACTACTATACATTTTTCAAACCAAACAATTAATACATTTTTCGTAAAAGCTTTACTCTAATAAACTCTACTTCCATAAGCTTTATTCACATAAACCGTACAAAATGTACCCTAAAACAGTCCATTGTTGCATCAAATTGATACTACTTTAATGCTACTAACTATCTTCCCTTTAGTTACACCATAGTTGCAAGTCAGTTAAAGATGAAGTTGAATTATTTGTGACTTGTTTGGTTTACACAGGTCCCCTCGCATGTCCAAATAAAAGACATAACATACAAAAACATATGGGGAGTTTCGAGCACAAAAGTTGCTGTAAAATTTGAATGCAGCAAGAGTTCTCCATGCAAGAATGTAGCTCTGACTGATATCAATTTATCCTACAATGGCGTCGATGATGTTACAATTTCAGAGTGCTCTAATGTCAACGGAGCTTCTTATGGCCGACATTCCCCACCTTCTTGTGTATAATCCTTCATTTCGAATTGGAGTTATTTTTTTTTTTTATGGAACAAAGACTTTTTGGGGATTTAATTTATCTATTATCATGTAAAAATCTTTTCTGACGCAGCCTGTGCGTTGGGTATATGTGTATACGTCAACGCATTCCATGCCTCCATGTGTAATTCAAATGAAAAAGAAAAAGAAAATAATGAAACTACAATAAGATGGTGAATGATTTGGCGACGAGTAATATTACACCCGTAATTTATTCTCACAACTTTGACGCAGCAGCTTACTCATAATTTATTCTCACAACTTTGACGCGATAGCTTATAATTGGTTAGTCGTAATTTATTAGATAAAACTCATTGTGAGTTGACCAATTATAAGTTGTCACGTTAAGGTTGTGAGAAGAAGTTTGTAAGAAGATGTTGTGGATATAGTATTTTCCTTCGGCAATATCACATCACTATAACCATTACTTGGTAGCATGATGGTAAAAGAGCAAAGGATGATCTAATATGGTCTTCCAAATTTGAATCTTGTTGATAGTAAAAGAGCAAGATAAAGATCTAACATATCTCCTGAGTTCGAGTCTCCACGATTGCTAATAGAGATGACCATTAGAGTTTATTACTCGGTCGATAGTTTTAGGGTATTGAGAGATTAATTAAAGTGTATGTAAATTGGTCCAAACACTCCTCGGTCATTAAAAAAAAAAAAATTCACATTACTATCAACTTAATTATAGAGGAAAAATTGTATGCATAAGCATAACAAGGAAGATAAAGATAAACCACGTATTTGAGTTAGAAGACAAAAAAATATTTAGTCTTGATTGGATGTATCATTATGATAAGTCAATTGAACGGTTGGTCTAAGTTCACACGTCTCAAATACCGAAAAAGAAAAGCAAAATATTCCAAGGAACCCAATCAATCCACTATTCCTTGTCTCCACATGTATTGTATAATTTGGTTCGCATTCAGATTTGATTTATGTCAACATCTCTTTATCGCTTCTTTTTTTTATTTATTAAAGATGAAATCTCTGTCCACTTTTGCATCTAGTTCAATCACCCTCTTTACTGTCACCATCGTCGCCTAAAAATTTGAGTTGATAGAAAGTCTAATTAATGGTGGCCGTCCATACTCAATCAACCCAGAATTGATCAGATTGGTTAAACTTCGACCCAAAACAATACTTTTTAGATTGGTTAAAATTTAACTCAAGGGGGAAATTAACCACATTTTCAACCGGTTTCAGTAAAGGGACACCCAGAGGATTCCCAAAAATGACAAATAAAAGACCAGATGGGTTTATCACTTTCCAAATCCTCTAGTTATATTTGTCGCTTTACTCAAACTTATCGGTGAATTTGTTTTAATCTCACTCATCGTTTGAGCCAACAGGATCAGTGGGGCCATATGGTCTCCATATAAGAGTACTTCCATAAATCCATTAAGCAATGGAACGCAATTCCAGGATGGCAAATGGATGTTCATATCAGAAAGATTCTGATAAAATACTTTTTTTTTTTGGGTTGGTAATGTTAAAATACAAATTAAAATCTCAAAACTTTGTAAATGTAACATTACTGGCATGACCAAGGCTATAATCAGAAACACAAACAGAAGAAACTGAAACTTAGCAGGCATTGTAAACTTATATCCATGAAAAAAAAAAAAAAAAAAAAAGGGAGTTGGAATTTGTGAAAATTTCTTAAAAGATCAAAGATGGTCTGGTAAAAACTTCAATTCAGAAGCAGGTAACCATATGTTCAGTCACATAAAAAAGTTAGTGTTACGACGGAAAAGATGGAAATACTGAAACAAAGGGAAGTTTCACCATCCCTTCAACACAAAAAGTTACTACTCTCAACTTGTAAAGTCACCCGATACCATCCATGGATCTTAAGAAACTCAATTGTCAGCTAATGCATTGCCGGGCGAGTAACTCGAGGCCTCACAGGTGTCTTTGATGGACTTACCCTGATAAATTATCCAGGTGCAAAATAGAGTAACATTAGCTTCATAGTACAAATTATTTACGTATATAACCCTTATAAAAGCAAGAGTTTAAGGATCCACACCTGACGGGCTGGCTTCCAAGGACCATCCCACTGCAATTCAGAGCGATGATGGCACTTTCCGCCTGTTGATGCAAACAAAAATATTAGACCGCGTAATAGACAGGAATTGTCATTCTCAACAGGCACAATACGATGAAATTGAACATCAAGAACGAAATGCTAAATGATAGAATGGATAATCCTCAGCCCAGGCACGTAGAAATGTTGATGGTTCAACACCTTTGATATGAACTTTGGTCTTAAATTAGATTGGTAAGAGAATTTAAGAATGCCACAATGTTTTCTCAGAATCTACAAGATTTCAGGTACATAAGTGAACATATTGGGCTATCGTAAACATATTGGGCTATCGCAAATAATAGCAAAACGAAAAGGGCACATCAATATGGAAGAACATTAACTATTAGACATCTTATCCAGAAATAAATAACCTTGCTTTTGACTTGGTTAACACAAAACAATCCCTCTATACAAACATATAGACTGGAAGATCATATAACAATGAAACAATGCACAAATTTCATGAATACCTTCAGGATGTTAATTAAATGCATGACTATAAGAAAAAATACTATAAAAAACAAAAAACAACTATGACCACAATGCCTCCATGAAGTTACAGCTTCCTATCCATTAGGTGTATGCAGTTCAGGCTTTTCAGAATTCCTGGCTTGAAATCATTACTGTTACACCAATAACTAATTTCGTGATATAATAATGTTTTGATAAATAACTACTCTGCACAGACAAGTTCTAAACACATACCAAAAAGGAGTTCAACATGTACCCAAGGACTCACCAAATCAACCATGTCAAGAGAACATCTTTGCAACATAAAAGGTAAACATATATTTCCATAATTTTATTGCTTTTCAACAGTACTAGGCCAGATAGTCTAATGTATTGAACTCTCAAGCATCACAGACGCTATTACCAAGACTGATAACAGGAAACACAGGCTGCCGTATAGCATTATTCTGCTGGAGTAGCTGTGTTGCAATAGTTCCTGAAGAAGATGGAGCAGAAGATTCAAATTTTCCTCTTATTGTTGAAAGGAAAATGAAGGTGAAGATCATACCTAAATTCACCAACTAACTTAAAAAGTCGCAGTGTTGGAAGACTAAGAAACTTAACCAGTGGATCAATTATAGAATTTTTACTTGAAAGTCGAAAGTTTACCGTATTTTGTTAACCAGCCACCCAGAAAGACCAAATTTTTTTTCAGCTTTCTTAGCTCACTAGAGAATCACTGCAAATCAGTCGTACCCAGAATAAAAACTCTGTAAATGCAGAACCCCATACTAACAGAACAATTCCGTGATATACTTCATTATCACTCCAAAATCAAGGGAGGATAGATCTAATTTTATCTTAGGTATCAAAACTATTTTAACATCTCAAACATAGAGAAATCATCCCACAAGAAGTAGCATAATGAGATGCAGTGTCTATCTCTTCATTTCTTTTTAAATATATCCAACTGCTAGAGATGAATACTGAAAGCTATGCCACATAACAACATAACTTGTCCAACTAGGAAGGAGACATCATGTCAAATTGAAACACCATGAAGACTCAGGTATGCCTAAAGATTTAGGATGATCTTCTTTGGTAAGATCCTCATACACATAATGAACAACTAACAATAGACTCAACAACTTCTTATTTTATTTTTATCAAGTTATACTGAAGCATATTCACTGTAACAGGGAACACCAAAATTCCAGCTATCCTTTCAAGCAGTATAAAAACTGTCATTAGGGACTTCATATTTCTTATGGTGGAGAAAATAGTAAAGGACAAAGATTCATGAGCTAGAAGGTGTCTTTAACATACTCTGCGAATGGAAAAGAACAGCCATTCCTCTTCCCCTTTTAATAGTATTTCCACTTAACTGGATCTAACCAGATCAGAAAAAGAGAAGTCGAAACAAGCATCCTATATGGGTTGGAAATGAACTCCTAACCCACTCCCCTCCCCCACTCCCACACATGGAATAAGATAGCAGACAGCGAGATCATCTAGATCAGCTATAAGACCAAGAATAATACATAAACGCAGATATTGCAAGATTTATAATATAAAGCAACCATATTGAAATATATAAACATTAAAACCTGAGTGGAAAAAAGAGTTTGCATGACATAATAAACATATTCAAACAGAATGCATTTCCAAATCACTGATGTAAAAATAAATTACCATAGCAAACTCAACGAAAGCTATACGAGTTGAATGCACATTATCTCCCAAAAGTCTCAGACGAGTAACCTGTAAATCAAAAGATAATTTTAACTATCAAAGAGCTCTTTATAGCCACACACTTTTTAGCTAGTTAACGAAATTAAAGATAAATGATAGGCAACTTTGGTAAAATCCAACCTCGCCACAGGCTGTCTCAAAGAAATTTTTAACCTCAGCTTGAGAAACCTGCACTTACAATGAAATCTTTAGCTGGAAGCATACCAAGTAGAATGAAGTTACCCCATACAAATGGAAAGAAGATCAGCATGATGACCAATATTGTGTGCAAAAAAATGGAACACAAAGATACAATCAGGAAACAACAGCAGAACCACTTAAACATTCAGCATTCTCAACAAGGAAAAGTAGTCTCACCTTCTTGTCAATATTTGTACAATAAACTGTCCGAGAACACATCTCCCTTTCATCTTCAGACTGCATTTCATTACAAGTATAAGAATTTATAAAGAAAACGCAACCTAGAACAAAATCTTAAGATAATGGTCAAAACAATACAAATATGCAATCCATGTATCACAATAAATTAATGCAAGAAAGAATAGACTAAGAATTACTCATTCATACCCTAGGGAGAAATGTAGGATTCACAGGAAGAATCGCAGTTTTTGATGGTAACACCCTAACTGGATAGTACCCTAGCATTGTCCCACCAAGATTTAAAGCTGTTCTTGCTCCATCTGTGGAAACAAATTTCAATCAACTTATAAAATATGAATTATCATAAATCATCTTGGTTCCAAAAACGTCAATAACACACTTTTTAACGCAAGGAAAGTCGATACTTACGCTCATCTGCAAACTCCACAAATGCAAAACGAAGAACTGAGTGTGGATCACCACAAACTCGGCAATCAACAACCTTCAACAATAAATTCTTTAACACTTTAGTGATGTCAATTTATTATTTTTCTTCTTTTGTTAAGAAATTTATAAAATTCGGCAATTTTAAGATTACTGTTTCATTTTTTGATAAAACAACTTATAAAGCAAATCACCAAAATTTGCAAAACAACATCTTTTATGCACTTGTTTGAAACCACAAAACCATTCCCATATTTATTCGTTCCCAATACTCTAAAGCAGCCCACTTTTAACCATACATTTATGCCCAAACTACAAATACCCAATCATCTAGCCTTAAACCTAGCCTTTTGTACTCACTGCCCAGAAACCCAGCAAACCTGTTCCTTTGACTTGAAACAAAAGTAGAATTAGTGCTCAACCAGTTTAAACCTCAACGTTAATCTACTTTTCACAATGTAGCTCTGACAAGTAAACAGTAATTTACAGATATAGATTATAGAGAGCTCCTGAACTTTGTTCAAAGGATTGTCCTGCATCACTCATTTTATAGTGTGATTTGTCCATGCACTTATGCGCAATGACGTCAGAAGCATATTCCCTAATTAAAGTCTCAAGCAAGCTCAAACTATCTTGCAGAACAACACGTGTTAAGAGCATCTTAATTATGCATAATGCACTCCGGAAAGCTAGCAAATGTATTTATTTTCAACTAATTTTTTACTGGAAACACATTAAAGAAAGTCAAAACGCAAAACGCCAAAGTAAGAACGGACAGAAATCCTAAAACATTTTCAGCAACTGTATCCCATCTGTTAAAAGTGAAATGAGTACAAGGAACAAAGAACATGAAACTGAACTTTTGCTTGGAAAAAATGATTAAAGTAAAACATTATACTGAAGTAATAAGATAATAAATACGGAGTATGCAGGTTGGAACTTATTCAAGCCTTGAAATACCCATTTAGGGAAACATCTAACACAAACCGTTAACAGTACTATCATATGCAGTAAAACTTACTTGTCCACAACTACTAAATAACCCAGCAAGCCGCTCTTCAGTAATCTAAAATGAAAAAGGATCACATATTCCAAAATTAGAATCCAAAAATAAAACTAGAGGAATACTTTTACATTGAGGCATGAAAATAGTAATCAATCATAACATACATTCTGATCGATATCAGAAACATATACAGTACGTCTGATACTATCTTCTCGTTGAGCTCTAAAAGCTCTCCCATTCAACCTCCTCCTTCCCTGAGTATAATTGTTTCTCCTCTGAAAGGGGAAGAAAGAAACAAAGATACATAACATATACAAGAAACATGACATTTGCATATGGGTTGCTGCAACCCAAAAAATTAAAACATTATACAATAATTCGAGTCATACAAAGACTGAAACATACCACAATTAAGAATAATGCATAACGAAAGCAAGAACAAATTTATAAAAACGTATTAATTACAAAATACCAACCCAGAAACCTTATTCTATTCACTTTGTAAACGAAAAGGAACCAACTTGCACACAAACCTCCATAAGAACAATGATAAACTTTAAATAATTAATTCAAACCACATTAATCAAACTGCCGAAAATATTTAACAAGAAAAAAAAATCAATAATGCATAATAAATACAATTAAACTCCACCCACACCCCAAAAAAAATTAATAATGATCAATTAATACTAATCAATAATGACACAATAAAATTACTATGCACAGCAACAAGAATTCTCATACTCAAAACATTTTTTATTGATCATCAATCAAAAACCAGAAAATGAAAAATCCCAGAAAACCCAGAACCCCATTTTCCCAAACCACTAGACGAACTTGATCAAAATCGATATCATCAAACTATCACAACAGAACAAAAAAAATTGAGCCAAACCCATCAAATAAAATCATGAGAACTAAACAGAAAGTATAAAAGGAAACAAATTTTACAACAATAGCTTGAAATGAACATGATGAGTGAAGTACCCTTCTGGGGAAATTATCATTGGCAGAATGCTTATTATTGTTAGCAAAATTGTTGTTCTGATCATCACCGTTTTGATGATAATAAGAAGGGAAAAATTCCTTAGCTAAAGGATTCAACTTTGTGAACATATCAACCAGCTTTTGCACATTGAATTCCGAATCCGATTTCGGCGATTCCAACTTATTGTTGCTCTTCTCGTTGGTGTCGTTGTTGGTGGTGGTGTTTTTTGTGTTGGTTGTTGTGGTGGTGGTGGTTGTGTTGGCGGCGGTTTGTTCACCGGCAATTTCAGCAACAGCAGCCATAGGATCAAAAAAAGGTATAAAACTTTGAATGTAAATACAAGAAAACAAAAGAAATGAATCAAATTAAATTACAAAAGTTTAGTTTTTTTATTTTTTTATTTTTTTTTTATTTTTTGGAGTTTTATTCTTCAACACTCAGTAAAGAAAAACAAATACAAGAAATACACACTACCCAATTCTGATTTATTAAAATGCAGTCTATAAACAGATACCCAAATGGAAAATTTCTCAAGAAATGAAAACAAAATATCAAAAAGATTATTATTTTTTATTAACACAAAGAGAAGAAAGAAAATGGCAGTGTTGATAGATGATGATGGAGATGAAAGTTTTATTAGAAAGAAGAATAAGAGTGATAAAGTTAAAAACTTTGTACTCTGATTTTCTTTGTTGGATGATTTTTGTTTTGTTTGGTCTGTTTAGAGAGAAAGAGAAGAGAGAGAGAGTAGTGAGAGAGGGAGAGAGAGAGTTGAAAGTGTATTAAATTGAGGGACGTTAAAAATGGCAAGAAGGACAGCTAACGTAAAGATGACTTCAGCCACCAAAGCAGGTTTTATAATTGAATACACTATACAACAAAATTGTCAAAGCCTTTTTGTTTTGCCTATTTCAATATTCAATTATTTTGGTATTGTCATCCCCAGAACTGCTATTTCGGTTTGTTGGGATTGTAATTCCTATCTCCATATCTTTCCTTCTTGTCTTTGATCATTTCATTTACTCATTATGAATTTATATAAATATCAATTGAATTTCATGTGATACTATTGCTAAAATCAATGTAGCCCTTATTTTATTTGGTATTTCAATAAGATATTATACTTTGAATTTTCAAATTCTGTTGTTAATTCTACTCAAGTATTATAAAACCAAACACATTTGATGCGTGAAGTGCATCCACATCATTTTATTGATTTGATATTCTAATTGAAACGTAAATTAAGTGTTTAATTAAAGTTAAATGCTCAAACTTCTAATTAATTAGTTGACAAATTGGTTGTGGATTTGTATGGTGGGGCCCAAAATTTATTGCCACAAGTCCAAATTTGGTTCCCCTAACCCTTGGATTGAGGGCATCAATACATTTAATAATTTCATAATCAATAGTTCAATGTTGCATAGGAATAGTGAAAATGTCAAGACCTATTTGATTAATAAAATAAAATATTTTGTACAAAGTAATTTTCTATGCAAAATTAGAACAATTTACTGGAGTCTTTCTATTCTTTTATTGATGAATAAAAGGTTTGTATATTTATATACGGTGTGGGCGTTAGAGCATTGAGAGGACATTTCCCTAGTACGAGAGGATTGGAAATGACGCATCACTTATCGTGTCCACGGTAAAATTCGGATAGTCAAGTGCGAAGCGAATAACTGCTGAAAGCATCTAAAATAAACCCACCCCAAGATGAGTGCTCTCCTATTCCGACTTCCCTACAGCCTCCGCTAGCACATCTCCTAGACAATAGATCTTTTTTCTTTTTTTAGAAAAGAATAGCTTATTCCTCCATATCTCATATGGGTTTTATAATTATAGGGATTTGGTCGATAACTGATACGGGACTCAACAAAGCCATTTTACAAATAATTTCATAGTTTAAAAATATCAATATAAAAAATATATCTCTTATCTCAGCTTTTTGTTATAAAATATATCTGAAAAAACTTTTTTAAATAAATAATTTAAAAGTATTCTCAATTTTTTTTTTTTTTGAATAAGAAATATATAAAGAAATCACCTACTTATTCTTAATTAGAAAAACACTTATCTAATTGATAATTGATTTATAAATGCTTTTATTAAACTAAAGAAAATTCAAAAGTAGTATATTTACTCAACAGTGCTTTTACAAAAAGTAGTTTCCACAAGCGTTTTTTTTTTTTGTAAAATGGAACAAAAAAGAAAATATCTACAAATAGTGTAGAATTCGATAACACTTTCTAATGTGACAAGAGTGATTTGGATGTGCTTTTCACAAGTGAAAAGCGCTTTTAGAAAAAGTAGTTTTGACAAGGGAGGGGGAAGGGGTGATGGTTCCAAACAGCAAGCCATAACATTTGTGAAATGAAAGCAGATAAAACAAAAACTGTTGTAATAAATAAATGCAAAAGTGCAACAATATTTTGTTGTTGTGGTGATTACAAGATCAATAATTTAATCAAACAATTGCTGACAAACAGAATCATCTCTCTTTTTCTTCAAGTTTATTTATTTCTTTAATTAAGAATATTTTTTTAAATAATATTCTCCTGCAAGTGGATATCAAATCTCTCACTCATGTTAATTAAATTATTATTTTTTAAATTAATAATAAAATCATTTCTTATTTGTTAGTCACTATTTACTTTTATAAGTTGTTATTTACATAATATTAAATAAATAATTATTCCTACAAACAAATAGAAATGAAGTTTCAATCCCTAAAGCAAAATTTATTTGTCTTATTTGCCAAATTTTGCAGAGTAACCAATTTCCCAAAAATAAAAAAATAAAAAAAAATCAATGATTGTGTTTGGTGATAGTTGAGACATTCTAATTCTATTATGAGAATAATTTTCTTTTTTTCCCTACAAAAGTACAGCATTTTAGTGGATGAAATTTGAGGAATTTCATGAAAGTTCAAAAAAAAAAAAAAAAAGTGCTTACAAGATTTATATTCTACTGCCACTCTACTTTAACTTTTTTTTTATTTTTATTTGTATATGATTTGAGAGCTTTCTCTTGGCTTTATGAAAGTGGGAATTTAACATGTGCCCTTGAAATGGGTGTTTACATTGATTAATTATTCATTAATCACATTGAACCTAACCCTTTATTTGTTTAATATTGTTGGCATTGGGTTCTTTTTTTGCTATTAATATTCACCAAATTCCCACAGCTATATAATATTATTATTATCTCTTCTATATTCTTCTCTATATGCTTACCATTCATGATTTCTCTTTAATAATACCTGTTGTACGGTCAATCTGGAGAGGATAATTAATTCTCTATTAGGAGATAAGATATTTAAATTGACTTAATTTGGAAGGAAGAAATTCATATTAACTTAGATTTCAACTCAAGTAGCCGAAGATCATGTAACTTCTTAATCCTATGTATTTGAATTTTATCTCAACTATATCATGTAATGGATGCTGTATAAACCCATCATAACTTGTTTTCAGGGGGGTTGGGCAATTGTTCTAAGCAAATTTTCCTATGAATTATACTGTTCTTTGTAAGCTCTAAAAAATAATAAGATAACAGTGGACGTTCTAACTTGCCGAACCGTTTTAAAAATCTCTCTGTCATTTACTTTATTGCATTTATTATTCATCCACTGCTGGTTATCCATAATCACGCGCACATACATTCTGATTTCGACAAGATCAATCGGAATTCTTTGGTTGGTGCAGATTTCTGTATCAACAATACCAATTGTTTTCATTTAATTCTTTTTAATAAATTAATTGTCTCTATCCTTATTTTGATTTTTAATTTTGGCAACTATTAATTGAAGCTTTGAAATAGTGATTAAAGGGGTAAGATGTCAATTTTCTAAGCCCATAAGGAAACAAAATAATAAAATTATTAAAATAATAAAATCTTATGACTTAATACTTATAGTAAGAACCGGAATGTTTTTTGAGTTGAATGGTTAGGTGAGTTTGAGGAGGAGGCGGCCAATCCACTTGCATTTTAATAATTTATTTATTATATTAATTAATATCAATTGAAGTATACAAACACCAGTGAATGAGTAAGAAGAATAAAGCAGACAGATTTTCAAAATATTAGCCTGTTTGTTACATTATTCTGTTATCCTATTTAGATTAAAAATAGAATATATGTTTGTTTAATTATTGGGCTAATCGATATGAAAATTAATCAAACTCAAATAAGTTTTGTTTGTCTAAAAATGAATAAATTGTGGATCTTGTTTTCAAGTTATTCAATTAAAAACAATTTTTTTCTCCCCTAATTCTTCTCTCTTTCCAATTTTAAAATTAATCTACGCGAGATCACCATTGCCAACTCACATGGTGGGAACGATGTATGACCGATTAGATCTACTGATTGTGCATCGATCTGGTTATTTTTTACTAGATCTATGACCAGAGATCTCAACATTGATGGTCAGATTTTGTTAACAACCAATTTCTAGCCGTTAACGACAACCAAATTTTGATTGTAGATTTGTCAAAAACAACGACATCGACCCAGACCAACCAGATCTAACTTATCGTACACCATTCTGACGACTACCGATTGCCATCCAACGATGATGGCCAACAGCTATCTATCCTCTTAAATAGCTAAGGTGTTTTAGTTAATTTTTAAACTTTTATTGCGTAGATGTTAAACTGTATTAACAAATGTACGGAATAAAAAAATAATAATTTAAATATTTTGAGAGAATATATCAAACAACTATTCAGTCTTAATTTTTTTTTTTTCAAAAAATGTACTAAACAACTATTTAACATTTTATCCAACTCTAATATAATTTTCAAATATTTTATCAAAACACATTTTCAGATTAAAATCTAATTTGATTTGATTCAACTCAATTCCGCTTAAAACACTTTTTAGAATAACATTTTTCAAAAAGTGTAACAACCAGCCATTTAAATAGATAGTTAACTATTTGAAAAATCTTTGGAGTGAAAGTTAGGATTAAAGATAATTGTGATGATTTTTGAAACTTGAAAAGAGGTTTTGATAAATATTGATTTTATTCACTTCCCAACAATAAATAATTTCAAATTACAAGTTTTATCACTAAATAAATAATAATAATTCAAATTAAGCCCTTTAATTAAGAGAGAAATTATTCAAACATTAAATTAATTATCAATAAAACAGGTCAAATATTTATGGCTGCTCAACAAGAAGTATCATTTATACAAATCCCATGGCTCCAAAGCTTACTGATTATAAGAGACTGCTGGTCAAGACTAAAGCACTCAATATTATCACAACATAAATCAGAATTCAGAATCTTTTGCAACCTCTATTTTGGTGGGTTAAAGTCCCAGGTAATTCTAGAGTAGAAGTGAGATCATTTCAGATCAATTAAGTTTGCAACCCAAAGTAAAAACAGTAGCCAAATTTTTCCACAAATCGATAAAAATTCTCTTTGACTTTTGTAATAGCAAGTTGCAAAAGAGGAAATCATAAACTTGCCTTTGGAATTACTTTGTTATTTGTCATCACTCCAATGCTCTAATACCATCTGGGTATTTACACAAAATCATATATCTCTATGGATAAACGCGCATTACCTGTACTATCTTTTTCCAGGTTAAATGGCATCCAGCAGCTTGCTCCCCTGTGCTTATATGGCCTCGAAGAGAACCCGATGCTCCAAAAGGTCCAATAAAACGCTCCTCATTTTTTCTAGCGAAACGGGTTTCAATATAACACCATCCATTCCAACCCTCATGCAGTTCTCCTTGGTTACTTTGTCAGTATTTCCGGTCAGAGCTACTATCAATGGCCTTTCATGACGCCTAGTAAACTTTTGGTGTATGTGGATGGCAAGATCATAACCATCCATACCAGGCAAGCCGACATCCATGAAGACCACCTTGTGTTCCTGAGATACAACGCGCAAGCACTCCTCGCTTGAGCCGACTGTCATTACATCACATCCCAGGTGTACCAAAAGCCCTTTCGTGACAGACCTGCTAACTCTGGATAACAAAATGCATTCGACATTCAGTTGCATGACATGACCCATTAAAAGTATTTAGTAATGCACGTCCTAACTAAAGCAACGGATAAAAGGATTGCACTATTACTGACCCATTATCATCCATGACAACAACTTTGAGCCCTGTAAAATTTGTCTGTGGTCCAGACATTTTCGGCATGAAAGAGAGCTTAGACTCATTTAAGCTCTCGGGGATCCCAAGTTTCACAATGAAGATAGCAGTGCAACCCTTGCCAAGACCTTCACTTTCAATCCATATATGTCCCTCCATAAGATTAACAAACCTGGTCACATAATACAATGGTTAAAAACATCGCAGATGTGTATTTGTTAACCAATAATATAATCATAATCCCTTAAAAAAATTTACTCCCAAATTTACAAACTACCATGCCAAACAATTGGCAGAGTTATGGGAACTGATTTACAGCACATGATACATGAAATGAAAGTTACACATGGTAAGATTTCAACAACATAATACCTCTTACAAATTGCAAGGCCAAGTCCGCTGCCATTGGAATTTCTGGTGGCTATTGATTGATTTTGAGCAAATTTTGTAAATGACTTGGGAATATCTTGGGGGCTAATGCCTGATCCTGAATCTTTCACCTATCACAAAAGAGGAAAGTAATCTAAGTAATTAACTTCTGTATCACCGAGCATCCTAAGAAGGCTTCCAATTGAGCATCACAGAAAAACCAACCTGTACACGCAGGTAAAAATGACTATCACTTGGCACTGGAAAAAATTCTGGGGCTCGAGAGTCTCGTAAAGACTCTGATTTTGCAACAAAAGCAGTGATTGAGATGTTGCCCTCTTTTGTGAACTTCACAGCATTGCCAACAACATTTAGGAGAGTTTGCATTAAGCGCTTTTCATCACCAACAGCATACTCTGGAAGATCAGGAGCCAAATTCAATGCAACCAGCAACTTCTTGACTGATGCGATAGGCTTGATCAGATTAAGGACCTGTAATGAGCAATAAACACATCACCATATCAACCAACAATAGTCAGCAATTTAAGAAATTTTATACAGTTCGTCATGTTCATAAAGCAATGAAAGACAATTTATAATCAGCCAAGTTCTAAACCTACCTCCTTGAATACAGCATGAAGGTTAAAAGTTCCGAGTTGAAGTTGTAGGCTGCCATCTTCAAGCCTTGAAAGATCTAATACATCATTTATTAAAGTAGCTAAGAGATTACTGCTCTTAAGAATTGTTTCAACCATCAGTCGCTGCTCAGGTGTCAATTCAGTTTCTTGCAGTAAAGAAGAAAGGGCAATGATTGCATGCATTGGAGTTCTCATCTCATGGTTCATAACAGCCAGGAAATCATTACGAGCACGAATGGCCGTTTCTGCCTCTCTCCTGGCGACGTCAAGAGCAATATTCTGATCCATAAGAAGATCCCTAGCCCTCATTGACTCCTCTAAGATGGCAGCATGTGAAAGAGCAACAGCCACCTAGAATAATCATGAAATTCTACAAATAAGCTCCTTTAAATACTATATAGTATATTACAATCTTAGTCAAATGTGATCCCAAAATGGAAAAAGAGCAGTCAGTTGTGACCCAAAACACTTAATTTATGCACGGTTGGACACATTCTCTTTCTTTCATTGGTTAAATACACACATGATTAAGCTGTTGGACAAATTCTCGTCTTTCATTTTTATTAGAGGGTTAGATACAAATGCCAACCAAACATATTCTTCAAGATTGATGTAACTAAGAGGGCACACACATTTTCAACTGGTCTATCACATGATTATGTTTTTAAAACTTAATACTAATAATAAGGCCTTTCTCCATATACTCAAAACTTTTGAGTTTAATAGAAACTTAACAAAGACAACATACTGCTTACCACTTAGAGAAATGGGGATCCTGGTATCAGTAGTGGTACTACCCACCATTGTATCCCATATTCAACAACATCATGCAGAACAAACATTCCCTCAATAACTCAGTATACGTGGTAAAAATAATATAAATGGGCATCAAAGTAAGGGAAGTTACTACTAGCAAAGATAAGATATAGATTGGTAAACAAGTTTTTAACCTGATCAGCAACCACTTCAACGAGTTCCAACTCATGGACATGCCACTGCCTTGCACTATCTGAGGGAAGCATCAAAACCATCAAAGCATAGCGTTTTGTTGAAAGTTCTGGCCAATCATTAATTTGAAAATTTGAGAGATGCAGGAGTGGAACACGAACAGCGACCACCTCGCCCGGCATGTATTTTCCTGCGAGAGGCCTTAACCTCGCCACAGGACAATTTGGTGATATCTTTACTGCATGATTGCTAGTGAATACTTGACTGATCACAGGAAGCTGGATGGGTACAGTATATCCAACAGGATTCTGCTGACGAAGCGTGTATGAGAGTTGAAGCTCCAAACCAGTTCGTGTTGGCATCCACAAGGCACACTCTTCCAGTGCCAAAGTTCTTCCCAATTCAACAAGAGTGGTCTTTAGTATGGTATGTCTATCCAAAGTGCTTCTGATCTCATGAGTTAACATCCTAACATGTCGACCGGTTTCTTCCTGTGTGCGGATCAGGCCCATTTCTCTATCAAGCTCTGCAGCCTTGTTTTTCAAAAATAGTTCTCTGGTTTTAACACTTAACAGATCAGGAATAATATGTACAAGCATAAGGGCCGTCGCACAAGACACCACAGCAGTCAAGACCTTAGAAGTGGTCATTACTATTGCCACAGTCCTTGAATGCATGCTAAAAGTCCACAAGTTAATAAGATGCGTTGCCCCACACAGAACAATGAAAGCGCCAAACTGCACAAGGACCCATCTATATGGAAACACGGCAGATTTCTTCACAAAGTAGATCAGCTCTAGAGGAATTGAAAAATAAGCAAGTGCAATGAAGAAATCTGAAATATATTGATACTTCATCAACAATTCATCAGCTGGCCATTGTGGCTCAATGCAGTTGCAAGACTCCATCTTGATTAAACCACCTCAGCTGGTTACTTACTCCTTTACATGCCTGCAACAGAAGATACAACAATTAACACAATCCCCCTTAGTAATAACAAAAACACTCAAGAAACAGCAGAAACTCAACTCAATATCTCTTAAAAGTAATTACCCAAAAAGTAAATATTGAAACAGCAGGGCTATTTGCTCTGATTCACAGATTTAATGGTCTTCAGCAGAACAAATTTTGAGGCAAAAACCATAGCCACACCAAACACAAGCTTCATTCAAATAGCCTCCATTTTCAAAACCCCAAGAGAGAGAGAGAGAAAGAAGGTGCTTTCACTTTTTCATGCAAAAAGACTCAAACTCGCTCTTTTCAAATGACCTCAAATCCTTACAATACAAGATCAAACCATCGGAACACATACACCCCAAACAAACTCTAATCCTTCTATCAATTTCTTTTCTCAAATTACATCAACAAAAACAAATCAGATAACCGTTGCCCTTCCAAGTTCTCATACCATTTTTGGCACAAAAATAACCAATGGGAAATTTTTTTTTTTTTTTTTTTTTAACACAGCTTAATTTTCAGTTATATAGAATTAACAAACACAACTTCTACCAAAACATTAACAAAAACGAAAAAAACAAGCAACACCCAGATGAAAAAACACAAAAATCTACTTAGATTCCCCAAAAAAAGTAATTAAAGAAGAAACCCAGATGGCAGAAACAGGCTCATAACATAGAGAACCAATTAAAATAAACCCATTTAAGATCACACGTTCAAAAAGAGTCAAGATTTCAGGGCAAAAAACAAACCTTTAAGCCCGTGAATAATTCATGAGACCCACTTCGACGATCTGCTTTCGATTTTGGGGGGTCTCTTCTCTCTTCTCCTTTTCTCTTTCTTCCTTTTTCTTCTAAGCGAGGTAAGTGGCTTGTAGAAACTAGAAACAACTGGTGGCTACGCAGAATTACCCGCCTGTGACCTTTCTTCCATCACAGCTCATCAGATCAGCGTAGATTTAATGGTGATGGTGGCCCGTGACGTTTGTATCCTGGTTCATGAATGTGAACAAGCTGTCCGAAATCAGACAATTGATGCTCAGTTGCTTTAGTTTGGTGTGAAGAAGAGATAAGTAAATGTCTTTTTTTATTTTAATTAATGAAAAACAAAAAAATAAAGTAATATTTAAATTAAATTTTTGGGTTTGGGAAATTTGGGAAATAATGAATGATGATTTTGATAAGAGATGGAACTTGGAAGGATTCAATGGATCTGGCTAAAGGATAATAAAACTCAGGACCCAATTGCCTTGACCTTCGCACTCTAAAAGTGTTTTCCTTTGGACAATTATTATAATGTTTTGATAAGATTTTATCTAAATATATTACATCAGGTATTAGTGTAAATTAGTAATCAAAAATTAATATTGTAATGTTAGATATTGCGAAAAAATACAAAAAAAAAAAAAAAATTGGTATTATTATATTGAGATGTTTAATCAAATAACAAATTTTTTCCGGAGATTATAAATTTCTCTATCTTAGTAAAGTTGTTAGTGTTTCGTTAGAATTTATAATATGATAAATTAATAAATATTTTATTTAATTGTCTCTCTACCATTTATTTCAACACTTTAAGTGGATTTTTGTTAGTACCATAATTTAGGAGGGATTTTTGTTATTTAGTTATCCTTAAAGGGGGATTATTGTTATTAACCCTGTTATATTAGTATTTTATAAGATGCTGTGGGATCTCATAATCTTACATGACGTGCAACCTTACCTTAAATTAGATTCATTGGTATTTATATTTATTTATCATATATCAAGAATTTTGAAATTATAAGATATCATAATTATTCATTTATAATTAATTAAAAATTAAATCTACCTGTTATATATAATCAAAGCTCTCCTTTGAAGCTTTTGAATGTTAAATCAACCTAATCGAGAATTCGATTTAACAGTGTAAAAAATCTTCACACATATGCACTAATTTGATAAGACAATTTTGAGGCTAACGATTTAGGGTTTGTTTGTTACGATTTATTTAAGTATAGTTTATAAAACAAGAGTTTATGATACTACAATTATTATGAAACATTTTGTTAGTTGTTAGATTAAGAAATAAAAATAAAAAATGCTTATAATTTTAAATAAGTTATTTCCCAATCAATAGACTCTAAAGAAAGAATGTGTTATTCATCGAAATAATGTGAAAAGATTTCTACATATGCTCACAAATTTGAAAATATGAGAATTTTGAGGAATAGGCTAAATATCTACATTCACTTTGGATATGACCCTCATATCTTTGTATATCGGGATATGTCTCTTGTACTTTTGTACATCATTTTTGTCTCCTCTATTTAATTCTTTAACTTATAAAAACTAGAAGCTAAATTACGAATTAAAATAATTGTACAACCATTCGGTCTAAAAGCCCAGCATGTGGAATATTTAGTAGGCATAAGCCCATTGCATGGCAAAGAAAATTGGGCCTAAATTGGTTGGGCTTGAAGGATCCGACTATACTAAATTCAATGGGCTTTTGGCCCACCAGATATGATTGGCTTGTTCATTGGAATATAAGGGTTGAGAAATGAAATGAAAACAAAATGGGCCCTCTTCCAATTAATTACTAAATGAATCATAATCGTGCCACTGGAAGATCCTAATCGTTTAATTTAATTATATTTTTTTCCTTTTCCAATTTAATTACTAAATGAATAGTGTGAATTTTCTAGAATTTTTAAGTAACTCCTCCAAAACTTTTTACCTCTA
Source organism: Pistacia vera (assembly GCF_008641045.1). Classification (NCBI taxonomy): domain Eukaryota; kingdom Viridiplantae; phylum Streptophyta; class Magnoliopsida; order Sapindales; family Anacardiaceae; genus Pistacia; species Pistacia vera. Next base: position 653,983 of record NW_022196274.1, read on the forward strand.
CAACTTTTGTTTCAAGTACATGGCGCTATTATAACCACGAGCTTGGCCCTGGGACGCTGTTCTTGTTGGCCTACACCTTGTCCTTTATTTGTGCTGAAGTACTTGGGCCCATAGAACTGATAAATAAATGGGCCTAACCCAAGCCAAAACGGTACCCATTTCCAACTTCCACATCTATTTCTATTAGTTCCAAGCATTAGGCAATTTTTCTAAACGAGATATGGGCATCATAAATCTGAAAAAAATTTACTCTCATTTAAAGACTTCATATATGATTTCTATCTATCATGTAATTAGGTCAAAGAAACTAATAATTATTTTGACTATCTAACCAAGTTCATCCCCCTAACTCTATATATTTTTCCAAATGATGTTAGGTTACGTTATTCAATACGCCAAGTTTTCACCATGGTCTTTATGTATGTTTTTTATTCCAAAAGAATAATATTTTTATGGCATGGTTGGACTACCCAAAATCCACTCCCACTTTCTCATTTTACACTTCTTAGAAATTTCCAACACCTATTTCATTCTTCCACTCAAATCATTCCCCAAGCATCAACAATCGTCAAGGTAGGTAAAAACCCAATACAAATCTGAAACATTCCATACACCTAACCATATCTTTCTTTTCTTCCTCTAAAATATAAATACATTTGTGTTGTAATAATCTAATTGGAATATATTTTGAAAATAGTGAAAACTTACTTGGGTTTATCTAATTTTAGATTATTTTAAATCTTGTGACATGTGTCAAATAATGATAAGGAAAATACAGAATAAACTTTTCTTAAAGACAAAACAAAATGATTTTGGTCGGTTTTAAAAAGTTGAGGTTAACTTTTTGTCTTTTGACCGTTAGTTTTACTTGCTTAAAGTAGTCAAAACGCTGAGTCGTTTTTGTCCTGCTTTTTGATTGACACGCGGAGATTAAGGAGTGGGCAGGTGTTAGTTTTTAGGTGTGGAATTGTGCCTGTCGGAGAATCTAATTGAACAACGTGGCACTAAATTAACGGCCTAATTAGTTTGGCGGCAGTTTTGTTTTTCTAACTTTTAACTTTTAAGCCGTGAAGCAAAATTGAGATTTGGCCCTTTTTTTTTTTTTTTTTAATTACAAAAAAAACGTCAACTTTTACAAAATCAACCTACCACCAATCACCATGGATATTGACACCCATTATTGTTATCATGTGTCATTGTTTCATGCTTTAAATAATCTTTTTCATTACATTAACAAACCTAGATACACACGATCTTCAGTTGATTTACTATAGTATTTGATAGCGGTATCAATATCCATTTGTTGAGTTAATATGACGTGAAGGAAACTTCTTATTCTTTCATTACCTATATTAAATACTAATTTACATATAAAAAAATATCTAACAACACCCTATTTTGTCATTGATTTTAGTAAAACAACAAATGAGATTCTAATATAGTTTTTCAACTTCAAATCCCCTTGATGGTAAAAGAGTAAGAAGATGATCTAACATGGTCTTCTAAAAAGATGATCGAACATAATCTTTCAAGTTCAAATTCCTTTGAGGGTAAAAGACCAAAAGGAGGATATGACATAGCCTCCCGAGTTTGAGTCTTCATAATTATTAATAGAGATAACCATTGAAGTTCGTACTCGATCGATAGTTTCAGAGTCTCGAAGAATTAGTTAAGATGCGAGTAAGTTGACTTGAACACCCCTGATCATAAAAAGATATATGTATAAAAAAAAAACTATAGTTGATTAAATTAATAACCGAAATCCTCTTGAGGTAAAATAAACGACAAAACAATAATCAGATAAAGAATATAAGTTTTGATAACTCATTAATGGTTCGTTAATTATTTAGTTAAATGAACCTTATTATAATATATTATTTAATAAAATAGAGATATCTTAAAAGAGAAATTATGGATATTAGATAAGTATTACATTTTTAATTATAATTTTTTTTAGTTAATCGTGATGTAAAGATGAGTCCCACTCCCACATCTTCTACATGAGTTCCACTCCCACATCTTCTGTAATCTTCTAGTACGCTATTTTTGAGTGTTATAAATATAGTATAGTATAGTATGATATAGGAAAAAGCATAAAGTTTGAACTAAAAAAATAATAATCTTGGAATAAAAATCGGGTCCCATTAATTTGATTGCGTCTAAAGTTTCAATTACTTAAAGAAAAGAGAGAGAGAGAGAGAGAGAGAGAGAGAGAGTTTCTATAAACGTTATCATTTGATTAATTATCTTAATCCTTTATATAAAGTAAGCATTAACAAAGGTTAAAGCACCCAAATCAAGATTAGAAAGATAAGGCTAAATGCTATATTAAGTAATGTATGACCACAAAACTCAAAGAAAGAATTAATTATGTTTGGCTATTTTTAATTTAATTAATTTGTATTTATCGTGATGATGATAATGAAGGTCATTTGATGTGTTAGGTAGGGTGGTCAAAGTATCATCTTAGATCACATAAAAAGTTTAATTAATGTATTCCACTAATTAGTGATTGCCACAAGGCACAAGCTTTATTATTAAATTCTTAATCCCTCTAATTAATGCTTTTTTTCAACATTGTTGAATGTTGAATGGGAACTCATTAGCTTTTATGCCGACAAACTCCTATTCTTTATATAAAATATAATATACGCACGTTTAGATCATTATATTTATATTATTGGATTATCTCAACACGTGTCACACAATAGCAGATCTAAGATTTTTGCCCGGGGGACCTTGGCGGCTTCACCAATGTTTGTCAAACAACTAGTGAAAACTTAAAAAAAAAATCAAACCTAAAACAAAGAAAATAATACTATATCAAGAATATGAGAGAAAATAATATAATAACATAATAATCCCTACTTAAATAAATCTATGCGAAATGAGTAAATGTGTTGAGTAAACCTTGATCAAAACCTTCTTTTAATTTTAATTTTTTTATATTTTTGGCTTCCAAATATTATAATATAAATTTTCATGACATTGATCAGACTTAACCTAAGTTAAAGTTAACCAAAACTTAAGTCAAGTCAATGTTACATTGACTTTTAATATGAATTATTAAAAAAAAAAAAAAGAATTTCCTTGATATAAACATAGTTAGTAACTCAAATTTTATTAATAATTTTGAACAGCTGAACGGTGACATTTGAAATGTAAGAAAGTGGTAGGTGAATGGTGAAGAATAACGTCCTTTAAAATATATTTAAAGTTTTGATTTGGAAAAACAGGTTCATTCTTAGATACAAAATACAAAATAAACTCACAAGATCTATGTCTTTTTCTCTCAAATTAGAATAAAAAACCTTCAAAAAAAAAAAAAAGTATGATTCAATTCTAAAATAAACTAAATTGAAATGAGCAATATACATACCTAAAACTGATAAAAGAGAAAACGAAGCTAATTATAACACTTTGAAAAGTGAAAGCTTCAATAATTTTAATTTTTAAAAGTTTTAAAAGCGAATAGCATGAGAAAAAGAATGAGAGAGTAAAGAATTTTGGGGATAAATTCATAAAAAGCAGGTGGAGCCGTGGAGAAAAATAGTAGAGAGAGTTTTAAACTTTTAATATGATATGGACTTGAAATATATATATTAATAACAAGTTTTTTGTAGGCCTAGATATATGTATAATAATTCTCATTTTTTAAAAAATCTAAGGTTGAGTCTAGATATATATATTAATAGCAATTTTTGGTGGGCTAATATATTAGTAATTTTATTTTAAAATCTGAGGCCTATCCTCAAAGGGGTTGGATTCGCCCTGGTGTCACATATAATAATTTTCTGGAATGAACATTTTGATTTTTTGAAATGGAAATAAATTATATATATGAGATAAATGTGAACAAATATCTTGTTACTACTTATGATTGAATGAATGAAAAGAAATGATCATGTTAACATTCTTGAGTGTTAATGGGTTGGTTAAGGATATATTCAATTATTTTTGGTGAAATTATTATGTTTTAACGTGTGTTTTTAAGATAATTTGATCTTATTTTAAATTGAATTAAAGTGTGGAGACTCAGCTATCATCTTGTGAAAATCGATGAACATTCTGTCATGTGTTCACTAGAAGAAGAAGGAAGTGAATAATCTTAGGATATGGACATACATATATAAAACCAAAACTATGGTCCAATTGTCATTCAATAATTTTGTCTTAACATCCAATAGCATAGCGACACATAATCCCATCATTTTTTTTGAATCAATAATAATATTTTATATTTCTTGTATACTTCTTAGGAACCTGGCTTATTTGAATCAATAATAAGTTAATAACAACAGAAAATTGTGTAGTCCCACATGAAACAAGATAAAAAGGAAGTAAGCAGGAGTATGTCTGGGACAAAGAGTAAAGCTCTTTGAAGCATAAATCGCCAAGTGTCTTCATGTTTCTTGATTAGATTGGCATCCGTCGGATATTCTTTTGAACAAATCCTTATATTCCCATAAGATTATATGTTTAAAATAAATATAATAAAAATAGACACATGATATGAAGGGATTAGTTATAATTAATAGTTGTAAGGATAATATTATACTTATAATCCATTCTTACATATTTTCTTTGTCAGAGTATTATCTATTAAATTACGAGTTGTTATATCAAAATTCTAAAAGAAATTTTATAAAATTAAGTTGTAAACCAATCTTTATTGATAATTATAAATGTCGCAAACGTTACTCTTATTAATATTACTTTGACGTAAACTTTACTCTAACATTACTAGGAAAACAAAACAGAAAAAGAGTTTGATGCTTAAAAATGAATACTTCTTCCAATAAGTATCTTGAGTGTTCAAACAATAGACTTGACTTAAATTAGAATTGTGGAGGATTTTACCGTAAATGTAGCTTATCCCTTCTCCTCCATGGAGGATTTTTATTTGTCGAAATATAATATATATCGAAAATTAATTGTTAGGATAGAAACATACCTTAAATTAATAAATTTAAAAAAAAAATTATAATCACGCTATATTTGAATTCTTCATTCAAAAATAATGTAAGAGAAAGCCTATGAATGATATTAATAGCATAACAAATGATATAGATTTACACGAGAATACAAAGAATAAGATCACCTAAAAAAAAAGGATAATATTTTAAGATTAATCAATAACTCAAAATGAATGTAAATTGGAATATTAAAATATCTAGCTCTACCAATAAAAGATGTATAAAAAAAGCTCATGCCACTGCCCCTCGTGACACGTGTCAATAGATGAGGATGATTCCACGGGGAGTTCATGCTATATCAAATAATAATTAAGAGTGGAAAGAAAAAGTAAAGAAGGCCATCTATGTATCGACACAAAATAAGGCATTGTTTTGGAAAAGTGGAAAGTGGGCCATTCTATCCACGGTTGGCGTTGATCTGATTTGACACGTCCCAAACATGTCCCAACTCTAAGTTACTGCTTTCTCTCATTAACAATTGGCAGGACGGCTCCATTCCAAAGTCTATGTGTCTGGAGTGGGCCCACTACTGCAAGCCCATTTGGCTCTTACTAACACTCCAATTTTATCATATGCTATTTCTCTTCTTATTTTTATATTATCTCTTTCCCCCAATTATTTGGGAATAACATCATTTTGGTCTTGACTATGATAAACATTCTCTACTTATATTATTATTATTTTCAAGTTAATATTTTTTTTTATCCAATCTAAAGGATTATAATTTTAAGTTAATATAGTCTAAACCCGTTAATTAAATATAATAATAATAGTTATTATTATTACACGAACTTTAAACCCTTAAATTAATGTTTTGAAATGGTTGGTTTAAAATAAATTTTGGGTTATTACAAAGGGTAAATCCCAATACCTGAAAAATAATGTCATAATAAATTATAACTTCAAATTGGAATAGATTGGCACATATACATATTCAATAATGTCGTATTATAGTAGGTTCATCTCTATCTAAAACTTTGTTCACAGTACTTGATTCAGAAACTTGACCCATGAGAAGATGAAAAGGCAATAATTTAATTTATACAGGGGAAGCACATGGAATTCCCAAATTTTAATTTTAGTTTTTTTGATGAATTAGCTACCAAGAATAGTTTATATGCATCTTAACTAATCTATTGAGATCTTAAAACTATTTCAATGACTATCTTATTAACGATCAATGAATGACTCGAACTTAAGATTTTTTGAGTAAGAGTCTCTATCGAATTACTCGATTATTTAGAGATAATTAATTTTAGACTTTATTTCCATAAATAGAAACAAAAAATAATTATTTATCTACATAATTTCTAGAGTGAAGTGTTAGGTACATCCCCCTCTTCCTATACTATAAGTGGGATGACTCAAAAGAAAGAAATCGAAGTGCCCATTTTTTGACCTGTCACAACTTGCCACGTAAGGTATATTCCAGACAGTCCACTTCATGCATTTCATACATATATTGAACACCAAGTGTTTTGTAATGAAGCGATCGTGTTATATTTTTCATCATTTCATGCAATTTTAGTTCAATTTCTAGCAACAAAACATGTTCAATTTTACACTTGGCATCCACATTTTGGCCACCGACGTCCCCATTCACCCAATTGGAATCCACAGAAACTTCCCTTAGATAGCCAAATTCTTCTTTTCTACTTTCTCTTCCTCCTCCTCTTCTTCTTCTTCCTTTTCTTCGTTTCATGCATCCGATTTTTGCCATTTTAATGGTGAACAATGGTGCCACTTATACTACATTGTTTGGCTTTATTAATAAATAGCAAATAGTAGGGGCCAAAAACATCGATCACTATCTAGATATTCATAGTACAATATGGACCAATTTTAGTAATAATAAATTTATATCAAATTTACTTTCGGAAAAAAAGATCAATAATTGTGTGAAAGTAACGACTACGATTGCTACAATAGTTAAACCAATAATGTGGTTAGAAACTTTGTATCAAATCAAATAATGTAAGTCAAACCCTATCTTGGGGTGACAAATTTTTTACATCAAGATGTCTCACTCTTTATTTTTATTTCATATCACATCCAATCCCAAACCCAACTCCATCTTTTACCTTTAAAATTTTCCATCGATGTGGCCTTCCCTAACAACCCCTCACCTGGCCCATACATGCTTTGAGTTCGACAGACTCATTAAACTTCATTTGTCTTCTCTTTGCGATTTCCATCTTTCATGGTTAATTTAACATCCAATTGTCATTACATAAATTTGTCATGTATCATCCGTCGTACAATAATATCATCGATAAGAGTCTACATTATGGCACAATAGTGTTAAAAGATGCGACACATGTCTTTGATTGACGTCCTTTGCATTAGCGATGAACAATACAATGTCAGGGATTCATGTTTTCGCAAGTCGGAACAATATTAGCTTGGTTTAACACCTACATCGGACAAATTTCATAATAAATGTACACCGACACAAAATGGACGTAAAAATACATCTTATACCGTACAAAACAATCTCGTCCTCATAATAACGAAATAATTCAATTTTGACACACGACCGATGTAACAATTTTCATATATGATATATCATGTTTGTTTTTTTTAACTTTTTTTTTTTTACTAACTTTAGAAGTTACGTATTGACCTAATTATTTATTTTAATTATATATATGGGAATTAATTCATGCATGCACAGAACAAATTAAAGAATCCAAGGATAGATCTGATTAGTTTCTTGAATGGTGGAGCCATCCTAATTAATCATAGAAAGCAACGTTAATTAAAGATTAAGAATAGTAATTATACAATTAGTGCTAGGTTCGTTGGAATTGGTAGTTGGCAGTTTTTTTCTGGTAAAGTCGGTTGGTCCATCATTCCAATTAATTATATGTTCTTTAGAATTGTTTTTCCTTTACCAATGGAGGCACTGATACTCCATGCTCTTAAAATTAAGATACTGTATTTTAGAATTTTTAAGAACAACTTGCCTTTAATTAAATTAGCCTAATTAATTTTAACGTTGAAACTCATAATTAGACTTCCAAAACTGAAGATTAATTTTAGTTTTTGAAGATCAATCTTGAGATAATCAAATGATTAGGGATGATATACATGTGCTACCATGTGCACACGTGAACCATGCCTGCACGACACTTGTGAAAGCTCAAATAATGGGTGGTTCCTTTGCACGTGTTCTGCACGTGACTTTCTCTCAAACCCATTTAGCAAAACGTTTATGTCACACCCAATTTTAATTAAAAAAAAAAAATCATGAAATTTTAATCATGATATAAAAAATATAGTTTAAAGTTTTAGATTGCATCTTAATTATGTAATTATATTTTAATTTTGTGAATAAATTCAAAAATAATTGTGTACATGTTTCCCAAATTCGATCAACCATTTAGAAAAATTTAGTGAGAACCCACATGCTTTGAAAATCATTATAGTAATTAACTAGATTTAGTTCTAAGTCAGAGATTTTCTTTCAGAAATTCAAATAATAATACATTTCATATCCAAACAAAGATCCATAATAATTAACCAACTTCTCGATTTCCTAATCATTATCAAATTAATACCAACCCTTAATTAAATAATTAATTCTTAATAATTAACATGAATCACTCCTAGTTGGCCACACACTCTAAACAATTTAATTAATTAAACCACTAATTATCATGTGATCTCCCACTTCTCATGGATCACAATTCCCATACTATGTAATCACATCTCTCACCTGATCATTGTTGAACTCACTACTCAAATCACATTATTGATTTTTGAAATAATTCGATTGACATTATGATTTTACTTTTATTATTAATTCAATATTGGTGTATTGTCGAGTATGATAATAAATATATAATTGGTTTCCAACTTTATGTAACATCAAAACAGGTTTTACTAAACTGTTTGATCACTCGTTGTGCTCTGACACGTTTGCATTGGGGTCGGTTAGATAGTCGCAACGCTAGTGCTTACTGTTGGAAAAAGTGTTCCACAATTGATATTATACGATTTTTTTATTGTCAAAATAGAGTTATTTCATTGTGTTTTAAAACCCACTTTTCTTGTAGTGATAATTGTATTTATAAGATAATTTTCAATAATGGATAGAGTAATACAATTTATATAATAATAAATGCAATGGAGAGAAATAATTGATTGAAAAAGCATACATAAAAGAAAATAGTGAGAAATAAAGAGCAGGTTGAGGGCAATGAGGGGTAGTGTAATGATGTTGAAAACAGTAGAACGTTGGAAATTTGGAAAAATGAATGGTGGGTCGGTTAATGGCTCCAGGAAAGTTATATATATAATTGACCACAGTGCTAGCCTCTGTATTCCAGTATGCATTTGCATGGTAAAGTAGTGCTTGCTACGTCCAAATTTTTCTACTTTATGGTAGGGTATATCTATAATATCCTTTCCGTGTTCACACTTTCACCGACAAACAACTTAGATGAGATATATATTGTGTATCATATTATTTGTATATATAGATTATTTCATTATTGTCATACCTAAAAAATCAGGACTGGCGTAAGCTTATTTTAACAAACACCAATCGAAGTTTAAAAAGACTTTATGCCGTTCAAGATCTGTCATGTCACCCTAAGACAGAGAGAATACGGTTGTCACCAACTCATCAGATTTAGATTTTGTCTACAAGTGAATGAGGATTGTACACCTGTCAAAGTCTTAGATAATTTGAGGATATTTCCTAAGTTATATACCGATGAGACGCAATGAAGGACTTGCACAACACCTACTCACTTACAGACTTGTAATCATCACCTTGATTTCAGCAGCTATAAATAGAAGACTCCCCCTCACAAATTCGAGATCGATCTCTGATTTTCATAACAATTAATAGCAAAGACAATCCACAGGAAAGAGACAAACTTAATATTCTCTTTGAATATTTCTTGTTTCTATATTCATTATTTGTTATACGTGTAATAAACTTATATAAAAGAAACAGTAAATTAATGCAGGAATCGCTTTAAGCATCTGAACCACTATAAAATTTTCGTTATCTTATTTATTATTAAGTCTTTGCTCTCTATTATAATCTTGTCCTAACTATAAATTAATCACGTGTAATTTTTACGATCTGCTTAGCACTTTGCACGTGCTAGGTCGTTAGTGTCACAATCACCATCAACAATTATAATTAAAAGGAAAATAAAAACGATTTAGAAATATTAAATAACTATAAAGTTGATGAAAAGAAAGATATAGTTGAGGTATGAAGGTAGTTAAGCTCAATGTATCCTTAATTTATTAAAAAATAAAGATGAGATCGCTGTCAGAAATTTGACAGGTAGATATCTTAAGAATGTTGTATTGTATTAGTTTTAATTAAAGGTTAGATCTGATGGGAAATGTTAATCCCTTAATTAAGGTCATCCATGACATTGCAAAGAATAATCCCATGTCTCAAGACATGTTATTTTTTATTTAAAAAATGAAGTAAAATTTATGTTGTTTTAGTTCGGTAGTAGTTAAATGATCTGGTCATCATCCAAACATATAATAAATAATGAATGTGTTTAATTAAAGGTCATCCATGACATTAGGGAGTCTAATCCCACTCGTAAAATTTTAATTGAAAGAAGATTGGGCTGTTAACCCATGATTGGAACTTTTAAAAGCTTTCCTTCAAACTGATTAATTAAACAAATGAGAGGTGTAGGAAGAAGAGAAGAGTGAAGAAGGAACCTTTACCTAATGGCCATAATTGATCATTAAAAAAAAAAAAAAATTGTTTATTTATGCATAAGAGGTTGAGTGGTTAACTAAAACATTTGAGTATACTACTTAAGAGAGGTCTTGAGTTTGATCCACCACGGCCACTAATAGGGATGACTATTAGAGTTTTATCCGATTAATTAAAGTAAGTATAAACTGATTCGAACACTCACAATCATAATCATAGTCATAGTCATAATCATAAAAAAAAAAGAAAAAAAAAAAAAAATGCGGGAGATTTTGATGACAATGTCAAATGAAGAAGGTCACCTAACTGTCACTTGTCTCCCAATTCAGGAGTAAACCACTTATTTATTGAGGGAAGATTATAAATATCTAGTACTGTTATTTGGGACCAGTTAATGGGGGTGTTTACTATCATTTTCCAAATATTATTTTTTTTATTTTATTTTTTCAAAGGCTTGAGTTCGTCCACCGCTACAACATTCTCAACTTTCAAGTAACCTAATCAAGAATTTAAAGAGTGTTTACTATTATTTTATGATAGGGTTAACCTTTAAAATGAAAGAAAAAGAGCATGATTTTCATAAGAGAAGAAGAAGAAGGAGAAGAAGAAGAAGAGAGCGTGTGGGGCAATTGATGTGGAATAGACATGAGAGTGAAAAGCAAAACCCAAAACCAACCAAGAACAATCGCCACGTGTACTGCATTGCTTCTTCTCAACTCAAGTCAATTGAGGTATGAACGCGGGATTACAAAAACCTTTCTAACTAGACGTGTATCAAACACCAAAAACAAATAAAAATCTGTTATTGTAATACAATTATGGAACTTTGTCCTTCTCCCCAAGATGCAAATCCAATTGTTTAACAGACTTAAAAAGATTTATACAAAGAGAGGGAAAGTGAGAGGCTGAGGCTGAGGCTGCGATAGAGAGAGAAGAGGACTTAATTTGTGTTCTTGCGTGTCACATTATTAAGCAAACTGATGTCTCTCACATCGTCGCCCACACCTCCTTTCAATCACTTAAAAATATTTTGGCAAAGCAAATCCTTCCTCCCTGTTTAAACCAACACGTGGTCTTCTTTTACGTGTCCATGGTGGACCTCCTTTCTCTCCTTATATACCCCCTTCTCTGCCCTTTCTCTCCTCAACCCTCTCAACACTCTCAACACTCTTCCATTTCTGATCTCCACTTTCTTAATTAATTTAAACACACATCACCCACATTACTAATCTCACTTCTTCACCAAATTGGATTCTAAGTTTCTCAATATAGATCATCATGGCGGCACCAGCGGCAAATAGCTCTTGGGTGGCTAAGCCTCAGTCTTCTTCTTCTTCATTGGAACACTTGGCCTCAAATTCATTCTTCAAAACACAAACTTGTACTACTACTTCTAAAAGGCCTAAAAATAACATCACTTGTTCACTTCAAACTCCTTCAGTTCTTCATTTTCCTAAACAATCTCCCACTTATTCTCCATCAAAACAGCCTAAAGATGACTCCAATTCTCTTTCTTTAAGTACTTCTTCATCTCCTTCTTCGAATTCTTTTCCTCAAAACTGGAACTTGTTACAAAGAGCTGCGGCTTCAGCTTTGGACGCCATAGAAAATGCCTTGGTTTCCCATGAGCGTCAACACCCACTCCCTAAAGCAGCTGACCCACGTGTCCAAATCGCCGGGAACTTCGCCCCCGTCCCAGAGAACCCCGTCTCTCACTCCCTTCCGGTCACCGGGAAAATCCCAGATTGCATTCAAGGTGTCTATGTCCGAAACGGAGCTAATCCTCTCCACGAACCCGTCGCTGGCCACCACTTCTTCGACGGAGACGGCATGGTTCACGCAGTTCAGTTCAATAAAGGCTCCGTCAGCTACGCCTGTAGGTTCACTGAAACCAACCGTTTCGTTCAAGAACGTAGTTTAGGCCGCCCAGTGTTTCCCAAAGCCATTGGCGAACTCCACGGCCACTCAGGCGTAGCAAGATTGCTTCTTTTTTACAGTAGAGCTCTCTTCGGGCTTGTTGATCCCAGCCATGGCTCTGGTTGTGCCAACGCCGGACTGGTTTACTTCAACAATCGTCTTTTGGCCATGTCTGAAGACGATTTACCTTACCATGTTCGTGTCACTCCTTCCGGTGATCTCAAAACGGTGGGTCGTTTTGACTTCGATGGTCAGCTTAATTCAACAATGATAGCTCACCCAAAAGTTGATCCTGTTTCGGGCAAATTGTTTGCTCTTAGTTATGATGTTGTTCAGAAGCCTTACTTGAAGTACTTTCGTTTCTCTCCGGATGGCTCCAAGTCTCCGGATGTTGAGATTCCTATTGATGAACCAACAATGATGCATGATTTCGCCATTACTGAGAATTTCGTTGTGGTTCCTGATCAACAAATTGTGTTTAAACTCCCTGAAATGATCCGCGGTGGCTCACCGGTTATTTATGATAAGAACAAGATGTCAAGATTCGGGATATTAGACAAGAATGCTACTGATGCTTCTGGGATTAAATGGATTGAAGCTCCTGATTGTTTCTGTTTCCATCTCTGGAATGCGTGGGAGGAGCCTGAAACTGAGGAAGTTGTTGTGATTGGTTCATGTATGACTCCCCCGGACTCTATTTTCAATGAATGTGATGATAATTTGAAGAGTGTTTTATCTGAAATAAGACTCAATCTAAAGACTGGTAAGTCCACTCGCCGCCAGATAATTTCCGAGTCAGAACAAGTCAATTTAGAGGCCGGAATGGTTAACCGGAACTTGCTCGGAAGAAAAACCCGGTATGCATATTTAGCCCTTGCTGAGCCCTGGCCTAAAGTCTCCGGCTTCGCCAAAGTTGATCTTTCAACTGGAGAAGTCCGCAAATACATATATGGTGACCAAAGGTACGGCGGCGAGCCTCTCTTTTTCCCAAGAGGGTCTAATTCAGAAAATGAAGATGATGGTTTCATTCTCGCTTTCGTTCATGACGAAAAGGAGTGGAAATCCGAGCTGCAAATCGTTAATGCCATGACTTTGAAGCTGGAAGCCACAGTTAAGCTTCCATCTCGAGTTCCTTATGGCTTTCATGGCACTTTCATAAGCGGCAAAGATTTGGAGAAGCAAGTCTAAATTCAAGTTTGTAGAGTTTAGGCTATGAAAGGAGGGAGATTTACCAGAGGGATGCTTGCATATACTTCCCCGGAATCTCCTCCTTTGTGGGGTTCTGACTAAAATATTTAGCTTTTTTGTTTGTTTGTTTGTTTGTTTTTGTTATTTAATAGTGAGAGGTTTTGAGGAACCAGCTTGTAGCTTTTGGTTGTAGCTAGAATTGAAGCTCAGCTGGTTTCTGCTTATTGTTTCACTATTTGTGCATAAGTACATAAATTACAATGGAAATGTATGTAATATTCTGTATTTCAATTTTCATGCTCTGTTTCTCTCTGTTTATATGTGTAAATGTTATTTGCATAATGTCAAACTCGGGGCCAATGTTATTCGAGATATGGATTTGATCGGTGATCTCTTAATGATGTATCAGATTATATTTGTATGTAGATGGAAATGGTGATTGGTCTATTTATTCAGATACTTGACAGTTGGTCCATTTCAAGAATTTGAGAATGATAACAATGAAGAAATGAGAAGAGATTGAAGCACGTTGACATCAAAAAGGCTGGGTGTCCCTCGAGTGATGAAAGATAGCATTATGATTCACTGAATTCAATACTATTACCAATTGGGAAATGAAAAATGGCAACATTTGATTGGCAGACTTTCAATTGTTGGGTTGATGAAGCTGCCAACCGCATCATGAAACATCATGGTACCAGCAAATCCATCACCTGAAAGGTTAGACAATCAGTCAGTTGGCGCCTAAAGGTCGATTTGACTCCATAAAAACTCAATATAGAATATAAGTCAACTTTGCAAAGTTTCAACTGTGGATGAGGTTAGATTAGGCACAATGGTGAGCATCAATCCACATTATTTTTCTGCTGCAAAAAATGTAAATGGGAATGACAAAAGATATGCACCAATGCACATGGCTTAAAATATCAATCAACTCATGAAAATATCAACGATTCTTTAATTGAAATTATTGGCTCATTGTGGAGAAAGATAATTTTTATGCAGCTAGATCAGAATTCACATAGTTGCCATTCCATTTTCGGAATAATAGCTAAAACACACCCCAGATCGAGTTTGCAGCATTCAATTGTTGATGATAAAATGCATCGCGAATTGTGGTTTCATGCATGAATCTCAATTATTGAAGGAATTTCTCTTCCCATTTAATAGTGGTATTGGTGGTTGGAGGGTCCATTTTCCTTTTTCCATTTTCCATACAAAAAAAATTCATCTGCAATGAGGTTTTATCATCATGTCATTCGCCACTACGCAGATGGGGCTCCTCTCATCGTTGAGTTTGGATTGTGTTCATTCAGCATGTAGGATAAGTGTCTTTTCTATCAGCCCTCAAATAACCTTAGTGCAGGCAAAGTCATGGCCTCGTTTTGTTTTTATGTCAACAAGGAATGTCCATTCTGTGAGGTTCAAATCCAACATATGTTTCACTCAGACTTTGTCGACTGTCATTTTCCCCTACTTGCATACACATACTATCAATTTTTCTCTTAAAATTTCTAGTATTTCAATGCCTTCTTGGCCTGATTGTCGAACCGATTACAAAGCAGTATTGTCTTTAATGACGTTTATTGTCACATCCACATCATTACAGAAGATAAAGCAAGCGTTTATGCTAAGATGGTTTGGCCCTCTTCTGATAAAATTAAAACCAACTACTAGAAGGATAAATCAAATCAAATGATGTATGTTTTCATGGAAATTGATGTAATCTAGTTTGTTGATTAGCTGAAAGAAAATTAAAACCCGTGAAGCATTATCCATGTAGAAGCTCAGCAATCCATCCTTGGTCTGTAGATTTTCTTGGATATGAATCACTGAATGAAATGAAAGTGAAATGTCATTTGCCTCTTGCTCAAACCCATGTTACCTAGAGAAACTTATTATAATTTTCCTTGTATACAAACAAACTCTGGCACTTGGCAAGTTTATGAATGAACCCTCTCTTCTCTGGCAATCTCAATGTCGACGGTTCATAATGGTTCCCAGTTTCAGAAAATTCCAACCATTTCATCAATTTATCATCATCTTCATCTTGTAGCTTTCTTGAGCAGGATTGATTCATAATACAATATTAAGACTTAAAATGTCACATCTCATGTTATTAACTATTTCTGATCCGAATTAATTAGTTTATGAATTTTTAAATTCTGTTTTTTATTTAGTAAAGTGCTTTGAATGGAAGAGTTGTTTAATATTTAAAACCGACAAGATTTATTCGATTGATACGAAAAACTTTTATATATTTAAATATTGTTTTTGTTTACAAGAACAACACCTTTATAATATATATGAAATGTCACATATATAAAACTATAATAAAAATAATCTTCTGATCTAAGTTTTGTTTTTAATTATATTTAAAGTTGAAGATTGTGACAAAAATAATAAATAATAAAGATTAATAACATTAGCTTAAGCCTTAAAACATGGAGCATTACTGTATATATGTATATAGCAGATAAAGCCAGGGGAAATTGAATAGCATTATTATGGTGAGTGAGAAAAGATCTTCTCAAAGATTACGAACATCATAAACCCAAATTCTGTCTCATTAATTTCATTAGCCACACGTGAAACATTTAAAGCATAAGAGGAAATTAAAATATCACATGCGTAAATATAATAGAATATTAGAATGTGTGGCTATTTTTGTTGGCAGGTGTTAAAAATTCAGGAGCTTTAGCGTATATTGATTGCAAAAGGAGAAAAAAATCTCATTAGTCATGTTTTGGAATATGACAAAACTAAATGATGCATTCATCTAATAATAAATTATTTCCGATTAAAATTAATAATCAACCATTGAACTAACCCCACTTCCGAAAATCAAAATGCTAAATTAGCATCACCAGCTTTGTAATTGCAGACAAATACAATTTTTACAATGAGCTCTTCGAGTTAGATGAATATATAGCAATAAATAAATTTAATACGTGTTTTCTTACATGTTAAGAGATAAAAATTTATTTATTTTAATGCATATTATATAAAAAAAGATAATTTTTTTTATGTATCGATATATTAATTTTTTTTGTATTTTAGTGTTCTCAAGTCTTTTTATATAGAGTTTTTGCATTGAATAAGTATGCATATAAGCATAAATGGGAAGGAATGGACATCAATTCAGCATAAACCTTACATTTTACTGCAAAATTATCAGAAGAAGCTCTGTAATTAAAGACAAATACAATTTTTTTACGATGAGTTGGATGAATGAATAATGATAATACATATATACTATATAGTGTGCACGTAAGCAAAGACAGGAAGGAGTGGGCATAAATTTAGCAAATCAAAATATGAATTCTGATTGAATGCAGTTCTCTACGTAAGCTAATAACTAATACAAATATTAAATACCTAGAGGCTAGAGCTATTTAGAAGTTTCCAGAATCTTTAACAACTCACGTACGCCACAAATTTCTTTCCATTAATTTCAGGATTTTCATCGCAGTCAGTGGCGTGGACTGGAACTTGTCCAGGATTTCGGCAGCCTGATAGAAAAAAATATAAAGATTTCAGAATTCAAAACAATGGCAGAAAGAATTCAATTAATCCTCAGAGACACACGTCAACATTAATGGAAACGTAAGCAGCTACAAATTTAATTATCAGTGAGAAATACTATGCTCACGTGCATGGTCGACGTTCTCAGTTTTGACATGGATATAGTTGAAATATGCAGATTTATGAAAATGGGTGGTCTACAATTTCTTTGAACTTTCAAAATCCAGCTTGGTCTGAGATTTTCAATGTCATGCATGGGGATTTATGACGTGCCCTCGTGCAGATGCCAAAATCTAATTAATACATCTTCGTCTTCATGTGTGGTCTAGAGCTTTCCCGAATATTTCGGGTCAACTAATTTCACTGCACACATTAATAGATGCTCATTAGATATTTTACATCAACTTTCATATTCGGAGAAGGACATGCACTGAACTGCAATTAGTATATCTATTTTACTTAATTTACTGGCCGGGTTTGATTTAGATTTATAAATTTCCATCGGAAAATTGATTTAATATGTAAACTGATGTCATAGGCTCTTTGCAATGCATCATCATCGATCTATATATGCATATTTTAGTACCCACAATCGATGACTATCGAAAGGGTGAATGGCGAATGCTGCAATTAATCAGCTTTACCTCATCAAACTATCGAGAAATTTCTATGAGTTGTAACTTTGAAACACTAGTAAACAGTCAGCAAAGCTTGCATAAGCAGCCTTGATGGCCTGGACTTGAAAACACAATCTGCAGCTTGGAAAATATTTGTGACTCTAAGTGAGACGTGCATATAAAACACAAAGCTTGAGATATTTTAACTTGAAACAGAAGTGAAACAACTTGCATTGTGTTTATATAACAATATGCATATCAAAATTGTGGCCAAGGTTTCTCCATGGATTCAGCAAAAACTAAGACTCCGAAAACATGGAAATATAAATCATGTATATCTAAATTATAGCCACCATTTCCTCTCGAAGAAAATAAAGAATGAAAGTATGAAAGAACACCAACTCAATTTATTCTGTGATCTACTATTATATTGAATAAAGAAGACAAAAATAAATATGTTACAATGGTGAGACAATTCCGGAAATGAATCTCTCTTAAAGGAAAAAAATAAAAATAAATCAAGAAGATTTGACAATTAGGAATTCAATCTTCTTGTAAAAGGAAAATAATAATTAAGAGATAAAAAATTCTAAAAAACAAGATACACTAGCTAATACATAACAAGGAAACAAAACAATCAAATAAACACAATCAACGGCTTGACTTTCAACACTCCCCCTCAAGCCGATGCATAGATGTTAATCATACCAAGTTTATCTACAAAGTCTTCGAAGTTGGTTCGAGCAAGAGCTTTTGTGAGAATATCTGCAGTTTGACCAGTTGTTGGAGTGTAGCTGACCTTAAAAATTCATTTTTCAATATTTTCTTTGATAAAATGTCGATTTATCTCCACATGCTTAGTTTGATCATGATGAACCAGATTCTTGACTATACTGATGGCGACTTGATTGTCACAATATAATTTTATAGGATCTCCAGGGGTACCTTTAATTCTGACAATAATTTTTGTAACCAAATTCCTTGTGCCATGGCTTGGAATTCTGTTTCTACACTACTGCGGGCTACAATAGATTGCTTCTTGCTTCTCTGAGTCACCAAGTTTCCCCATACATAGGAACAATATTCTGATGTTGATTTGCGATCTATCACTGAACCTACTCAGTCTGCATCTGAAAATATCTCTATATTCTTCTTGATCGTTCTTTGGAAGAAAAGACTCTTACTAGGTGTCATTTTGAGGTACCTCAATATTCTATAGACAGCTGTCATGTGACTCTCAGTAGGATTGTTCATTAATTGACTTACCACATTTACTGAGAAACCTATGTTTGGCCTTGTATGAGATAGATATATGAGCTTCCCTACAAGGCGCTGATACCTTCCTTTATCAACCGGTGCACTATCATTGTTGTTAACAAGTTTGACAGTTGAATCCATAGGAGTTTTTGCATCCTAGCATTCTTGTTTCATTCAGCAAATCCATAACATATTTACATTGTGAGACTACTATGCCTTTCTTTGATCATGCAATCTCCATTCCAAGAAAAAATTTGTGGTTCCCAAGATCCTTGATTTCAAACTCCTTTGCAAGGAATTGTTTAATCTTACATAGTTCCTCCTCATGATCACCTGTCAGAATGATATCGTCCACATATACAATGATAACAGCCAATTTCATACCAAAGGAGTGCTTCACAAATAATGTGTGATCCGACTGACACTAAGAGTACCCATACCTTTTCACTGCATTAGTGAATCTTTCAAACTAGGCATAAGGAGATTTTTTTAAGCCATACAAGGATTTTTTGAGATGACATGCCTTTTTAACATTGAATCTTGATTCTAGGCTTGCAAGAATTTCCATATACACTTCTTCTTCTAAGTCACCATTGAGAAATACATTCTTTACATCGAGTAGGTGAAGTGACCAATCAAGATTTGCCACCAAGGATAACAGTACACAAATGATATTGAGCTTGGCAATGGAAGCAAACGTTTCTTGATAGTCAATGCCATATGATTGAGTAAATCCTTTGGCGACCAACCTCGCTTTGTACTTGTCACCATTGAGAAAGACATTCTTTACATCGAGTTAGTGAAGTGACCAATCAAGATTTGCCACCAAGGATAACAGTACACAAATGGTATTGAGCTTGGCAACGGGAGCAAACATTTCTTGATAGTCAATGCCATATGATTGAGTAAATCCTTTGGCAACCAACCTCGCTTTGTATTTGTCCACATTCCCATCTGCCTTGTACTTTACTGTGAAAATCCATTTACACCCAACCGGTTTCTTCCCTCTCGGGAGTTCAATAACTTCCCAAGTACCATTCTTTTCAAGAGCCTGAACTTCCTCATCAACCACAGTTTTCCACTTAGGACACTTGAAAGCTTCCTGAATGTTCTGAGGAACCTGTATCTCTGTGATACTAGCAGTAAAGGCAAGGAAAAATGGTGATAGTTTATCATATGAAATAAAATTCCCAATGGGATGTTGAGTGTATGATCTAACTCCTTTTCTCCAAGCTATGGGCATATTCAGGATATCATTTTCTAACTTGGAATCAACAACACTATCTAAGTCAGAAATATTGTTACTTGGAATTTTGCTCGAATTCGGACTTGGTTCAGCTTCATGGATTTGTTGAGGAAGTGCTCCTTCCTCTGTTTTCTTTTGGATGTGCTCCTTATCTCGTAAGTTAACAATGAACTCAATGTTTTTGATAGGTAGGAGTTGATTAGGAGGTTCAAGAGAAATGTGATTTTCTGTGGTGATAGGTGACTCAAAGTCCCAAAATTGATATTCCTGAGTTGAATTCTCTCCCTGAATATCAGTTTTGGGGTAGTAAGGCTGGTTTTCAAAAAAGGTGACGTCCATCGAATGGTAGAATTTTCGTATGACTAGAGAGTAACACTTATACCCTTTTTGATTTGAGGAATACCCAAGAAAGATGCACTTGAGCGACGTAGGATCAAGTTTACTTCTATGTTGTTGATGGACATGGACAAAGACAGAGCACCCAAAAATTTTGGGTGGGATGGTGGAAATTAGGTGAGTTGTTGGAAAGGATTTTAGGAGGGTGTGACAAGGTGTGTTGAATTTTAGAACTCTAGACGACATTCTATTGATAAGGTAAGCTGCCGTAAAAACTGCTTCCCCCCAAAGATATTTTGGTACATTTGTTGCGAATATGAGCGATCTAGCCACCTCTAGTAAATGTATATATTTTTTTTCAACGATTCAATTTTGTTGTAGGGTATCTATACATGAACTTAAGTGAACTATTCATTTTTTCACTAGAAATTCTCCTAGGCTGGAGTCGAAATAATATCTAGCATTATCAGACTTTAGGACTTGTATTTTTTATTGGAATTGAGTCTAAATCATATTTTTGAAACTTTTGAATATTTGAATCGTTTCTGATTTTTTTTTTTCATGAGGAATACCCAGGTTAATCTAATGTGATCATCTATGAATGAGACAAACCACCCTGCACCTATTACATTTTTATTTTTAATGGACCCCAAATATCACTATGAATTAATGAGAATGGACTAGACGCTTTGTAGGGTTGAATGGGAAATGAGACCGAACATGTTTTGATAATTGACAGATTTCACACTCAAAGGATTTTGGATTTTTGTTAAATAAGGATGGAAATAAATGCTTGACATACATAAAATTTGGATGACTTAAGCGATAGTGCCATAACACGATTTCACTATCGTTAATTATTTTGACAAGAAACAGAAAAAGAATTACCACTAATTGCCTTTTCAGGTTGTTCTTGTAGATAGTGGCGCTTCTTAAGGATGTAGAGTCCAGAGCATTCCTCAGCATTGCTAATCATCTTCCCCAAATCCAAATCCCGAAATTCATAATGAGTAGAGGAAAAATTAATAACACACCTCTTTTCCTTAGTGAATTTACTAATTGACAATAGATTACATTCCAAGTTAGGAACAAAAAGAACAGAGTTGAGAGTAAGGTCCTTTGATAGCACAACTGAACCTGTACTGATAACTTTTGATGGCGAACCATTCACTATTCGAACCTTTAAATTATTTGGATATGGGCTATATGTGTCAAACATCTTTGCATCTCCCATCATGTGATCAGATGCTCCTGAGTCCACAATCCAAGGTTTTTTACGTTTCTAACCCACAGTAAATGCGCTAAAAAAATTATCTTTGTAAGTCAAGATTTCGTACCAATGACATGGTTGGAAGATGAATCGATTTGTGACTGAGCTGACAAAAGAGGAGACAATAATTTTTGAAGCGTCTCCATTTGCTCTTTGTTAAACGGACTTGCTTTAGAAGGCGATGGCTCCTTGGCAGAGACGTGATTTCCTCGGCCTTCTTTCTCTATCTATTGATGCAAAGATAACAAGTAAGAAAAACTTGATGATAGAGACAAAGAGAGGATTAAACCCGCTCTAATACCATGAAGAAAATAAAGAATGAAAGTATGAAAGAATACCAACTTAATTTCTTATGTGATCTACTTTTCTATTGAATAAAGAAGACATAAATAAATAGGTTACAATGGTGAGACAATTCTGAAAAGGAATCTCTTTTAAAGGAAAAAAATAAAAATAAATCAAGAAGATTTGACAATTAAGAATTCAATCTTCTTGTAAAAGGAAAAGAATAATTAAGAAATAAAAAACTCCTAAAAAACAAGAAACATTAGCTAATAGCTAATACATAACAAGTAAATAAAATAATTAAATAAACACAATCATCTGTTTTTTTTTTTAATACCCCAACCTTCTCGTCAGCCAAAATTGTATAACTGGATACGAAAATATATATTCTGAGATCATTTAGAGTCGGCAACATGTGTCAACTTTGAAACATAAGCAACAGGTGTCACTGAGAGATGTTACAGCCACAGAATAATATATATTCGTAAGAATAACATTAGCCTTACAAAGAGTCAAACAAAGAGTCATACAAAGAGACAATCTCTACCCTTAAAAGAAGGGAAAGAGAGAGAGAGAGAGAGACAATCATAAATTTTAAGAGTAGGAATTGTCTCTTGTATGACTTTTTATATACCTTTTTGTAAGACTAGTGTTATTCAGTTACCCAATTCGTAAAGCCTAGAGCTTTCTAATGGGCGTGTTTTGATTTGATCAGCAGCTGTAGTTATTATGAAGTTCACATGGGTTTTAAAAACTCTTGGCCTTGGAAGCACCAACAAGGCGAGAGTTGCAAGTCTTGAAAGATCAAATCAGATGCACATTGAACTTTGAGTCAAACAAGTTAGCCGACACAGGAAGATACAAATTGAGTTACTTGCAATTTGCATTACCAAAAGGGCGGCGCATGCAAGTGACAAGTAAAGACATTTCAGCTTAATATATTATTGACTACCAATGAATCCCTGAAGGAAACAAAAACTGATAAATCAGAAGCAGTGTCGAATAGGTAAATATATGAAATACCTTTTCAGAGACATGTGAATGAATGATGATGTACCAAACAATATTAATAGATATTCATGCTCTGGAACTCCCTTATGAGAGAATCTAAAGAATTTTTGGCCCACAAGACCATTCAAAATAAAAAAAAAAATTTCCATAAAAATTCTCAACCCTCAAAAGCACTGAAATTGGACTCATATTGCATATGCATATACCAGCTGTTTTCAACCGGAAAAACATTTGAAAGCTGCAAAGAATCCACAGAAAAAAGATTAACAAAAGAGACAAACAGTGATGTGTACGTGTCAATGGAAGGAAAAACGGTCCCCTTTGGAAGGATATTGTGACATAATTTTTTGCAATACTGAAAGAACTTTTGAGTCTTTTAACCGAAAGAAGTGCTACGTGTATAAGTTCTAGTGATTGTTCGAAATCCAACTCAGCTTTTGCTTATATTTTGATGACTTCAGGCATGCCTCACCCGCATGACAATAATTCCCAAGAATATTATTTCCTTACATCACCTGATCTACATATACATTTCCTCCGTTTCTTGTAATTTGATTGCTCACGTCAGTTTAAGAAATAATTTTTGGTTTCATGGTGATATATGATAATAATACATCATGCTGAGTTTTAATAATTGAGTGATCAACGTGGCAACTCTTAGGCCAGAAAGAATAATACTGTGATATGGGATTGGATTTAATTAATAGTAATAGATAAACAAATAAGCAAATCAAAATCAAATGCAGCCATTCAAGACATGAAAAGGGCAGACTGGTTATATCAGTGGATTGATATCAAAACAAAAGAGAGTTTATAAAAAATGTCAGTTTATATCTAATACTTTATAGATCAATAATGTTAAAGATATGGTAGTTCAAACTTCTAGCTTCTAAATGATTGTAAATGCTAATGCAAGAAAATGATAAGAAATGAAATAAAAAGAAACCCATTTGAGGTGAATGTGGAGGCTGGGATGGTGCTGTTCTTGGGTCCAATCATGCATCCCATGTTTGTAAGATTCATTGATACAAAAAACCATAGCTTATATTTTCTTAGTGACGGTGGTAAGCATATTTTTTTTCATCAAATTATAAATTATAAGTCACTGTTGGACCTTATTATCTTAATAAACAAAGGAGAGCTGCTCCTCATCCCTTGAATTGAAAATTAAAATGGTTTAAATTCTTAACCACTCAATCCAATTTTTAGGGGTATTTTTTCTTTCTGGGCTTTGCTGCCACCAAGTCCAAAAGAAAGGTGGTCTCATTAAACTTGTCCAATCCAGATTCAATGAACACAACTTCTTTTCTAATAGTATTGTGAAAAACAATTAGTTGTAGAACAAGTGATTGGAACATAAAATGGCATATTAATCGACAAACTTTCTTATAAAAGAATAAGACATCCATACTTTTTATCCAGATTACACCATCTAAACTCCTCTAGTGGAGGCAATACTCAAATAAATTTAATAAATTTCTTACAGACAACACTCTGGTTTTGGTGGAAAATAGATATAACATTTGACTCGCATTACGCCGAACTTCAAAGCTCTCTGCAACTATAATCTGGATCTCTTGCTTTGAGAATCCTTCATACATACAAGAACAAAACTGCAGTACCTCAAACAATAATATCTGAAGCTGTCTCTTTAAGAATTTCAGTTGCTGAACAGCACCAGGATGTAAACCTACAATCAGCTTAAGAAAATAAGTTTATTTACATAGTATTTAGAAAACAGATGGAAACCACCTAGCTTCCATGGGAAGATAATGGCACATCGGCATCTTTCCTAGTCTTGTTCTTGAAAAAATGTTCACAAATATAAGAATACATATAATTTTTTCTTTGTATCAGTCAATTTTCAGAATCAAAATTTGGGCTTTTTTCTACCTCCTTCATAAAGGTGTTCTGGAAAACTTTCTTGAAAAATCCTCTGGAAAAGTAAGCCAAAAAAGTTGTCTATTCAAGAACAAAAACTGTTTTTGTGACCAGAGACTTGTAGGAAACAAATTGAAACAGGGGATAAAACAGTCCTAAGGCTTTAATTTTTCAGGCAAAATTGGTATCCAAGCAAACACAGAATAAAATAATACGATTATTAAATTTAAGTCTTATCAATTCCAAATAGGATTACACTGGTGTAACGTAAAGCAAAAAGCAGAATAACCAATGACATACCAAGCAATCAACCACATCAGCGGTAGTAGATATTCAATCCTCCTCCATAGGTACATCTGGAATATCAAACCTGTCTTCCTCAATTGTTTTATTGATCACAGAAATAGGTCTTGGTAAGAGAAGTCAAGGAATCCAGTTTTTGAATATGACCACAAAAAATAAAATGTATCATGATGAATCCTAGCTTACTTTCATTCTTGAAGTCTGACCATTCATGCTGAAAACTATCAAAAAGCTAAAATGTGGAGTGCGTTCATGCAGCAAACATTGCCTTATGATTCAATCCACATGAATTTTATTGCTAGTATTACAAATAATATAATTTCTATACCAACTTCTAAAAATTTAAAAACTAGCATCGTTCATAAATATCTAATATCAATTTCATTTTTTGGCAGGCATCAGTAATTCTCTTAACCAACTTTTACTGACATTTCTATAATCATACAAAGGAAACATATCTAAACCATGAGTATATTTATCTAAAGACAAAAGTATTGAAGGCTATTTTACAACATTAACAAGTATTTTTCATTAGCCTTCCCAAGTGATGTCAAACTTCTTCCATGATGTTTTTATTCAGGACACTGGTAATTCCTAGCTTGAAGCAAATATTGCAGCTATTCTTTAAAACATGAATCAATATAAGACATTCCTACACAAAAAACAACCGTAACACTTGAAAACTCAAAAGTTTTAACAAATATTTTGCAACGATTTCCAATAACTTTTGTTTCTTTCTTATTTTTTTGAATTGGAAGAACCAAGAGTGAGTTTTGCCAATTCATAACGGCTACGTAACATCCCAAGAGTTAAAACATGGAAATTTTCGTAAATGTAAAACAAAAAAACCACAGTGAACAATAATCCATGTGCAAGAATATGTGATATTCACAAACACCCAAAAGAATATTGTTGGCAATATAAAGCTTTTCACAAAGCAAAGGATATAAATCAACATAAGATTGTCCTCCTTCTCACCACGATTGCGGCTACTATCAAGCTCCCTGATAATTTCAGGCGTAACCTAATATATACAGCGAGCAAAGTCATAATCTGCTCAACTTATTTTAAATAAACCAGGATTTTCAAGACAGCAAAGAAAGAGAGAGAGAGATGAGACAATGCTCGTACTAATTTATGTTTTTGCCTTTTAAGCAGAATTCTAAGGTCATCTTTATCCTCCTTCCGCAGTTCATTCTTGTACCTGCAGAAAAATTCAAATGGGCAGTCTATCAGAAAAAAGCCCTGGTTCCACTCATTTTTATAAAAGATAATTAACAATAAAATAGCATAAATAGCTTAAAGTACAATAGAAGAACTTTATAGGGAGTGAGAATTTTAATCATATACTGCACAATGATAGTAAACAGTCAATAAATATTCTGATATATGTTTCAATGAGTATGAATGTGAATGCCAAACCAGTCAATACACAATGATCACTTTATAAATTCCTAAGACGTTTTACATCCTTATTTTTCTTCTATTCCTGACTCTAAAATCAAAACATCTATAAATTCTTTTGTGGTTAACAACTATTTAAATGATAGTGAAACAAATAGATGATAATAGGCAAAACAAGATTTTTTATTTTTATTTTTTTATAAGAAACAAACAGAAGCATAACTAAAATCTTATTGAATGATTGCTAACCTCTGCACAAATGCAAGAAGTGACTGGTGCCAAATTACAGGCATTACTCGTGTATCCTCAATAAATCTCATGAAATGAGCAACAATAGCATCGACTACACGATATGGCAAACCATATTTCTTCTCCAAAAGAAGTTTTATGAAGTAGCTGCAAAAAATTAAAAAGATAAAGCCCCTGCTCGAAAGGGCCAACAACACCGACCGCGCCCTAAGTAGAATACCAGTCTCGTTGAGATCGGTGAAAAGAAAGACGCACCCGAGCTGTCCCATAAAGTGCTGGACGGGGCGATTCTTATCACTGCCAGCAAAACGATCCTGATCATCACCATGCGAGAGGGTCCCAACTTCCGGGGGTGTTCTTCCGCTGCGAAGGTCGTGTGAAAATACATCGCACCTTTCATCGCCATCACACACCTCTAGCTAGCGTGTGTCGGAGTGGCCGGAACCGCTGGCCAAGGCGAAGAGGAACCCGACCTCCAACTTTCCTCATCATAATCGCGAGGGTCGAACTCGCATGGGTGAAATCAATCCCCAAGCGGTTCCATTGCCACAAATTGAGGAGCTGCAACGAGCTCTAGACAGGCTACGAGCTCAGCAAAATGAGCAGGGGCAGGTCGCATCTGCGTCCCCCTTCTCTACCGAAGTGTTAGTCGTTCCACTCCCACCAGGATCAAGATGCCCGACATGCAGTGTTTGATGGAACTCTGATCTGCAGGAGCATTTATATGAATCAACGACCTAATGGAGCTTCACAAGGTCTCAGATCTAGCAAAATGCTTTTGTTTGGCATGTGACTTTGACCTTTCATGCCAAACGGTGTGTTCAGGTTGCTCCAGCGGGATCGATCAGTTCGTGCCTTAGATGAGCGCGACGTTCCTAAGGCTTTTCAAGCAAATCGAAAGTTTTCGATGCCTTTGAGCTACCTCAGCAATATAAGCAAGAAATGGATGAATCCCTCCAGTCTTACATTGACCGTTTCCACAGAGAACTCAAAAGGTGGCTCATACTCCCAAAGAGTCTGTTCGGACTCTCATCATAGCCGGAGTTCGTCCCAACTGACCTTGGAAAGAATTACAGGCTGAGGACGATGTTTCCCTCACTGGATTCTACAACCTTGCAGAGAAGTACCTCCGGATAGAAAAATTCATTGGCAGCACTCCGCCGTCGCGACCCCGTGCTTCGGGCAGTACACCTGGTCGGCGAGATAGTAGAAGAGCTGATCGCAGGGGGAACGTAGACAATCAGCGAAGAGGGAAGAAACCTCGTTACGAGCCCAAAAAGTCCTATGCTCCCCCCTCTTCGTGATCGCGACAGACACAATATACTCTACTGAACGCATCTGTATCGGCTATTCTTGATAAATCCGAGGAGGCCAGCCCGCTCGGAGAGCAGCCCATGAAAACTCCCGCACAGCAAAAAATAATAAAAATATTGTCGCTATCATCGGGACAATGGGCACCATACCGATAATGCCGAGCTCTCAAGCAGGTGTCGAAAACCTCATCAAGCAGGGACATTTCAAGAGTATATTAATACTTTGCTCCCTCACGAGAAAAATCAGGGGAACCAGTAAAAAGCGCCGCGATCAGAAAGGAGTGTGCACCCTCAATTTAATTTTCGGGGGACAGCATTTCGCGGTGAACTCGCGAGGTGCCCAAGAAAGGTATGCTCGCGAGGCACATCACGAGCCCATCAAAACGATGAGCGTGGCATAACGACCACAGAAGGTTTGCCGAGAGGAGAAAATTTTCTTCTCCAAAAAGATGCAGCTTGACTGCATCATCCTCACGATGATGCCCTTGTGATCACGCCCCTCATACGCCATAATATCCAGAGAATGTTAGTGGATAACGGAAGTGCTGTGAACATCTTTTTCGCTTCAACTTTCGAAAGATGAATTTGGACAGGCAACCTGAAGCCTGCCTCGTCCCTCTATATGGCTTTACAGGGGACCACCTGCTCCCCAAGGGCACGATCTCACTCCCAGTCACGCTGGGTGACTTCGATGAGGTAACAAGGGTAATTGAGTTCTTGGTAGTGGATTCCCGGCTGCCTTTAATGGAATCCAGGCCGACCTCTGCTGAGACCTTCAAGACGGTCACTTCAATATACCATTTGAAGTAAAGTTCCCCACCCCGATGGGGATTGGGAAGTTAGTGGGTCTCAGCGCATCTCGGGCATGCTATGTAAAGCAGTACAGATGGCGTCAAAGGCAAAGGCACCACACGCACGATCACAACCAGACAATGGTGATTAGTTGGATCGAGCCACACTTGGCCCAGCCGAGGATAATATAGATCCTCACATTCAGGACTGCCCTTCCAGTGGGCCAGTTGAGGCCTGACTGAAGTACTGTCAACCAGAACGACCAAGCAGGTGTTAAGAATTGGTAAAAATCTCAATCCCCGCTCGATCCCGAACTGACCAGCTTCCTCAGGGAAAACATCGATGTGTTCGCATGGTCCACACGCAGATATGGTCGGGATCAGACCGAATGTTATTTGCCATGCTTAAACATTGACTGAAGCCAAGCCAGTTCGCTAAAAGAGAGAGCGATGGACCCGGAGCGATATTGCCTTGAAGCTTGACGTGGACAACCCCTCTGAAATGGATCCATTCGAGAAGCACTCTATCCGACTCGGGGTCCAACCCGTTTCAGTAAAGAACCTAATGACAAATGGCGGACCATGTCGACTTCACCGACCTCAACAAGGCATGTCCTAAGACAGCTTCCCCTTACCAAGATTGACCACTCGTGGATGCCACCTCGAGGCACGAGCTACTAAGTTTTATGGACGCGTACTCGGGATTAATCAATTTTGATGTACAAGCCAGACGAAGAACATACATCTTTTATCACAGATCGGGGATTGTACTGTTACAAAGTTATGTCATTCAGCCTCAAGAACGCTGGTGCAACTTACCAGCGACTGGTTACCGAATGTTCTCTGAACATATAGGCAGATCGATGGAGGTCTACGTAGACGACATGCTGGTGAAGTTGCTGTCGCTTCAAATCACGTAGCACATCTCGCTGAGAATGTTCGGCATCCTCCGGCAGTACCGAATGAAGTTAAACCCTGTAATGTTCATTCGGAGTATCCTCGGGAAAGTTCCTAGGGTACTGGTTAACCAGCGGGGAATTGAGATCAACCCCGAAAAATCCAAGTTCTCCTCTATGAAGAGGCCGACCAAGAAAAAACAGTTATGAGCCTGAACGGGCGTATAGCGCGTTGAGTCGCTTCATATCGAGGCAACAGATCGCTGCTTGCCATTCTTCAATGTACTCAGGGCCAATAAGAAGTTTGAATGGACTTCCGAGTGCAAAACAGCCTTCCAAAGAATAAAGGAACACCTCGGAGCCACCACTTCTGTCCAAACCTTTCCCACAAGAGATCCTCATTTGTACCGTCCGTCTCGTAGTTCGCGATCATGCAACTTTAGTTCGGAGAGAACGGAACGCAATGGCTAGTATATTACACGAACAAGCGTCTGTTGGATGTCAAGATCGGTATCCAAAAATGAAGCGATTAGCATATGCCCTGCTGATCGCTTCCCGAAAGTTGCGACCTTACTTCCATGCCATACAGTTCACGTATTGACTAATTACGCTCAGGCAAGTCCTTCAAAAACTGGAGCAGCGGGTAATTGCTCAAATAGGCCATGGAACTCAGCCAGTTTGATCTCCATTACAAACCAAGAGCAACTATAAAGGTAGGCTGTTGCTGACTTTATACAGGTTCTCGCATCATCCAGCAAACGAGCAGAACAGCCCAATGAAGTCATCCAGGAAACTGTTCAAAATCTCTTGACCTAAACCTCTACGTCGATGGATCATCAAACAGAAAGAGGGCCGGAGCGGGTCTTCTCTTGTTAAGTCCCGAAGGGGCCCCATTCATGGCATTCTCTGGTTCAGTTTCAAGCAACCAATAATGAGGCCAGTATGAGCTCTACTCGTTGGACTCAGGTTGGCTAGGGGAAAGGGCGCAATCGCAATCAGCGTCCACAGTGACTCCATGCTGTTGTTACCAGATTTTGGAGAGTATCAAGCCAAGGAAGATAACATGATCAATTATTTGAAGAAGCTAAGGCCGCACTCGAGCCGTTCAAGCACTTCCGTCACATCACAGATTCCTAGAAAAACAATTCTTGTGGCGGACGCCTTGGCAAGGATAACCTCATCATTAGACCGAAGTACCAGAGAACATTCCTGTTCGATTCATCTAAACCCCAGTATCAGCCCAATCGAACAGGCCGTGAATGTAACGGGCTCAGACTCATGGTGACCCCCATTACTCGGTATCTCAAGGATGGGATCTTGCTTGACGATAAGGTCGAGGCAAGGTTTCTGCGAACAAATCTTTTCGCTACACCCTCATCAGAGACTAGTTATACAGCGAGGGTTTAGTGCCCCTTTCCTCTGATGTGCACTAGCGAAGAAGCGGATTACATTATGAGGGAGATCATAAGGATCTGCGGTAATCACACGCCCGCGATCTCTTGCGAACAAGTTGTTCTCAGGGGTACAATTGGCCCCGAATCCAAGATGACACCAACAACTTGTCAAAGGTGTGATAAGTGCCAGCGGTTCGCGAATATACCGCGAGCTCCCTCCCACGAACTGATAACCATGACTAGCCCCTGACCTTTTTCCATGTGGGGGATCGATCTCATTGGTCCCATGCCAGTTAGTAAAGGGGGGAGTCAAATATGTTGTGTGCGCGGTAGATTACTTCACCAAATAGGTGAAGTCAAACTGCTAGCCGTGATCACATCAGAAAGCTCAAAGACTTTGTTTCAAGATATCATGTGCCGCTTCGGAATTCCTCATACCTTCATCTCGGAAATGGGAAACAGTTCAACAACGAGAAATTCAGCAATTTTGTGACGAGTTGGGCATCCATAAAAAATTCGCCTTAGTCGCAAGACCGCAAGCAAATGGCCAAGTTGAAGCTGTCAACAAAACCATCAAGCACACTCTGAAGGCCAAACTTGGCACAGCCAAAGGAATTGGGCCGACGACCTCCCCGAAGTCCTATGGCGTACAGAACACTCTAAGAACCTCCACCTCAGGAACACCTTTTTCGCTAGCATACGGATGCGAAGCGATGATCCCTGTAGAGGTAGGAACTGTTCACTTCGAGGGACTTGTACAATAGGCCGACAACGAAGCACTTATGGGAGCAAGCCTAAACCTTGTTGAGAACATCGCAGCAAGGTTTCGCTAAGGATAGCAGCCTCAGCAACGCGCGAAGAGGTTCTTCGTCAAAGGTTAGGCGAAGAGACTTCCAGGTCGGTGACCTTGTTAAAGGAAGTTCTTCTCGGTACCAGGGAACCAAGTGCGGGAGTGTGTAAAACCCCCCTCCAGTCAGGTATCCTCTGAGTATCCCTCATGAGAATCCTGATGATACATGTCTGAGAACGATGTGTATTTAGAAAATCTATGTAAGGATAATATTAATATCCAAAACATGCATATAAATGTTCACCAGGATCCAAACTTATAATTTGTAAACTTTAAGAAATTATACCACAAACATATTTATAGGGTGGAAGTTCTAAAGGTATTTCACAAATATTTATCATTACATTATTTACATCAAGATAAAACATCGAATGACAATAAATCATCTCCCCTCACGTGTAGTCCCACTGTCCTAGCCTCCTCGCTTCTAGTCTACCTGCAAGCAATCAACAATGAAAGGGTGAGCACTAATCGCTCAGTAGGAATGATCCGTTTCATTCTGAATGTACATTTGATCTTTATTTAAACATATTTATTAAACATCACTTATCTTTTACATCTAGGATACTTCCCCTTTTATTACTATTCATATGCTTTTCATCATTTCATTCCATGCTAATAAACATCAATGTGTACACATACAAATAAGTATGTACATAGTACACGCACATCACATATCTGACATAACATCTAAATCATCTAACATGAGTTATAATCATCTCATGATGTAAATAACATCATACTCATGTAATGCAACTAAATGCATATGAAACATTTAACGTCTAGCCGATCAGACCTTTCTTAGCATCTTAAGCACTTCATATCATCTAGCCTCAAATTTCATCTAGACCTAATCATCGGAGCTGCTTATGCGTTATTTAGCATCTAAAGCATATATTCATCTTTCCTCAACCGGTATACGAGGATAGCTACCGTTTTCCATCGTGTCTATATGCATCTCTATCATGTCATTTGCATCTCTAACTCTTATGCATGTAAATACATATTTTGGTGAGCTTAATACTTTTAATTCATCTATGGATTACAATCCTTTACATTACCTCTTGCTCACATACTCATCTTAAAACATGTATTATATTGCTCTTCATGCCATTTCATAACTTAATCATGTATTAACATCATGACCATGTATATCTTTCCAAATCATCTAAACATGGGTAAACATTAGTACATGGCATACTTACAATAATACTTAATAATCAATTCTAATCATAAGAATTGATTATGTTAAATCTTAAACTTTATAACCAGTTTTGCTTCAGCGCATTTTCCATCCTTTTCTCAAACGAATTGGCTCTTGGCATAAACATAAAAGTATAGGTCTGTGTCTTATCTTCTAATGCTTCAATACATCTCATTTGATTTTTATAACTCAAGTTATGGTCGAAATACAGAAGCAGGGTTACAAAACCTCCAAGCTCACTAAATCCGAATTTTCATATTAACTATGCTACATCAATTCCTATAACATTAACCAATAGGTTAACTTATGGATCAAATAACCTCCCTTAATAGTCTTTAACATCTTAAAGGAAGTGTAAAATCTCATTCCCATAATCATCTATTATGCTATAACATTGTAAGCTAATGCAAACACACCACACACTTCTAATAGCAACCATTCAACACCATGTGGCCTCCAATACTACAATTTTTGCACTCAGTATCCACACTTCATTCTTCAATCAAACATCACAACTCATAAAACATAAATAGCAATAACCATCATGTACAATGAATTCAAGTCAATAAGTAAATAAATAGTTCAACTACACTTGCCATCAACTAATTCTATGCCTTAAAGCCTTAATTTAAGGTTTTATAAAAATACAAACCCTAGCATAAACCCTAAGTCATGGGAGGTTCTTCCTTACCTTTTTTAAGACTCCTCCAACAAATCCTTTGCCTTTGACTCTTTTACACCTTATCCTATATAACATATACCTCAACTCTACTTCAAATCTTCAAATCACATCAAAACTAAAGTTTTTAATCCTTACCTTAAACCCTTCTAGAAGATCCAAGGCTTCTAGCTTGTTCTCCTTGAAAAATTATGCAAACCCCTTGAAAACCTAGAGAAGAAAGCTTGTTTCATGGGATTTGAGAGAAAATGGAAGAAATGTTGAAGAAATGCTCTCTCCCTTGGCTTGAACGAATTTCATCTCATTTATGAAAATATTTTTTTATTTTCCAAAATTATGCTATTGGCCCATTATTTTAATTGTATAACTTATAAGTCCTTAATTCTTCATATAAGGGCATTTTGGTCATTTCACACTAGACATAATTATTACTTAATTAGCCTTAAATGCAATGAAGCCTATTCATCCTTGACTTTTTCAATGCTTATCTATAGGCAAAATAACCATTTTGCCCCCAAGCCTTTCTATGGTAATTGATTCATACCGTTCCAAATGAATTGACTATTTTGCCCTTAGTTAGATTTTATGCTTTTTAACATAAAATAAACATTTAAAGGACTATTTTGAGTTAGAACATACCTTGACATCTTGGGTATTACAGAGTGTTAGGACCAACTGGGAGGTCCATACCGCATCGACAAAGTGATAAGACCGAGGACTTATCATCTCAAAAGACTAGATTCCAGTACCCCGAGCCTGGAATGCTGAGCACCTTCGACCATACTATTAGTAATTCTGATCAGTTTTTCCTTGTAAATAACTTGCATTGTGTAATATTTCCTTGTAAAGTGTCATTTTGTGCGCTTGTAACAATCTTCGCATGTAATCTTGTTCGTGTGAATATGTTATGTTATCACACTTGTTCTAGTAAATTAACACTCAGGAAGTACTCATGTATAATAAGCGAACAGAAATTGTAAAAGCAAAAATGTATTTCATTAATGAGGAGTACAACAGGCAAAATGACATAACTAAAAGTCCTAATCCGGCTCCTAAAAGGTTGACCTCATCGCCTAGGGCTGGTCGGCTGAGGTTTATCAAAGGCATGTCCCGAACCTCCTGCTCGGGAGGCCGCCGCTTCATCATCCTCCCGCGCCATGGATATAAGTGTATCCCGCCAGTCTTCCAGGAGGTTGGACATATCAAGTCGCGATTCTTCTGTCGCAAGGCATAGATAGACTCGATCGCCCATTCGACAGCCTTCCCTCGGCCTTCCCTGCCTGATTCTGCATCTCTTCTGTCAAGGAAGCAACTTTTCCCCGACTTGCCTGGAGTTCAACTTCGAAGCTTGCCTTCGCTTCTCAGGCACCTCCTCTCTTGTTCTGTTCGCAAGGCCTGCAGAGAGGTCGCTTTGAGCTCCTGGTCCTTCTCCCCGACCTCCTTGGAGAGTCGGGCTATGGTCCTTTGTGCTCATTTATTTCTCTCCATGCTTCTCAAGCTGCGCTTTTTGAAAGTCCACCGTGCGAAGAGCCGCGTCTCTTTCGTTCAAGTACCATTTCGCCGACTCAGAAGACATGTTTTTCTCTGTTTCGGCGACTTCCAGGCTTCGCTTGAGCGTTGCGTTCTCTTTCCTTCAGAGCAACCTCTCCCTTTGCGGCTCCTAGCTGAACCTTCTTCAGGGACATTCGCATGGAAAGAAGAGCCTGCGAACAAAGAAAGATAGAGTTAGCTAATCAAAGAAGCTAAGGGTAGTCCACGTCGAGGACAGTTCGTTCACCTTGCTTAGTGTTGGGTGTTAGATCGTTGTGGACTTTAGGTCCACGTCGCGGGAATCTGCAACTGCTCAAATGATTTCGAGAGTCCGCATTCCATAAGGCGTAGACCACCGCTGCAGGTACTCCGACAGGTTCCCCAACGAGTCCAACACTGGAGTATTCTTCTTCATGCCTTCAGCAGTGGTCGTGTCGTCCATCGATTTCTTACCCGACCTCCTCACGTCTGGCCGTGACCTCTTGGGTTGATCGCCCTCAATTCGGTCTCTGACTCTTCGACCTGACCTGTCTCTTTTTCTTTCGCTGGGCCGTTGTCTTCAGCCCGGGCGAGCAGGCGATGGCTGGGAGACCTTCGTGGTTTTGTATTGGTGAGTCCTCTGACAGTTTGGCTGAGAAGTTCCAGAAGTGTCGCTTCGGTGGGTCAGATGTTGCGCCTTCACGGAGGGAATGGTCGAAGCAGCATTGATCGCCTTAGCTTTTCTTGACCGAGGAAAATTGAGCGGCCTTCATCGCAGCTGCTCTGACTCCTTCGGAGGCATGGTGGCTGCAAAGCACGTTAGCAAATATCTCATTTCATGACCAGAAAAGGACCAGTTTTTAGGACTTACTTAAGGGGCTCTAACGACGCGTTTGCGTTGAAGAAACCGTATTTTTGTAAATTCGCGATCGTCATGAGTTTCTTCACGTCGCGCTTGTCCTCAGGTAGGGAGCCAAATGCACGATCCTACTTGCATCGAAGAGCAGCCCTAAGTGGTCATCTTGTAAACGTCAGAAAGGAATCATTCGTTGAAAAGAGCACTTTCGAATGTAATGAATTTGTTCCCCCCCCCCCCCCCCCCAAAAAAAAAGAGAGAAGAAAAAGAGGCCTACTCGGTTTCCTGGACGGCAATGACCTTCATAGTGAAAGAAGAAAAACTTGTTTCATAGGCCCCCCGTTGCTCGGTAACTGTTTATTTTCTCGGCAATAGTAGGTCGCTTGACAAGTAATAAGAATCCTTGTCCTGCTCTTTTTCAAAAAATACGAGCAACCGAGGCTCCATCACGTCAGCTCGCCCAGTCTATTCTCGACACGTGATGTACATTGCATGGCAATGACGTACGCGTTCGGAGTCAGCTACATCGGCACGACCCCGAAGTGTCCAAAAGCGACCTGATGAAAGGGTGGAAGGGGATCAGCCCCCCACCCTTGATGATCTCCTCGGAGATCGCGGCCAAACCACTTAGTGGGTTTCGCGATAGTGTTCATGTCGGGAAAGCGTCTACCTCGATACCGTGCTGTTTTTACCCTCTCAAGCTCATCCCTGGTAAGTACCAAGAAACCTCGAGAGGGATACTCGAAGCACCCTGCGGGGACAAACCGGTTCCCTGCTTAGATTTGGTTGTTGAGGATCTATTTTGCTGGTCTGCAAAACGACAAGCAGAAGGGTCATTTAGCGGCCGTACTTTATTTCGTACAATGACTGGGAGGAAACAAACTCCCTAAATCCCAAAGGAAACCCTAACGGCATGATTCGAGCCGCCATTCATGGCTCGAACCTGACCTAAGCATCTCGTCTCTGATGGGCTACCGAAGACAACGCCATTTAACCGTGAAAATAATGAAACAAAAACAGAGAAAAGCTCTTACCTCTCGGAGTATGAGAATAGCTTCCGCTTCGAATACTGGAAAAATGCTGGTTTGGAAGGCAGAGGTTCCAGGTTTGCGAAAATCTTTTACTCTCTGTGAAAAAGGCTCTGGTGACATTGCCTGAGAAAGATTTGATGTTTTATAACGTATGAATCAGCGTTGGATTTCTTGGAATCGAACGGCGTTTGGGCAGCAAAGGTTTCTCACCGTTGATCACGCCACGTGTCACTCATAAGCGGGAAGGGAAAGAGTGAGCGTCATGACTGAGAAAGTCACATTCATCTTTCTGTTAAAAGCTCAAACGACGGCCATCTCTCTCAGAGAGCATTAATTGCGCCTCAATCTGCATTTAATGCTCTGGTAAGGGGGGTCGTTTCAACATGCCACGCTTAATGTTCCTAATAAGGCGTACTGTGTCAACGTACAATATTTAATGCATCTGGCTGGCACTTATCACGCACAAGCGCATCTGTTAGCGCAGAGACTGTTTTATTAAATCGCCTATATCAAAGCACAACAGGTGACACTGACGAATCAGGTGGCTCGTCTCTGTAAACAATGATCATGCGAGGTCGTGTTCACAAAAAGTGTCGTCCCGACCTACTTTCAAACAGGTTAAATCACTAGAATTCCAGAATTTCCATAAATCACCTAATTGCGGCATGACTTGTAGTTTCCAAGGTTCAATTCTTAACCTTAAAACTAGGGGACTTTTGTTATGCTTGGGAAAATAGGGCTGACGTGGCACCCAATTAAGTGCGAAAGGTCGACTTCGGGAAGAGTTTACTGACATTTTGGCGCAGCCGCGTCGTGTGATCAGGGGTACACCAGCAGCCTGCTTCTGTCAGAATAGTGGTGCATGTCAGGCCAGCCAGGACGTGTGATGATCCCGCGTGTCCAATCCCTGTAGCAAATCATGTGAATTACTCTAGAAGATGGTAATGTACATAAAGAAGGATTTGCACGGATCATCCCACCAACTTATCGATTCAGTGAACATTACCTCAATGCATCCCAATATAAGTTGAGGCTCATTTCTCATTAAGGGGGATTCGCACATTTTTACTCTTGACCAGCCACTCTCTCCTTTAGAATAGACAACATTTGATACTTTGTATTATCAGTGTAAAGTCAGTCGTCTAAAACGACCTGACCCTTATCATATAAACATCAGTGGACGTAGGACTTGCTTCCTAGCATCCGAACCACTTTAAAACTCATTTCCACTGTATTTAGTGTCATTTCCTTTCCAGTCACGTGTATCTTTTGGGCCAACTCAACATTCACACGTGCTTTTGTTGGTGTCAAAATCACGCATCAACAAATCTATAATGCATATTAAGTACCCACAATCGATGACTATCGAAGGGTGAATGACAAATGCTGCAATTATCACGCTTTACCTCATCAAACTATCGAGAAATTTCTATGAGTTGTAACTTTGAAACACTAGTAAACAGTTAGCAAAGCTTGCATAAGCAACCTGTGGCCTGGACTTGACCCACACAATTTGCAGCTGTAAAATATTTGTGACTCTAATTGAGACATGTGCAATTAAACACAAAGCTTGAGATATTAACTTGAAACAGAAGTGAAACAACTTGCATTGTGTTTATATAAACAATATGCATATCAAAATTGTGCCAAGGTTTTCTCCATGGTTCAGCAAAAACTAAGACTCCGAAAACATGGAAATATAAATCATGTATATCTAAATTTTAGCCACCATTTCCCCTTGAAGAAAATAAAGAATGAAAGTATGAAAACACCAACTCAATTTCTTCTGTGATCTACTATATATTGAATAAAAGACATAAAATAAGTTACAATGGTGCACATTCGGAAAGGAATCTCTCTTAAAGGAAAAAAATAAAAATAATCAACAAAGTTTGACATTAGGAATTCAATCTTCTTGTAAGGAAATAATATTAAGAATGTAACGCCCCGCTTGAGGTACGTTGTTATTGTTTCCTCTTTCGCCCTTAATCGAGTTGGTTTTTGTTATATTTGTTTGTTTGAATTTTGTTGATTGTTGCCCTGAAATGGTTGAAAATAGTAAGAAGTTTGAGTGTACCAAGCTTCGCCGGGCGAGAAGAATCTTCGCCGCGGCGAAGATGGTTGAACCAAGGGTGAAACTCTCTGGACGTTTCGCCGCGGCGACAATGTTTCTTCGCCGCGGCGACGGCCGAATTTTCATGTTGGTTGAGTTTTAGACTTTTTCTTCCCTAGGACAATTTGACCCTTCTACCCCTAATTAGCAGGAAAAGTGGGAGTGAATTGTAAGGATTTTACATGGAAATATGTTGATATGGGGTGAGTTTTGTAAGAATCAAAGGATAGGATGGAATTCCCAAAATAGAACAAGGGCAAAATGGGAATGAGTGTGTTAATATTTCATTAAAAGGAATTAAATCAAAGAACCCTCATTTCTTCTTCTCAACGGGACTCTTCATTTCTTCTCCTCTCATTTCTCTTTTTTTTGGTTCAAGGAATTTTCAAGGGTTTTGAAGTGATTTGGGGGTATAGAACAACCTAAGCTTCCTAAGGTAAGGATTTCTCCTAAGTTGTGTGATATGTAGATTTTAGTTCATTTTGGTTTTTAGGGTTTTCATTCTTTTGGTAAGGTAGAGAGATTAGCCAAGAAACCAAGTGGAAGAAGATTTGTGAAGTCTCTCCATAGCAAGTAAGTAAAACCCAACCCAAGTTGAGATTTATGAAATTTCTGATTAGGTTTTAATAGTATGATGTATGTATGTGAAATACTGTGATATGCCATGTATGGATGTATGAATAGAGATTTCTATGCTTTGTGATGTTAATACCTTGTAAATATGAGAAATGGATTGTTGGATTGGCAAGGTAGTTGAGATGGATTTGAAGGGGTGTATGAAACCCTTTTTGGAAGTGTTTATATTGACGTTATTATGACTTTGTGAAGGGGTCTTTCCCCATTTTTGGATGGTTAGGAAAATTTTAGATTCATGGCTATGATAGAGTTTTATAGTGCACATAGTGTTTGATAAATGCCTAATAGAGGTTTGAGTGTGAGTAATGAACCTTAATTCTTGCAACATTGCATGTTGGCATTTCACAAGTGCTTAGTAGAGATGAATCATCCATGTGCATTGTTATAGCATTGAAAAGTGACCAAGGAAGAGTAGGAAACTTTGTGTATAGAAATACCCTATGAGTAGAGAGCTTAGTGGGTAAAATTACTCTAGGGTAGAGAGCATTGAAAATGCTACAATAGAATGAGTTAGAAGAGTAGTATGGTTGGGATGATGCTTTGTGATCATCACCCGACCGTTTGGGAATCGGTTGAGTGCTTTGTGATCATCATCCGAATGGCCCTTAGAGATGGGTCGATGCTTATGATCGTCACCCAATGAGTAGTAGGAATGGTGTAGATCTTGTGACCACTACCCGATTAATAGAGATATTAGGTTGATGCTTTGTGCATCATCTCAATGGCTAGTTAGAAGCGGGTTGATGCTTTGTGATCATCACCATAGTGACTAGAGACGGTAAATGCTTGGTGATCGTTACCCAAATTCTGAGGAACGGGTAGGTGCTAGGTGATCTCACCCGATAGTTAGGAGGAACCGAGTTGGTGCTTGTGATCCTCCCTCGTAGTCACTAAGAACGGGTTGGTACTGTGTGAATTCCCCCCGATAGCCATAGAGAGTGAGATGGTGCTTTGTGAACGCCATTCGGCCGTACCTCCGGTAAGATGAGGCCATGATGTTATAGAAACAGAAATAGAAACAGAATTAGAAAAGAAAATTAAGAGTCACACACGGGGACAGACAGTTAGAGAGTTTTACTTACTGAGCATTATTTTGCTCACCCCGTTATTTTCCTTGTGGATGCAGGTTCTAGGTGTTGATGCGGTTGAGGGGCGTCGGCGCGCGAGGAGCAATAGCTACACGTTCCCCTATTTTGTCTTTTGAAATGCGCTTTTGTAAACAGTACCTTGTGTAATAAAGACATGTGAATTGTAATGAAAAGAAACTTTTTGGGCCCAATTTTCCATTGTAATTGCATGCATTGTACTAGTTTTCAGTAGGTGTTACATTTTTGGTATCAGAGCAAAGATTTTGGGATTGAACAGTGTACTATTCTCATCGCCACGACGTCCTCTAACCGACTGTGTGAGTAATTCTTTCCTTACAGTAATTGTTTCTTGAGTCATTATGTGATCATTTTGTAGATGAGACGTAGTTATCGAAATCGCGGTAAAGGTGTGGGTGAATGAGGAGAACCTTCTAAACCACCAGAGTCTACGCCCCTTCCCTTGGTATAAGCTAGAATCGGGGAATTATACAGCAGTTATGGCTGACTCAGGGAGAGTGGTACCCCCCGTACAAGTACCCCCAGTTACGCCCGTAGAGAGAGGACAACCGGTACCCTCCCCCAGTACCGAACAGAGTTGAACCGATTTATGTCTTTCCAGTC
The DNA here is from genome assembly GCF_008641045.1 of Pistacia vera. Taxonomy (NCBI): domain Eukaryota; kingdom Viridiplantae; phylum Streptophyta; class Magnoliopsida; order Sapindales; family Anacardiaceae; genus Pistacia; species Pistacia vera. The sequence continues at coordinate 696,133 of NW_022196274.1, forward strand.
AGCATCAGCCCTCAGAGTTTAAGGGTACTACGATCCAGTAGTAGCAGAGGAGTGGCTTGGGTCAGTAGAACGAGCCCCGGTTTATTTCCCATGTCAGACCGGGAGAAAATCCGGTATGCGAGTTTCTTGTTTCGGGGTGATGCCCGAATTTGGTGGGAATTGATGAGAACTCACGACGCAACGTAATGACGTGGGAAGAGTCAAGAGTTGAGGCTGAGTATAGATCAGAGGACCAAGTTCATGAGAAGGTCCAAGAATTTATCAGTCTCAGCAAGGGACTAGCGCTGTGAAAGAATACTCAGTGAAGTTCGCTCTTGCAAGGTTTGCACGGAATAGTGAGCACTCCGGCCTTGAGAAGGGATAAGTTTGCAGGATTGAAGCCGGAGATAGCCCGGATATTATGACAAGCTCCAACCTCCTCGCAATTACAGTGAGCCTTGAGGCGGGCAATGAAGCGGAGATTTTGAGAAAAAATCTTCCCCGTAGGATCCTCAACAAGGACCAAGGAGCTACCCTCGCTCTCAGAGAGAGAAACATGAGGTGATAAAGGTAAAGACATGAAGAATCAGAAGAAGAAATTTCAGTATAGACAGAATAAAAAGGAGTGGAGATAAGCGGCCTCGAACGGAAGGGTTTCCTCTTGCCCTAAGTGTGAAGAACCACCCGGAGAGTGTCTGAAGGATCAGAGAGTATTCTATAGTGCCGGCACCAGGGCACTGATGAGGGATTGCAAAGCTCCTCTTCCACCAACTGCTCAGAGTTCAGGAGGTACTGCGAGTGCCAGAGTTTTTAACTGTGGCACAAGGGGAAGCAGACGGCCAGTCATCAGCCGTTACTGGTCAGTTTATATTTCATGCAGTCCCTTTTATGCTTTAATTGATTCGGGTGCTACCCATTCGTTTATATCTTATGGATGCTTGAGAGATTAGTTTGAAACCTACTAGAGCCGCAGCCATAAGATAGAACTACCCGATGGGGTTAGTGTTGTGACTCAAGAGATTTTGTTAAGAGAGTCCTTAGTGATCCAGGATAGAGAGTTAAACAGTTGACTTAATAGTTTTTGATAGCCCGATTTTGATGTGATTCTGGGCATGGACTTCCTAGGGAGATATGGAGTAGAGATTGACTGTCGGAAAAAGAAGGCGAGGTTTACACTCGATTGTGAGATAAGTTTAGTTTTGGAGAAGGCCATCAGTTGGCATGCTGATTATAGTGAAGGCCAGAAGATGTTGAGAGGGGTGTTCGGGTATTGCCCATGTAGTGCAGATGGTGATGTTCCACAGTTAGAGATCCAGAGGGTGCCAGTAGTTCGAGACTTTCTAGATGTGTTTCCGGAAGAGTTACCGGTTTGCCTCCAGAGAGAGGTAGAATTTAGTATCGAACTAGCACCAGGGACAGCACCAATTCCAAGCCCCTTATGCGATGGCCCCATCTAGCTCCAAGAATTAAAGAACGCACTCCAAGAACTTCTAGATAAAGGCTTCATCCGACCAAGTCATTCCCCTTGGGGAGCTCCAATCCTATTTGTGAAAAAGAAGGATGATCACTAAGAATGTGTATCGATTATAGGGAGTTGAATAAAGTTACAGTGAAGAATAAGTACCCGCTACCCCGGATAGATGACCTCTTTGATCAGTTTGAAAGTGGCAGCAGTGTTCTCCAAAATTGATTTGAGGTCCGGGTATCATCAGGTAAGAGTGGCTGAGCAAGATGTGGCTAAAACTGCCTTTCGTACCAGGTACGGGCATTAGAATTTGTAGTGATGCCTTTTGGCTTGACTAATGCCCAGCAGTTTTATGGACTTGATGAACAGGGTATTTCATGAGTACTTGGATCATTTATTGTTGTCTTCATCGACGACATTCTGATTTACTCAAAGTCAAGAGAAGAACATGAGAAACACTTGGAATTAGTATTGCAACGGTGAGAGAAAGAAGTTGTGTGCTAATTTTTTCCAAGTGTGAGTTTTTGGCTGAACCAAGTGATATTCCTGGGTCATACCGTGTCGAAGGGATCTCGGTAGATCCGAGTAAAGTGCAGGCAATTTCTGGAATGGCAGAAGCCGAGAACAGTGAAAGAAATCAGGAGTTTCTTAGGCTTAGCAGGCTACTACCGGCGATTTGTGCGGGATCGCCCAGTTGGCTAAACCGTTGACAGCTCTTACCAACAGAAAGCTCCTTTTGTCTGGTCAACTGCATGTGAAGAAAGCTTTCAAGAGTTGAAGAAGAGGTAACATCAGCTCCTGTGCTAGGTGTTACCGCAGGAGGGTGTAGATTATGACATTTATACAGATGCCTCTTTACAGGGACTTGGTGCTGTGTGATGCAGTTAGGTAGGGTTATAGCTTATGCTTCTCTCAATTGAAGAGTACGAGACCAGATACCTACGCATGACCTAGAGTTGCAGCCGTGGTCTTTGCTTTAAAGATTGGAGGCATTACCTTTATGGTGTGAAGAGTAATATCTACACCGATCATAAGATTTTGAAGTACTTCTTCACTCAAAAGGAGTTGAATATGAGGCAGAGAAGGTGGTTAGAGCTGGTACGGATTATGATTTGAGATCAAGTACCAACCAGGGAAAGCCAATGTAGTAGCAATGCCTTGAGTAGAAAAGCTCATGTTTTCCGGCTTACCAGGCAGACAGAGTTAATAGAAATTGTCTAAGGAGCATTGAGGTGGTTCCAGAAAGAATGCCACCTTGTAGTACAGTCTCTTTTACTAGAGGAAATTAGAGAAAAGCAAATGCTGATGAGTGGTGTCAAAATAGTTCAGCAAGTGCATGAGGGCAAGACATCAGAGTTCTTTGTGAGAGATGGTGTCCTCTATTTCAGAAATCGGTTGTGCATTCCTCCAATGAGGAGTTGAAACAGAAAATCCTCATAGAGGCTCATGACACACCGTACCCCGCTCATCGGGAGCAAACCAAGATGTATCAGGATATCGAAAGGCTATGGGTGGTCAGGTATGAAGAAAGACATCGCCGATTTTTTGGCTAAATGTCTAACTTGTCAGCGGTGAAAGCAGAACTCAACGGCCGTCAGGGTTGCTTCACCATTGAGTTTCCAGAGTGGAAATGGAGAGCATTTCAATGGATTTATCAGTCTTCCCTAGTGCAGAAAGGATTAATGCTATTGGTGATTGTGATAGGTTAACCAAGTCAGCCCATTTCCTCCCATGTAAGGAAGCAACCACTACAGATCAGTTGGCTCAGATTTACCTCAAGGAGATAGTCAGATGCAGGTGGGCCCAACTATAGTATCAGATAGAGATTCCAATTTGTTTCAGCCTTCTGACAAGTTTACAGAGGAGTTTGGTACTCGTTTAGCATTCAGTACTGCCTATCATCCTCAGACAGATGGCCAAACCGAGAGAACAATCAGTGCTCGAGGATATGTTAGCCTGTTGCATGGATTATAGAGTTACCTGGCATGAGAGTTACCCTTAGTGGAATTTGCCTACAACAACAGTTATCAGTCTACAATTAGAATGGCGCCTTACAGGCTTTGTATGGTAGACGATGTAGTCTCCGCTTCATTGGGATGAAGTAGGAGAGAGAGATGGTTGAGTACCGCTCTTGGGCCAGAGATGACTCAGAACTAGTAGAAGAGTAAGGTAATCCGAAGTAGAATGAAACAACCCAAGATCGACAGAGTTATGTCGACTTGAAGAGAAAGAGGTAAATTCCAGTGGGGGCGACAAAGTGTTTCTGAAAGTTTCCCCTTACAACGAGTTATGCGTTTTGGAACCAAAGGGAAGTTAGCACCGGGTATGTAGTCCTTTTGAGATCTTGCAACGAGTAGGAAAGTGGCCTACAGATTGGCACTACCACCTAGCATGGCAAGGTGCCACGAGTCTTCCATTGCGATGCTACGGAAAATGTAAGGATCCCCTCCACATCCTGAGCATAGAAGACGTTGAAGTAGCAGAATCTAGTATTGAAGAACATCCAGTTCAGATTTTAACCGAAGGTTAAAGACTTCGGAACAAAGTGTTCCGCTAGTGAGGTCCTTTGAGGAATCACAAAGTGGAAGAGCCACTTGGGAAGTAGAACGGGACATGCAGAATCGTTCCCAGAGTTATTTGTTTGAATTTCGGGGACAAATTCTTTTAAGGGGAAGAATTGTAACGCCCCGCTTGAGGTACGTTGTTATTGTTTCCTCTTTCGCCCTTAATCGAGTTGGTTTTTGTTATATTTGTTTGTTTGAATGTTATGTTGATTGTTGCCCTGAAATTGGTTGAAAAATAGAAGAATTGAGGGTACAAGCTCGCCGGGGCGAGAAGAATCTTCGCCGCGGCGAAGATGGTTGAACCAAGGTGAACTCTCTGGACATTTCCGCGGCGACAAATGTTCTTCGCCGCGGCACGGGCCGAATTCATGTTGGTTGAGTTTAGACATTTCTTCCCTAAGGACAATTTGACCCTTCTACCCCTAATTAGCAGGAAAGTGGGAGTGAATTGTAAGGTTTTACATGGAGAATATGTTGATATGGGGTGAGTTTGTAATAATCAAAGGATATGGATGGAATTCCCAAAATAGAACAGGGCAAAATGGGAATGAGTGTGTTATATTTCATTAAAGGAATTAGAATCAAGAACCCCTCATTTCTTCTTCTCAAACGTGACTCTTCATTTCTTCTCCTCTCAATTTCTCTTTTCTTGGTTCAAGGAATTTCAAGGGTTTGAAGTGATTTGGGGGTATAGAAAGCAACCTAAGGCTTCCTAAGGTAGGATTTCTCCTTAAGTTTGTGTGATATGTAGATTTTAGTTCATTTTGGTTTTTGAGGGTTTTCATTCTTTTGGTTAGAGTAGAGAGATTAGCCAAGAAACAAGTGAAAGAAGATTTGTGAAGTCTCTCCATAGCAAGTAAGTAAAACCAACCCAATTGAGATTATGAAATTTCTTGATTAGGTTTTAATAGTAAGATGTATGTATGGTGAATACATGTGATATGCCATGTATGGATGTATGAATAATAGTTCTATGCTTTGTGATGTTAATACCTTGTAAATATGAGAAATGATTGTTGGATTGGCAAGGTAGTTGAGATGGATTTGAAGGGGTGTTATGAACCCTTTTTGGAAGTGTTTTATTTGACGTTATTATGACTTTGTGAAGGTTCTTTCCCCATTTTTGTGTTAGGAAAAGTTTTAGATTCATGGCTATGATAGATTTTATAGTGCCATGTTTGTTTGATGAAATGCCTAATGAGGTTTGAGTGTGAGTATGAACCTTAATTCTTGCAACATTGCATGTTGGCATTTCACAGTGCATTAGTAGAGATGACATCTATGTGCATTGTTATATGCATTGAAAAGTGACCTAAGGAAGATAGGAAACTTTGTGTATAGAATACCCTTGAGTGAGAGCTTAGTGGGTAAAATTTACTCAAGGTAGAGAGCATTGAAAAATGCTACAATAGATGGTTAGAAAGGTAGTATGGTTGGATGATGCTTTGTGATCATCACCCACCTTATGGGAATCGGTTGATGCTTTGTGATCATCATCCGAATGGCCCTTAGAGAGGTGTCGATGCTTAGTGATCGTCACCCATGAGTAGTAGGAGGTGTTGCTTTGTGACCACTACCCGATTAAATAGAGATATGTAGGTTGATGCTGTGATCATCATCCAATGGCTATAGAAGCGGGTTATGCTTTTGATCATCACCCGATAGTGACTAAGACGGGTAAATGCTTGGTGATCGTTACCCAAAATTCATGAGGAACGGGTAGGGCTAGGTGATCCCCACCGATAGTTAGGAGAACCGAGTTGGGTGCTTGGATCCTCACTCGTTAGTCACTACAGAACTTGTTGTTCTGTGTGATTCCACCCGAGCCATAGAGTGAGATGGTGCTGTGTAACGCCATTCGGCGACCGTACCTCCGGTGATGAGGCAATGATGTATAGAAACAGAAATAGAAACAGAATTAGAAAGGAAAGAATTAAGAGTCACACACGGGGACAGACAGTTAGAGAGTTTACTTACTGACATTATTTGTGCTCACCCCGTATTTTCCTTTGTGGATGCAGGTTCTAGGTGTTGTGCGGTTGGAGGGGCGTCGGCGCGCGAGGACAATAGCTACACTGTTCCCCTATTTGTCTTTGAAATGCGCTTTTGTAAACAGTAACCTTTGTGTATAAAGACTGTGAATTGTAATGAAAGAAACTTTTTGGGCCCAATTTTCCATTGTTAATTGCATGCATTGTACTAGTTTTCAGTAGGTGTTACAAAGAAATAAAAAACTCTTAAAAACAAGATACTAGCTATACTAACAAGGAAACAAAAAAATCAAATAAACAAATCAACGGCTTGACTTTCAACACTCCCCCTCAAGCGATGCATAGATGTTGATCATACAAGTTTCTACAAAGTCTTCGAAGTTGGTTCGAGCAAGAGCTTTTGTGAGAATATCTGCAGTTTGACCGTTGTCGGAGTGTAGCTGACCCTTAAAAATTCTTTTTCAATATTTTCTTTGATAAATGTCGATCATCTCCACATGCTTAGTTGATCATGATGAACCAGATTCTTGACTATACTGATGGTGACTTGATTGTCACAATATAATTTATAGGATCCAGGGACCTTAATTATGACAATAATTTTTGTAACCAAATTCCTTGTGCCATGGCTGAATTCTCTTCTACACTACTAGGGCTACAATAGATTGCTTCTCTGAGTCACCAAGTTTCCCCACACATAGAAACATATTCGATGTTGATTTGCGATCTATCACTGAACCTGTCCTCTGCATATAAAATATCTCTATATTCTTCTTGATCTTCTTTGGAAGAAAGACCCTACCGTGTCATTTTGAGGTACCTCAATATCTATAGACAGCTGTCATGTGACCTCTCAGTAGGATTGTTCATAATTGACTTACCACATTTACTGAGAAACCTATGTTTGGCCTTGTATGAGATAGATATATGAACTTCCCTACAAGGCGCTGATACCTTCCTTATCAACCGGTGCACTTTCATTGTTGTTAACAAGTTTGACAGTTGAATCCATAGGAGTTTCTGCATCCTAGCATCTTGTTTCATTAGCAAATCCATAACATATTTACTTTGAGACTACTATGCCTTTCTTTGACGTGCAATCTCCATTCCAGAAAAAATTTGGGTTCCCAAGCTCTTGATTTCAAATTCCTTTGCAAGGAATTGTTTAATCTTAATAGTTCCTCCTCATGATCACTGTCAGAATGATATCGCCACATATACAATGATAACAGCCAATTTCATACAAAGAGTCTTCCAAATAATTGTGATCCGACTGACACTAAGAGTACCCATACCTTTTCACTGCATTAGTGAATCTTTCAAACAGGCAAGGAATTTTTTATAAGCCATACAAGGATTTTTGAGATGACATCCTTTTTACATTGAATCTTGATTCTAGGCTGCAAGAATTTCCAATACACTCTTCTTCTAAGTCACCATTGAGAAACATTCTTTACATCGAGTAGGTGAAGTGACCAATCAAGATTTGCCACCAAGGATAACATACAACAATGGTATTGAGCTTGGCAATGGAGCAAACGTTTCTTAATATCAATGCCATATGATTGAGTAAATCCTTTGGCGACCAACCTCGCTTTACTTGTCACCATTGAGAAAGACATTTCTTACATCGAGTTGTGAATGACCAATCAAGATTTCCACCAAGGATAACAGTACACTGGTATGAGCTTGGCAACGGGAGCAACTTCTTGATAGTCAATGCCATATGATTGAGTAAATCCTTTGGCACCAACCTCGCTTTGTATTTGTCCACATTCCCATCTGCCTTGTACTTTACTGTGAAAATCCATTTACACCCAACGGTTTCTTCCCTCTCGGGAGTTAATAATTCCCAAGTACCATTCTTTTCAAGAGCCTGAACTTCCTCATCAACCACAGTTTTCCACTTAGGACACTTGAAAGCTTCCTGAATGTATGCAAAACCTGTATCCTTGTGATACTAGCAGTAAAGGCAGAAAAAAGGTGATAGTTTATCATATGAAATAAAATTCCCAATGGGATGTGATGTATGATCTAACTCCTTTTCCAAGCTATGGGCATATTCAGGATATCATTTTCTAACTTGGAATCAACACACTATCTAAGTCAGAAATATTGTTACTTGGAATTTTGCTCGAATTCGGACTTGGTTGCTCTCATGGATTTGTTGAGGAAGTGCTCCTTCCTCTGTTTTCTTTTGGATGTGCTCCTTATCTCGAAAGTTAACAATAAACTCAATTTTTTGATAGGTAGGAGTTGATTAGGAGTCTAGAGAAATGTGATTTTCTTGGTGATGGGTGACTCAAAGTCCCAAAATTGATATTCCTGAGTTGAATTCTCCCCTGAATATCAGTTTTGGGTAAGGTTGTTTTCAAAAAAGGTGACGTCCATCGAATGGTAGAATTTTCATGTGACTGAGAGTACACTTATACCCTTTTTGATTTGAGGAATACCCAAGAAAGATGCACTTGAGGACTAGGATCAAGTTTACTTCTATGTTGTTGATGGACTAGACAAAGACAGAGCACCCAAAAATTTTGGGTGGGATGGTGGAAATAGGTGAGTTGTTGGAAAGGATTTTAGGAGGTGTGACAAGGTGTGTTGAATTTTAGAACCTAGACGACATTCTTTGATAAGGTAAGCTGCGTAAAACTGCTTCCCCCAAGATATTTTGGTACATTGTTGCAACATGACGATTAGCCACCCTATTAATGTATATTTTTTTTTTTCAACATTCAATTTTGTTGTAGGGTATCTATACATGAACTTAAGTGAACTATTCTTTTTTCCGAAATTCTCCTAGGCTAAGTCGAAATAATACTCAGCATTATCAGACTTAGGATTTGTATTTTTTATTGGAATTGAGTCTATTATTTTGAAACTTTTGAATATTTGAACGTTTTCTGATTTTTTCATGAGGAATACCCGGTTATCTAATGTGATCATCTATGAATGAGACAAACCACCTGCACCTTTCATTTTTATTTTTAATGGACCCCAATATCACTATGAATTAGAGAATGGACTAGACGCTTTGAGGGTTGAATGGGAAATGAGACCGAACATGTTTGATAATTGACAGATTTCACACTCAAAGGATTTGGATTTTTGTTAAATAAGATGGAAATAAATGCTTGACATACATAAAATTTGGATGACTTAAGCGATAGTGCCAAACAGATTTCATATACGTTATTTTGACAAGAAACAGAAAAGAATTACCACTAATTGCTTTTGAGGTTGTTCTTGTGATAGTGCGCTTCTTAAGGATGTAGAGTCCAGAGCATTCCTCAGCATGCTATCATCTTCCCCAAATCCAAATCCGAAATTCAAATGAGTGAGGAAAAATTAATAACCCACCTCTTTTTCCTTAGTGAGTTTATAATTGACAATAGATTACATTCCAAGTTAGGAACAAAAGAACAGAGTTGAGAGTAAGGTCCTTTGATAGCACAACTGAACCTGTACTGATAACTTTGATGCGAACCATTCACTATTGAACCTTTAAATTATTTGGAATGGGCTATGTGTCAAACATCTTGCATCTCCCTCATGTGATCAATGCTCCTGAGTCCACAATCCAAGGTTTTTTACTTTCTAACCCACAGTAAATGCGCTAAAAAAATTATCTTTGTAAGTCAAGTTTCGTACCAATGACATGGTTGGAATGAATCGTTGTGACTGAGCTGACAAGAGGAGACAAATTTTTTTGAACGCCCCATTGCTCTTGTTAAACAACTTGCTTTAGAAGGGATGGCTCCTTGCAGAGACGTGATTTCTCGGCCTTCTTTCTCTATCTATTGATACAAGATAACAAGTAAAAACTTGATGATAGAGACAAAGAGAGATTAAACCCCGCTCAAATACATGAAAAAATAAAGAATAAAGTATGAAAGAAACCAACATTTTTTATATGACTACTTTTATGAATAAAAAGACATAAATAATAGGTTACAATGGTGAGCAATTCTGAAGAAATCTCTTTAAAGGAAAAAAATAAAATAAATAAGAAGATTTGACAATTAAATTCAATTTTCTGTAAAAGGAAAAGATATTAAGAAATAAAAACACCTCATAAAAAACAGAAAACATTAGCTATATACATAACAAGTAAATAAATAATAAATAAACACAATCACGCTTGACTTTAAACCCCCACCTTCTCGTCAGCCAAAATTGTATATGGATACGAAAATATATATTCTGGGATCATAGAGTCGGAATAGTGTCAACTTTGAAACAAAGCAACAGGTGTGACTGAGAGATGTTCAGCCACAGAATAATATATTCGTAAGAATACACTTACCTTACAAGACAAAAACAAGAGGTCATACAAAGACAATTTCACCTTCATCTTTGATTTCTCTTTTCTTTTTTCCTTTTTGTTTGTTTCTTAGTATGTCACTTTATAGCTCCTTTGTATGTCTTTTAGAAGTATTTTTCATTCGTAAAGCCTAAGCTTTCTATGGGCGTGTTTTGATTTGATCAGCAGCTGTAGTTTTATGAAGTTCACATGGGTTTTAAAAACTCTTGGCCTTGAAGCACCAACAAGGCGAGAGTTGCAAGTCTAGAAGATCAAATCAGATGCACATGAACTTGAGTCAAACAAGTTAGCCGACACAGGAAGATACAAATTGAGTTACTTGCATTTGCATTACCAAAAGGGCGGCGCATGCAAGTGACAAGTAAAGACATTTCAGCTTAATATTATTGACTCCAATGAATCCCTGAAGAAACAAAAACTGATAAATCAAGCAGTGTGAATGGTAAATATATGAAATACCTTTTCAGAGACATGTGAATGAATGATGATGTACCAAACAATATTAATAGATATTCACTGCTCACATCCACACTCTCTTATGAGAGAATCTAAAGATTTTTGGCCCACAAGACCATTCAAAATAAAAAAAAATTTCCATAAAAATTCTCAACCTCAAAAGCACTGAAATTGGACTCATTGCATATGCATATACCAGCTGTTTTCACCGGAAAACATTTGAAAGCTGCAAAGAATCCACGAAAAAAGATTAACAAAAGAGACAAACAGTGTGTACGTGTCAATGGAAGGAAAAACGGTCCCCTTTGGAAGGATTTGTGACATATTTTTTGCAATACTGAAAGAGAACTTTGGTCTTTTTACTGAAAGAAGTGCTACGTGTATAAGTTCTAGTGATTGTTCGAAATCCAACTCACTTTTGCTTATATTTTGATGACTTCAGGCATGCCTCACCCCATGACAAATATTCCCAAAATATATTCTTTACATCACCTTATCTACATTACATTTCCTCCGTTTCTTGTATTTGATTGCTCATCATTTAAAAAAATTTTTTGTTTCATGGTGATATATAATATAATCATGATGCTGAGTTTTAATAATTGAGTGATCAACGTGGCAACTCTTAGGCCAGAAAGAATAATACTGTGATTGGGATTGGATTTAATTAATAGTAAGATAAACAATAAGCATCAAAATCAAATGCAGCCATCCAAGACATAAAAAGGCCAGACTGGTTATATCAGTGGATTGATATAAAAACAAAAGGAGTATAAAATGTCAGTTTATAACTGAACTTTTATAGATCATAATGTTAAAGATATGGAGTTCAAACTTCTAGCTTCTAAATGATTGTAAATGCTAATGCAAGAAAATGATAAGAAATGAAATAAAAAGAGACCCTTTTGAGGTAATGTGGAACAGGGATGGTGCTGTTCTTGTGTCCAATCATGCATCCCATGTTTGTAAATGGATGTTTTGTTAGTTTTGAAAATTAGTTTATAAGCAACAAGTGCTTATAAACTAATTTTTAAACTTATAACTTGAAATTTTAAGCAATTTCGTGTTTGGTTAAAGTACTTATAAGTGAATGATAAGTTGTTGACGTGTTTGGTAAATGTGGCTATAAGTACATTTATTATAAAATGACTAAAAAATGTACTACATTAAACAAGGATATACTATGAAATTTTAAAATTAAACAGATATATGGTAATATACTTGGTCAAACACTTATAAAAAATAAAATAAAATAAATAAAGTACCTCCCCCCAACTTTTTTTTTTTTTTTTTTTTTTGCTTATAGCTCAAAAAAGTTATAAACAAACTGTCAGTTTAATTTTAGAGTTTAAAGCTAGTTCATTTATCAAAAAGCTATAGCTTTATTCAGTGTTTTAAAACCCAACCCGCCTGGCCGGTTCAACTGGACCCGGAAGCTTCAACGGGCCGGGTTTAACTTTTCTGATTCACCCCAAACCCTAAGATTTGGGAGGATGATCAGCGAACAATCGACAGCCGGAAGGTTGGGCTTTTGAAGACTAAGTGTCGGTGAATGTAATGGTGTGACGACGTTGATTTCCAATGAGTAATCGATCGGAAATCGATAAATCTGGCCGCAACAATGGGATTTTGCCAGCGATTGGCTAGCTAACGGTTTGGGTGAGGTGGGTTTTGGTCGGAGGAATAGGGGAGTGTTTCCTGGTGATGGGGAGGTTGTCAACGCCAACGTGGATGAGATCTGGCTCGGAATGCCGACGCCGGCTTCGGTGAGATCTGGCCGAAATCGAACCTATTTCGGCCAGATCTTGGGTAGATTTTAATGGAAATGAGCTTAAGGGACGATTGGGTTGCATCTGGGGTGCCGACGCTGCCAATCAGTCGCTGGTCGATTTGCATTTGGGGTGTGTTTGATAAAGTTCAAACACATAGACTTACATGTAATTTTTAGGGTCATATTTGCAAATAATTTAAAAGTTTCAGGGTATATTTGCATAAATTTAAAAGTTTTTGTCAACCAGTCAACCTGGGAATCCGGAAACTTTGCTGGGTTTCACCCCCGGTTGGGTTTTAAAACATTACTTATATTTTCTTAGTGACAGTGGTAACATATTTTTTTTTTCATCAAATTATAAATTATAAGTCACTGTTGGACCATTATAGCTTAATAAACAACGAAGTTGCTCCTCATCCCTTGAATGAAAATTAAATGGTTTAAAGTCTTAACCACGCAATCCATTTTTTAGGGTATTTTTTCTTTCTGGGTTTTGCCACCAAGTCCAAAAGAAAGGAGGTCTCATTAAACTTGTCCAATCCAGATTCAATGAAACACAACTCTTTTCTAATATGTATTGTGAAAACAATTAGTTGAGAACAAGTGATTGGAACATAAAATGGCATATTAATCGACAAACTTTCTTATAAAAGAATAGACATCCATACTTTTTATCCAGATTACACCATCTAAACTCCTCTAGTGAGCAATACTCAATAAATTTCTTACAGACAACACTGTCGTTTGGTGGAAAATAGAATAACATTGACTCGCATTACGCCGAACTTCAAAACTCTAATTATCAGTGAGAAATACTATGCTCACGTGCATGGTCGACGTTCTCAGCAAGGTTCTGAAACTCGGACCGGGCAGTTGAATCGATCCAATTGTCACCTGCTTGTATTTTTAATTTAAAGAGAGCAAATAACCAGAATTTACGGTCAAACCGTTTCAAACCGTAGTTGGACCGTCTCACTATAGCAAACCGACGGTTCAATCGATATTTAACAAATTTTCGATCTACACCCCATCCGGTTTAACACATGAAATGAGAAAAAAAAATTAAAAAAATTAAAAACTACAGTTGTTCAATGCTCAATTGCTCACAGCCGCACACACAAACTCACAAAGTCAAAGTGTCAGACTTTAACAAATTTAATTTTCGTTTTTCAATTTGCTATTTTGCTTTTGAGTTTTGAGCTACAGATCAGATACAGAGCCGTCTTGCACTCTTGCGGTCTTGCCCTTTCTTCAGCTTTTTCAGTTTTTCATCTTAGATTGCTGCTGCCAGTCTGCCATTCGCGATCTCCACCACTCTCCAGTCTATCACTTTTGACTTTTTCATCTTGGTTTGCAGTAACATTCGCGATCTCCTCCACTCTCCAGTCTATAACTTTTTCTGTTTTTTATCTTGGTTTTGATGGTTTTTAAACATTAATTAGGTGGAGAATCTGAATTTTTTGCCATTTTTGCGTTTTTGCTTATTTTAGTATGCTGATGTCAGCATGACATCATACTGATGTCATCGGTTGGACCGACCGGTCAGACTGGTCGAACCGAGAACTGGCCATTTGGCCGGGTCAACTCTCGATCCGATTTTTAGAACATTGGTTCTCAGTTTTGACATGGATATAGTTGAAATATGCATATTTATCAAAAACAATAATAGTAACCTCACTAATCCTTCTCATTAACCTTTTTTACTAATCTTATATAAGAATTTGTGATTAGTTTAATTAGGTGAGATCTATTATTAGAGAGACAAACTCTATATAAATTAATGAATTATGACCTAACATGTGATGCTAGTAAGAAAAGATTAGTAAAAAGTGTTAGTAAATATAACGTTAAATGGGTGGTCTACAATTTCTTTGAACTTTCAAAATCCAGCTTGGTCTGAGATTTTCAATGTCATGCATAGGGATTTATGACGTGCCCTCGTGCAGATGCCAAAATCTAATTTTCGTCTTCATGTGTGGTCTAGAGTTTTCCCAAATATTTCGGGTCAACTAATTTCACTGAACACATTAATAGATGCTCATTAGATATTTTACATCAACTTTCATATTCGGAGAAGGACATGCACCGAACGGCAATTAGTATATCTATTTTACTTAATTTACTGGCCGGGTTTGATTTAGATTTATAAATTTCCATCGGAAAATTGATTTAATATGTAAACTGATGTCATAGGCTCTTTGCAATGCATCATCATCAATCTTGTTATGCCTCGAAAAATAGGGTTGACGTGACATCCAGTTAGCTACGAAAGGTCGGACTTCGGGAAGAGTTTACTGACATTCTGGCACAACCGCGTCGTGTGATCATGGGTACACCCATAGCCTATTTCCGTCAGAATAGTGGGTGCACGTCAAGCCAGCTAGGAGCTGTGATGATCCCGCGTGTCCAATCCCTGTAGCAAATCACGTGAATTACTCTAGAAGATGGATAATGTGACATAAAGAAGGATTTGCACGGATCATCCCACAAACTTACAGATTCAGTGATCATTACCTCAATGCATCCCAATATAAGTTGAGAGCTCCTCTCTCATTAAGGAGGATTCGCACATTTTTACTCTTGACCAGCCACTCTCTCTCTCTAGAATAGACAACATTTGATACCTTGTATTATCAGTGTAAAGTCAGTCGTCTAAAACGACCTGACCCTTATCATTAATGCAAACATCAGTGGACGTAGGACTTGCTTCATTAGCATCCGAACCACTTTAAAACTCCTTTCTCACTGCATTTACTGTCATTTTCCTTTCCATTCACGTGTGTCTTTTGGGCCAACTCAACATTTCACATGTGCGTTTCGTTGGTGTCAAAATCATGCATCAACAGTTTGGCGCTAGAAAGAGGGCCGATTTAGTGTTCATCCTTCATCAGGAGAATCTCCAACCTACTGGTCCTACAACAACAAATGGCCTGCCAACCAGAACTTGAGCAAACCAACTAGGGCGCTGAGGGGCTCCCCCAAGTTCAGGGGGACACTTCTTCCCAAAAACCTTCAGCCCTGCAAAATGCTGCAGGAGATATCCCATCAAGTTCATAGCTTGACCCCGCTATTAGAAGCTACCTGGAGAGGTTTGACAATACTCTCCAGATGGTCAACCAAAGGCTAGACCGTTTGGACCAAGACGTGCCATCCAAGTCAGCTACGATGGTGCAACCGCAAAAAACGCCTGCAGGTCGCGCGAAAGCGCGGCAAAGAGAAATAGCCCAGGTCGCAAGCACTGCAGCGCGTAGACGAAAGGGTAAGCAAGTGGCAAAAAACAAGCCCACGGGCTCGAAAGGGCCAACAAACACCGACCGCGCCCTAAGTAGAATACCAGTCTCGTTGAGACTCGGTGAAAAGACGCAGCCCGAGCTGTCCCATAAAAGTGCTGGACGGGGCGATTCTTATCACTGCCAGCAAAACGATCCTGATCATCACCATGCGAGAGGGTCCCACACTTCGCGGGGTGGTTCTTACCGCTGCGAAGGTCGTGAAAATACATCGCACCTTTCATCGCCATCACACACCTCTAGCTAGCGTGTGTCGAGAGTGGCCGGAACCGCTGGCCAAGGCGAAGAGGAACCCGACCTCCAGACTTTCCTCAATCATAATCGCGAGGGTCGAACTCGCATGGGTGAAATCAATCCCCAAGCGGTTCCATTGCCACAAATTGAGGAGCTGCAACGAGCTCTAGACAGGCTACGAGCTCAGCAAAATGAGCAGGGGCAGGTCGCATCTGCGTCCCCCTTCTCTACCGAAGTGTTAGTCGTTCCACTCCCACCAGGATTCAAGATGCCCGACATGCAGGTGTTTGATGGAAACTCTGATCTGCAGGAGCATTTATATGAATTCAACGACCTAATGGAGCTTCACAAGGTCTCAGATCTAGCAAAATGCTTTTGTTTGGCAGTGACTTTGACCTTTCATGCCAAACGGTGGTTCAGGTTGCTCCCAGCGGGATCGATCAGTTCGTGGCCTTAGATGAGCGCGACGTTCCTAAGGCATTTTCAAGCAAATCGAAAGTTTTCGATGCCTTTGAGCTACCTCAGCAATATAAGGCAAGAAATGGATGAATCCCTCCAGTCTTACATTGACCGTTTCCACAGAGAACTCAAAAAGGTGGCTCATACTCCCAAAGAGTCTGTTCGGACTCTCATCATAGCCGGAGTTCGTCCACAGACTGACCTGTGGAAAGAATTACAGGCTGAGGACGATGTTTCCCTCACTGGATTCTACAACCTTGCAGAGAAGTACCTCCGGATAGAAAAATTCATTGGCAGCACTCCGCCGTCGCGACCCCGGTGCTTCGGGCAGTACACCTGGTCGGCGAGATAGTAGAAGAGCTGATCGCAGGGGGAACGTAGACAATCAGCGAAGAGGGAAGAAACCTCGTTACGAGCCCAAAAAGTCCTATGCTCCCGTCCCTCTTCGTGATCGCGACAGAAACCAATATACTCTACTGAACGCATCTGTATCGGCTATTCTTGATAAATCCGAGGAGGCCAGCCCGCTCGGAGAGCCTGAGCCCATGAAAACTCCCGCGACAGCAAAAAATAATAAAAAATATTGTCGCTATCATCGGGACAATGGGCACCATACCGATGAATGCCGAGCTCTCAAGCAGGTGATCGAAAACCTCATCAAGCAGGGACATTTCAAGGAGTATATTAATGACTTTGCTCCCTCACGAGAAAAATCAGGGGGAACCAAGTAAGAAGCGCCGCGATCAGAAAGGAGTGTGCACCCTCAATTTAATTTTCGGGGGACAGCATTTCGCGGTGAACTCGCGAGGTGCCCAAGAAAGGTATGCTCGCGAGGCACATCACGAGCCCATCAGAACGATGAGCGTGGCATAACGACCACAGAAGGTTTGCCGAGAGGAGAAAATTTTCTTCTCCAAAAAGATGCAGCTTGACTGCATCATCCTCACGATGATGCCCTTGTGATCACGCCCCTCATAGGGCGCCATAATATCCAGAGAATGTTAGTGGATAACGGAAGTGCTGTGAACATCTTGTTCGCTTCAACTTTCGAAAGAATGAATTTGGACGAGGCAGACCTGAAGCCTGCCTCGTTCCCTCTATATGGCTTTACAGGGGACCACCTGCTCCCCAAGGGCACGATCTCACTCCCAGTCACGCTGGGTGACTTCGATGAGGTAACAAGGGTAATTGAGTTCTTGGTAGTGGATTGCCCGGCTGCCTTTAATGGAATCCTAGGCCGACCTCTGCTGAGACACTTCAAGACGGTCACTTCAATATACCATTTGAAGATAAAGTTCCCCACCCCGATGGGGATTGGGGAAGTTAGTGGGTCTCAGTGCGCATCTCGGGACTGCTATGTGAAAGCAGTACAGATGGCGTGCAAAGGCAAAGGCACCACACGCGACGATCACAACCAGACAATGGTGATTAGTTGGATCGAGCCACAGCTTGGCCCAGCCGAGGATAATATAGATCCTCACATTCAGGACTGCCCTTCCAGTGGGCCAGTTGAGGACCTGACTGAAGTACTGGTCAACCAGAACGAACCAAGCAGGGTGTTAAGAATTGGTAAAAATCTCAATCCCCAGCTCGATACCGAACTGACCAGCTTCCTCAGGGAAAACATCGATGTGTTCGCATGGTCACACGCAGATATGGTCGGGATCAGACCGAATGTTATTTGCCATGCATTAAACATTGACAGTGAAGCCAAGCCAGTTCGCTAAAAGAAGAGAGCGATGGACCCGGAGCGATATGCTGCCTTGAAGCTTGACGTGGACAACCTCCTCTGAAATGGATCCATTCGAGAAGCACTCTATCCGACTCGGGTTGCCAACCCGGTTCTAGTAAAGAAGCCTAATGACAAATGGCGGACCTATGTCGACTTCACCGACCTCAACAAGGCATGTCCTAAAGACAGCTTCCCCTTACCAAGAATTGACCAGCTCGTGGATGCCACCTCGAGGCACGAGCTACTAAGTTTTATGGACGCGTACTCGGGATATAATCAAATTTTGATGTACAAGCCAGACGAAGAACATACATCTTTTATCACAGATCGGGGATTGTACTGTTACAAAGTTATGTCATTCAGCCTCAAGAACGCTGGTGCAACTTACCAGCGACTGGTTAACCGAATGTTCTCTGAACATATAGGCAGATCGATGGAGGTCTACGTAGACGACATGCTGGTGAAGTTGCATGTCGCTTCAAATCACGTAGCACATCTCGCTGAGATGTTCGGCATCCTCCGGCAGTACCGAATGAAGTTAAACCCTGTCAAATGTTCATTCGGAGTATCCTCGGGAAAGTTCCTAGGGTACATGGTTAACCAGCGGGGAATTGAGATCAACCCCGAAAAAATCCAAGTTCTCCTCGATATGAAGAGGCCGACCAAGAAAAAACAAGTTATGAGCCTGAACGGGCGTATAGCGGCGTTGAGTCGCTTCATATCGAGGCTAACAGATCGCTGCTTGCCATTCTTCAATGTACTCAGGGCCAATAAGAAGTTTGAATGGACTTCCGAGTGCAAACAAGCCTTCCAAAGAATAAAGGAACACCTCGGGAAGCCACCACTTCTGTCCAAACCTTTCCCACAAGAGATCCTCATTTTGTACCTGTCCGTCTCGTAGTTCGCGATCAGTGCAACTTTAGTTCGGGAAGAGAACGGAACGCAATGGCTAGTATATTACACGAACAAGCGTCTGTTGGATGTCAAGATGCGGTATCCAAAAATGAAGCGATTAGCATATGCCCTGCTGATCGCTTCCCGAAAGTTGCGACCTTACTTCCATGCCCATACAGTTCACGTATTGACTAATTACTCGCTCAGGCAAGTCCTTCAAAAACTGGAGGCATCGGGTAAATTGCTCAAATAGGCCATGGAACTCAGCCAGTTTGATCTCCATTACAAACCAAGAGCAACTATTAAAGGGTAGGCTGTTGCTGACTTTATATCAGAGTTCTCGCATCATCCAGCGAACGAGTCAGAACAGCCCAATGAAGTCATCCAGGAAACTGTTCAAAATCTCTTGACCTAGAACCTCTACGTCGATGGATCATCAAACAGAAAGAGGGCCGGAGCGGGTCTTCTCTTGTTAAGTCCCGAAGGGGCCCGCATTCATGGCATTCTCTGGTTCAGTTTCAAAGCAACCAATAATGAGGCCAAGTATGAAGCTCTACTCGTTGGACTCAGGTTGGCTAGGGGAAATGGGCGCAATCGCAATCAGCGTCCACAGTGACTCCATGCTGGTTGTTAACCAGATTTTGGGAGAGTATCAAGCCAAGGAAGATAACATGATCAATTATTTGAAGAAAGCTAAGGCCGCACTCGAGCCGTTCAAGCACTTCACGATCACTCAGATTCCTAGAGAAAACAATTCTGTGGCGGACGCCTTGGCAAGGATAACCTCATCATTAGACTCGAATGTACCAGAGAACATTCCTGTTCGATTCATCTAAATCCCCAGTATCAGCCCAATCGAACAGGCCGTGAATGTAACGGGCTCAGACTCATGGATGACCCCCATTACTCGGTATCTCAAGGATGGGATCTTGCTTGACGATAAGGTCGAGGCAAGGGTTCTGCGAACAAGATCTGTTCGCTACACCCTCATCAGAGACTAGTTATACAGGCGAGGGTTTAGTGCCCCTTTCCTCTGATGTGCAACTAGCGAAGAAGCGGATTACATTATGAGGGAGATACATGAAGGGATCTGCGGTAATCACACCGCCGCGCGATCTCTTGCGAACAAGGTTGTTCGTCAGGGGTACAATTGGCCCCGAATCCAAGATGACACCAACAACTTTGTCAAAAGGTGTGATAAGTGCCAGCGGTTCGCGAATATACCGCGAGCTCCCTCCCACGAACTGATAACCATGACTAGCCCCTGACCTTTTTCCATGTGGGGGATCGATCTCATTGGTCCCATGCCAGTTAGTAAAGGGGGAGTCAAATATGTTGTGGTCGCGGTAGATTACTTCACCAAATAGGTGGAAGTCAAACTGCTAGCCGTGATCACGATCAGAAAGCTCAAAGACTTTGTTTTCAAGAATATCATGTGCCGCTTCGGAATTCCTCATACCTTCATCTCGGATAATGGGAAACAGTTCAACAACGAGAAATTCAAGCAATTTTGTGACGAGTTGGGCATCCATAAAAAATTCGCCTTAGTCGCAAGACCGCAAGCAAATGGCCAAGTTGAAGCTGTCAACAAAACCATCAAGCACACTCTGAAGGCCAAACTTGGCACAGCCAAAAGGAATTGGGCCGACGACCTCCCCGAAGTCCTATGGGCGTACAGAACAACTCTAAGAACCTCCACCTCAGGAACACCTTTTTCGCTAGCATACGGATGCGAAGCGATGATCCCTGTAGAGGTAGGAACTGGTTCACTTCGGAGGGACTTGTACAATGAGGCCGACAACGAAGCACTTATGGGAGCAAGCCTAAACCTTGTTGAAGAACATCGCAGCAAGGTTTCGCTAAGGATAGCAGCCTATCAGCAACGCGCGAAGAGGTTCTTCGATTCAAAGGTTAGGCGAAGAGACTTCCAGGTCGGTGACCTTGTGTTAAAGGAAGTTCTTCTCGGTACCAGGGAACCAAGTGCGGGAGTGTGTAAAACCCCCCTCCAGTCAGGTATCCTCTGAGTATCCCTCAATGAGAATCCTGATGATACATGTCTGGAGAACGAGTTGTATTTAGAAAAAATCTATGTAAGGATAATAATAATAATATCCAAAACATGCATATAAAATGTCACGCAGGATCCAAACTTATAATTTGTAAACTTTAAGAAATTATACAATCAAAACATATTTATAGGGTGGAAGCTTCTAAAGGTATTTCACAAATATTTATCATTTACATTATTTACATCAAGATAAAAACATCGAGATGACAATAAATCATCTCCCCTCACGTGTAGTCCCACTGTCTCTAGCATCCCTCGCTTCTAGTCTACCTGCAAAGCAATCAACAATGAAAGGGTGAGCACTAATCGCTCAGTAAGGAATGATCCGTTTCATTCTGAATGTACTATTTGATCTTTATTTAAACATATTTATTAACACATCACTTATCTTTTACATCTAGGGATACTTCCCCTTTTATTACTAATTCATATGCTTTTCATCATTTTATCCCATGGCTATATAAACATCAATGTGTACACACACATCACATATCATGACATAACATCTAAAATCATCTAACATGAGTATAAATCATCTCATGATGTAAATAACATCATAACTCATGTAATGCAACTAAATGCATATGAAACATTTAACGTCTAGCCGATCGGACCTTTCTTAGCATCTTAAGCACTTCATATCATCTAGCCTCAAATTTCATCTAGAGCTCATATCATCGGGAGGCGTGCTTACGCGTTATTTAGCATCTAAAGCATATATTCATCTTTCCTCAACCGATATACGAGGATATGCTTACGCGTTTTCCATCATGTCTATATGCATCTCTATCATGTCTATTTGCATCTCTAACATCTTATGGCATGTAAATACATATTTTGGTGAGCTTAATACTTTTAATTCATCTATGGATTATCAATCCATTT
Source organism: Pistacia vera (assembly GCF_008641045.1). Classification (NCBI taxonomy): domain Eukaryota; kingdom Viridiplantae; phylum Streptophyta; class Magnoliopsida; order Sapindales; family Anacardiaceae; genus Pistacia; species Pistacia vera. The sequence continues at coordinate 718,245 of NW_022196274.1, forward strand.
ACATTACCTCTTGCTCACATACATCATCTTAAAACATGTATTACATTGCATCTTCATGCCATTTCATAACATTAATCATGCATTGACATCATGACCATGTATATCTTTCAAAGATCATCTAACTAATGGGTAAACATTAGTACATGGCATAATTACAATAATACATTAATAATCAATTCATAATCATAAGAATTGATTATGTTAAATCTTAAACTTTAATAACCAGTTTATGCTTCAGGCCATTTTCCATCCTTTTCTCAAACGAATTGGCTCTTGGCATAAACATAAAAGTTATAGGTCTGTGTCTTAGCTTTCTAATGCTTCAAGAATCATCTCATTTTGATTTTTATAACTCAAGTTATGGTCGAAATACAGAAGCAGGGTTAACAAAACCCCTAAGCCCATTAAATCCGAATTTTCATATTAACTATGCCACATCAATTCCTATTGACATTAACCAATAGGTTAACTTATGGATCAAATAAACCTCCCCTTAATAGTCTTTAACATCTTAAAGGAAGTGTAAAATCTCATTCCCATAATCATCCATTATTGCTATAACATTGTAAGCTAATGCAAACAACACATCAACACTTCTAATAGCAACCATTCAACACCATGTGGCCTCCAATACTACAATTTTTGCCACAATCAGTATCCACACTTCATTTTCTTCAATCAAACATAACAACTCATAAAACATAAAGAGCAATAACTTCATGTATAATGAATTCAAGGCAATAAGTAGAATAAATGAGTTCAACTACACTTGCCATCAACTAATTCTATGCCTTAAAGCCTTAATTTAAGGTTTCATAAAAATCTACAAACCCTAGCATAAACCCTAAAGTCATGGGAGGTTCTTCCTTACCTTTTTAAAGACTTCCTCCAACAAATCCTTTGCCTTTGACTTCTTTTACACCTTAATCCTACATATATAACATTATACCTCAACATCTACCTCAAATCTTCAAATCACATCAAAACTAAAGTTTTTAATCCTTACCTTAAACCCTTCAAATTGAAGATCCAAGGCTCCTATCTTGTTCTCCTTGAAAAATTATGCAAAACTCCTTGAAAACCTAGAGAAAGAAAGCTTGTTTCATGGAAGATTTGAGAGAAAATGGAAGAAATGTTGAAGAAAGGCTCTCTCCTTTGGCTTGAACGAATTTCATCTCATTTATAGGAAAATATTTCATTTATTTTCCAAAATTATGCAATTGGCCCAATTATTTTAATTGTATAACTCATAAGTCCTTAATTCTTCATATAAGGGCATTTTGGTCATTTCACACTAGACATAATTATTACTTAATTAATGCCATTAAATGCAATGAAGCCTACTCATCCTTGACTTTTTCAATGCTTATCCATAGGCAAAATAACCATTTTGCCCCTAAGCCTCTTTATGGATAATTGATTCATACCGTTCCAAATGAATTGACTATTTTGCCCTTAGTTAGATTTTATGCTTTTTAACATAAAATAAACATTTAAAGGACTATTTTGAGTTAGGAACATACCTTTGACATCTTGGGTATTACAGAGTGTTAGGACCAAACTGGGAAGGTCCATACCGCATCGACAAAGTGATAAGACCGAGGACTTATCATCTCAAAAGACTGAAGGATTCCAAAGTACCCCGAGCCTGGAATGCTGAGCACCTTCGACCATACTATTAGTAATTCTGAACTCAGTTTTCCTTGTAAATTAACTTGCGATTTGTGTAAATAATTTCCTTGTAAAGTGTCATTTTGTGCGCTTGTAACAATCTTCGCATGTAATCTTGTTCGTGTGAATATGTTATGTTATCACACTTGTTCTAGTAAATGTAAGCAATCAGGAAGTACTCATGTATAATAAAGCGAACAGAAATTGTAAAAGCAAAAATGTATTTCATTAATGAGGAGTACAACAGGCAAAATGACATGACTAAAAGTCCTAATCCGGCTCCTAAAAGGTTGACCTCATCGTCCTAGGGCTGGTCGGCTGAGGGTTTATCAAAGGCATGTCCCGAACCTCCTGCTCGGGAGGCCGCCGCTTCATCATCCTCCCGCGCCATGGATATAAGTGTATCCCGCCAGTCTTCCAGGAGGTTGGACATATCAAGTCGCGGATTCTTCTGTCGCAAGGCATAGATAGACTCGATCGCCCATTCGACAGCCTTCTCCTCGGCCTTCACTGCCTGATTCTGCATCTCTTCTGTCAAGGAAGCAACTTTTCCCCGACTTGCCTGGAGTTCAACTTCGAGAGCTTGCCTTCGCTTCTCAGAGGCATCCCTCTCTTGTTCTGTTCGCAAGGCCTGCAGAGAGGTCGCTTTGAGCTCCTGGTCCTTCTCCCCGACCTCCTTGGAGAGTCTGGCTATGGTCCTTTGTAGCTCATTTATTTCTTCTCCATGCTTCTCAAGCTGCGCTTTTTGAAAGTCCACCGTGCGAAGAGCCGCGTCTCTTTCGTTCAAGTACCAATTCGCCGACTCAGAAGACATGTTTTTCTCTGTTTCGGCGACTTCCAGGCTTCGCTTGAGCGTTGCGTTCTCTTCCTTCAGAGCAACCTCTCCCTTTGCGGCTCCTAGCTGAACCTTCTTCAGGGACATTCGCATGGAAAGAAGAGCCTGCGAACAAAGAAAGATAGAGTTAGCTAATCAAAAGAAGCTAAGGGTAGTCCACGTCGAGGACAGTTCGTTCACCTTGCTTAAGTGTTGGGTGTTAGATCGTTGTGGACTTTAGGTCCACGTCGCGGGAATCTGCGAACTGCTCAAATGATTTCGAGAGTCCGCATTCCAATAAGGCGTAGACCACCGGCTGCAGGTACTCCGACAGGTTCCCCAACGAGTCCAACACTGGAGTATTCTTCTTCATGCCTTCAGCAGTGGTCGTGTCGTCCATCGATTTCTTACCCGACCTCCTCACGTCTGGCCGTGACCTCTTGGGTTGATCGCCCTCAATTCGGTCTCTGACTCTTCGACCTGACTCTGTCTCTTTTTCTTTCGCTGGGCCGTTGTCTTCAGCCTCGGGCGAGCAGGCGATGGCTGGGAGACCTTCGTGGTTTGTATTGGTGAGTCCTCTGACAGTTGTGGCTGAGAAGTTCCAGAAGGTCGCGTCGGTGGGTCAGATGTTGCGCCTTCAGCGGAGGGAATGGTCGAAGCAGCATTGATCGCCTTAGCTTTTCTTGACCGAGGAAAATTGAGCGGCCTTCATCGCAGCTGCTCTGACTCCTTCGGAGGCATGGTGGCTGCATGCAAAGCATCGTTAGCAAATATATCTCATTTCATGACCAGAAAAGGACCAGTTTGTAGGACTTACTTAATGGGGGCTCTAACGACGCGTTTGCGTTGAAGAAACCGTATTTTTGTAAATTCGCGATCGTCATGAGTTTCTTCACGTCGCGCTTGTCCTCAGGTAGGGAGCCAAAATGCACGATCCTACTTGCATCGAAGAGCAGCCCTAAGTTGGTCATCTTGTTAACTGTCAGAAAGGAATCAGGTCGTTAGAAAGAGCACATTTCGAATGTAATGAATTTGTCCCCCCCCCCCCCCCCCCCAAAAAAAAAAAGAGAGAAGAAAAAGAGGCCTACTCGGTTCCTGGAAGCGGCAATGACCGTCATAGTGAAAGAAGAAAAACTTTGTTTCATAGGCCCCCGCGTTGCTCGGGTAACTGTGTATTTTCTCGGCAATAGTAGGTCGCTTGGACAAGTAATAAGAATCCTTGTCCTTGCTCTTTTTCAAAAAATACGAGCAACCGAGCTCCATCACGGTCAGCTCGCCCAGTCTATTCTCGTGACACGTGATGTACATTGCAATGGCAATGACGTACGCGTTCGGAGTCAGCTACATCGGCACGACCCCGAAGTGGTCCAAAAGCGACCTGATGAAAGGGTGGAAGGGGATCAGCCCCCCACCCTTGATGATCTCCTCGGAGATCGCGGCCAAACCACTTAGTGGGTATCGCGATGAGTGTGTCATGTCGAGGAAAGCGTCTACCTCGATACCGTGCTGTTTTATTACCCTCTCAAGCTCATCCCTGGTAAGTACCAAGAAGACCTCGAGAGGGATACTCGAAGCACCCTGCGGGGACAAACCGGTTCCCTGCTTAGATTTGGTTGTTGAGGGATCTATTTTGCTGGTCTGCAAAAGCGACAAGCAGAAGGGTCATTTAGCGGCCGTACTTTATTTCGTACAATGACGTGGGAGGAAACAAACTCCCTAAATCCCAAAGGAAACCCTAACGGCATGATTCGAGCCGCCATTCATGGCTCGAACCTGACCTAAGCATCTCGTCTCTGATGGGCTACCGGAAGACAGACGCCATTTAACCGTGGAAAATAATGAAACAAAAACAGAGAAAAGCTCTTAGCTCTCGGAGTATGAGAATAGCTTCCGCTTCGAATACTGGAAAAATGCTGGTTTGGAAGGCAGAGGTTCCAGGTTTGCGAAAATCTTTTACTCTCTGTGAAAAAGGCTCTGGTGACATTGCCTGAGAAAGATTTGAGGTTTTTATAACGTATGAATCAGCGTTTGGATTTCTTGGAATCGAAACGGCGTTTGGGCAGCAAAGGTTTCTCACCGTTGATCACGGCCACGTGTCACTCATAAGCGGGGAAGGGGAAGAGTGAGCGTCATGACTGAAGAAAGTCAAATCTTCATCTTTCTGTTAAAAAGCTCAAACGACGGCCATCTCTCTCAGAGAGCATTAATTGCGCCTCAATCTGCATTTAATGCTCTGGTAAGGGGGGTCGTTTCAACATGCCACGCATTTAATGTCCTAATAAGGCGTACTGTGTCAACGTACAATGCATTTAATGCATCTGGCTGGCACTTATCACGCACAAGGCACATCTGTTAGCGCAGAGACTGTTTTATTAAATGCGCCTATATCAAAAGCACAACAGGTGACATCTGACGAAATCAGGTGGCTCGTCCTCTGTAAACAATGATCATGCGAGGTCGTGTTCACAAAAAAGTGTCGTCCCGACCTACTTTCAAACAGGTTAAATCACTAGAATTTCCAGAATTTCCATAAATCACCTAATTGCGGCATGACTTGTAGTTTCCAAGGTTCAATTCTTAAACCTTAAAAACTAGGGGACTTTTGTTATGCTTGGGAAAATAGGGCTGACGTGGCACCCAATTAAGTGCGAAAGGTCAGACTTCGGGAAGAGTTTACTGACATTTTGGCGCAGCCGCGTCGTGTGATCATGGGTACACCAGCAGCCTGCTTCTGTCAGAATAGTGGGTGCATGTCAGGCCAGCCAGGAGCTGTGATGATCCCGCGTGTCCAATCCCTGTAGCAAATCATGTGAATTACTCTAGAAGATGGATAATGTGACATAAAGAAGGATTTGCACGGATCATCCCACCAACTTATAGATTCAGTGAACATTACCTCAATGCATCCCAATATAAGTTGAGAGCTCATTTCTCATTAAGGGGGATTCGCACATTTTTACTCTTGACCAGCCACTCTCTCTCTTTAGAATAGACAACATTTGATACTTTGTATTATCAGTGTAAAGTCAGTCGTCTAAAACGACCTGACCCTTATCATTAATACAAACATCAGTGGACGTAGGACTTGCTTCCTTAGCATCCGAACCACTTTAAAACTCATTTCTCACTGTATTTAGTGTCATTTCCCTTTCCAGTCACGTGTATCTTTTGGGCCAACTCAACATTTCACACGTGCGTTTTGTTGGTGTCAAAATCACGCATCAACAAATCTATATATGCATATTTAAGTACCCACAATCGATGACTATCGAAAGGGTGAATGACAAATGCTGCAATTAATCAGCTTTACCTCATCAAACTATCGAGAAATTTCTATGAGTTGTAACTTTGAAACACTAGTAAACAGTTAGCAAAAGCTTGCATAAGCAACCTTGGTGGCCTGGACTTGACCACACAATTTGCAGCTTGGAAAATATTTGTGACTCTAATTGAGACATGTGCATATAAAACACAAAGCTTGAGATATTTTAACTTGAAACAGAAGTGAAACAACTTGCATTGTGTTTATATAACAATATGCATATCAAAATTGTGGCCAAGGTTTCTCCATGGATTCAGCAAAAACTAAGACTCCGAAAACATGGAAATATAAATCATGTATATCTAAATTATAGCCACCATTTCCCCTCACGATGATGCCCTTGTGATCACGCCCCTCATAGGGCGCCATAATATCCGAGAATGTTAGTGGATAACGGAAGTGCTGTGAACATCTGTTCGCTTCAACTTTCGAAGAATGAATTTGGACGAGGCAGACCTGAAGCCTGCCTCGTTCCCTCTATATGCTTTACAGGGGACCACTGCTCCCCAGGGCACGATCTCACTCCCAGTCACGCGGGTGACTTCGAGAGGTAACAAGGGTAATTGATTTCTTGAGTGGATTGCCCTGCCTTTAATGGAATCCTAGGCCGACCTTGCTGAGACACTTCAAGACGGTCACTTCAATATACCATTTGAAGATAAAGTTCCCACCCCGAGGGATTGGGGAAGTTAGTGGGTCTCAGGCGCATCTCGGGACTGCTATGTGAAAGCAGTACGATGGCGTGCAAAGGCAAAGGCACCCACGCGACGATCACAACCAGACAATGGTGATTAGTGGATCGAGCCACAGCTTGGCCCAGCCGGATAATATAGATCCTCACATTCAGGACTGCCCTCCAGTGGGCCAGTTGAGGACCTGACTGAAGTACGGCAACCAGAACGAACCAAGCAGGTGTTAAGAATGGTAAATCCAATCCCCAGCTCGATCCCGAACTGACCAGCTTCCTCAGGAAAACATCGATGTGTTCGCATGGTCACACGCAATATGGTGGGATCAGCCGAATGTTTTTGCCATGCATTAAACATGACAGTGAAGCCAAGCCAGTTCGCTAAAAGAAGAGAGCGATGGACCCGAGCGATATGCTGCCTTGAAGCTTGACGTGGACACCTCCTCTGAAATGGATCCATCGAGAAGCACTCTATCCGACCGGGTTGCCAACCCGGTTCAGTAAAGAAGCCTAATGACAAATGGCGGACCTATGTCGACTTCACCGACCTCAACAAGGCATGTCCTAAGAAGCTTCCCCTTACCAAGAATTGACCAGCTCGTGGATGCCACCTCGAGGCACGAGCTACTAAGTTTTATGGACGCGTACTCGGGATATATCAAATTTGATGTACAAGCCGACGAAGAACATACATCTTTTATCACAGATCGGGATTGTACTGTTACAAAGTTATGTCATTCAGCCTCAAGAACGCTGGTGCAACTTACACGACTGGTTACCGAATGTTCTCTGAACATATAGGCAGATCGATGGAGGTCTACGTAGACGACATGCTGGTGAAGTTGCATGTCGCTTCAAATCACGTAGCACATCTCGTGAGATGTTCGGCATCCTCCGGCAGTACCGAATGAAGTTAAACCTGTCAAATGTTCATTCGAGTATCTCGGGAAAGTTCCTAGGGTCATGGTTAACCACGGGGAATTGAGATCAACCCAAAAAATCCAAGTTCTCCTCGATATGAAGAGGCGACCAAAAAAAACAAGTTATGAGCCTGAACGGGCTATAGCGGCGTTGAGTCGCTTCATATCGAGCTACAATCGCTGCTTGCCATTCTTCAATGTACTCAGGGCCAATAAAAGTTTGAATGGACTTCCGAGTGCAAACAAGCCTTCCAAAGAATAAAGGAACACCTCGGAAAGCCACCACTTCTGTCCAAACCTTTCCCACAAGAGATCCTCATTTTGTACCTGTCCGTCTCGAGTTCGCGATCAGTGCAACTTTAGTTCGGGAAGAGAACGAACGCAATGGCTAGTATATTACACGAACAACGTCTGTTGGATGTCAGATGCGGTATCCAAAATGAACGATTAGCATATGCCCTGCTGATCGCTTCCCGAAAGTTGCGACCTTACTTCCATGCCCATACAGTTCACGTATTGACTAATTACTCGCTCAGGCAGTCCTTCAAAAACTGGAGGCATCGGGTAATTGCTCAAATAGGCCATGGAACTCAGCCAGTTTGATCTCCATTACAAACCAAGAGCAACTATTAAGGGTAGGCTGTTGCTGACTTATATCAGAGTTCTCGCATCATCCAGCGAACGAGTCAGAACAGCCCAATGAAGTCATCCAGGAAACTGTTCAAAATCTCTGACCTAGAACCTCTACGTCGTGGATCATCAAACAGAAAGGGCCGAGCGGGTCTTCTCTTTTAAGTCCCGAAGGGGCCCCATTCATGGCATTCTCTGGTTCAGTTTCAAAGCAACCAATAATGAGGCCAAGTATGAAGCTCTACTCGTTGGACTCAGGTTGCTAGGGGAAATGGGCGCAATCGCAATCAGCGTCCACAGTGACTCCATGCTGGTTGTTAACCAGATTTTGGAGAGTATCAAGCCAAGGAAGATAACATGATCAATATTTTGAAGAAAGCTAAGGCCGCACTCGAGCCGTTCAAGCACTTCACGATCACTCAATTCCTAGAGAAAACATTCTGTGGCGGACCCCTTGGCAAGGATAACCTCATCATTAGACTCGAATGTACCAGAGAACATTCCTGTTCGATTCATCTAAATCCCCAGTATCAGCCCAATCGAACAGGCCGTGAATGTAACGGGCTCAGCTCATGGATGACCCCATTACTCGGTATCTCAAGGATGGATCTTGCTTGACGATAAGGTCGAGGCAAGGGTTCGCACAAGATCTGTTCGCTACACCCTCATCAAGACTATTTACAGCGAGGGTTTAGTGCCCTTTCCTCTGATGTGCACTAGCGAAGAAGCGGATTACATTATGAGGGAGATACATGAAGATCTGCGGTAATCACACCGCCGCGCGATCTCTTGCGAACAAGGTTGTTCGTCAGGGGTACAATTGGCCCCGATCCAAGATGACACCAACAACTTTGTCAAAAGGTGTGATAAGTGCCAGCGGTTCGCGAATATACCGCGAGCTCCCTCCCAACTTAACCATGACTAGCCCCTGACCTTTTTCCATGTGGGGGATCGATCTCATTGGTCCCATGCCAGTTGTAAAGGGGAGTCAAATATGTTGTGGTCGCGGTAGATTACTTCACCAAATAGGTGGAAGTCAAACTGCTAGCCGTGATCACGATCAAAGCTCAAAGACTTTGTTTTCAAGAATATCATGTGCCGCTTCGGAATTCCTCATACCTTCATCTCGGATAATGGGAAACAGTTCAACAACGAGAAATTCAAGCAATTTTGTGACGAGTTGGGCATCCATAAAAAATTCGCCTTAGTCGCAAGACCGCAAGCAAATGGCCAAGTTGAAGCTGTCAACAAACATCAAGCACACTCTGAAGGCCAAACTTGGCACAGCCAAAGGAATTGGGCCGACACCTCCCCGAAGTCCTATGGGCGTACAGAACAACTCTAAGAACCTCCACCTCAGGAACACCTTTTTCGCTAGCATACGGATGCGACGGATCCCTGTAGAGGTAGAACTGTTCACTTCGGAGGGACTTGTACAATGAGGCCGACAACGAAGCACTTATGGGAGCAAGCCTAAACCTTGTTGAAGAACATCGCAGCAAGGTTTCGCTAAGGATAGCAGCCTATCAGCAACGCGCGAAGAGGTTCTTCGATTCAAAGGTTAGGCGAAGAGACTTCCAGTCGGTGACCTTGTGTTAAAGGAAGTTCTTCTCGGTACCAGGGAACCAAGTGCGGGAGTGTGTAAAACCCCCCTCCAGTCAGGTATCCTCTGAGTACCCTCAATGAGAATCCTGATGATACATGTCTGGAGAACGAGTTGTATTAGAAAAAATCTATGTAAGGATAATAAATATTCCAAAACATGCATAAATGTCACCAGGATCCAAACTTATAATTTGTAAACTTTAAGAAATTATACAATCAAAACATATTTATAGGGTGGAAGCTTCTAAAGGTATTTCACAAATATTTATCATTTACATTATTTACTCAAGATAAAAACATCGAGATGACATAAATCATCTCCCCTCACGTGTAGTCCCACTGTCTCTAGCATCCCTCGCTTCTAGTCTACCTGCAAAGCAATCAACAATGAAAGGGTAGGCACTAATCGCTCAGTAAGGAATGATCCGTTCATTTGAATGTACTATTTGATCTTTATTTAAACATATTTATTAACACATCACTTATCTTTTACATCTAGGGATACTTCCCCTTTTATTACTAATTCATATGCTTTTCATCATTTCATTCCATGGCTATATAACATCAATGTGTACACATACAAATAAGTATGTAAACATAGTACACGCACATCACATATCATGACATAACATCTAAAATCATCTAACAGGAGTATAAATCATCTCATGATGTAAATAACATCATAACTCATGTAATGCAACTAAATGCATATGAAACATTTAACGTCTAGCCGATCAGACCTTTCTTAGCATCTTAAGCACTTCATATCATCTAGCCTCAAATTTCATCTAGACCTCATATCATCGGAGGGCGTGCTTATCGTTATTAGCATCTAAAGCATATTTATCTTTCCTCAACCGGTATACGAGGATATGCTTACGCGTTTTCCATCGTGTCTATATGTCACTCTATCATGTCTATTTGCATCTCTAACATCTTATGGCATGTAAATACATATTTTGGTGAGCTTAACTTTTAATTCTCTATGGATTATCAATCCATTTACATTACCTCTGCTCACATACATCATCTTAAAACATGTATTATATTGCATCTTCATGCCATTTCATAACATTAATCATGTATTAACATCATGACCATGTATACTTTCCAATATCATCTAACTAATGGGTAAACATTATACATGGCATACTTACAATAATACATTAATAATCAATTCATAATCATAAGAATTGATTATGTTAAATCTTAAACTTTAATAACCAGTTTATGCTTCAGGCCATTTTCCATCCTTTTCTCAAACGAATTGGCTCTTGGCATAAACATAAAAGTTATAGGTCTGTGTCTTATCTTTCTAATGCTTCAATAATCATCTCATTTTGATTTTTATAACCAAGTTATGGTCGAAATACAGAAGCAGGGTTAACAAAACCTCCAAGCTCACTAAATCCGAATTTTCATATTAACTATGCTACATCAATTCCTATTAACATTAACCAATAGGTTAACTTATGGATCAAATAAACCTCCCTTAATAGTCTTTAACATCTTAAAGGAAGTGTAAAATCCATTCCCTAATCTCTATTATTGCTATAACATTGTAAGCTAATGCAAACAACACATCAACACTTCTAATAGCAACCATTCAACACCATGTGGCCTCCAATACTACAATTTTTGCCACAATCAGTATCCACACTTCATTTCTTCAATCAAACATCACAACTCATAAAACATAAATAGCAATAACTTCATGTACAATGAATTCAAGTCAATAAGTAGAATAAAGAGTTCAACTACACTTGCCATCAACTAATTCTATGCCTTAAAGCCTTAATTTAAGTTTATAAAAATAACAAACCCTAGCATAAACCCTAAATCATGGGAGGTTCTTCCTTACCTTTTTTAAGACTTCCTCCAACAAATCCTTTGCCTTTGACTTCTTTTACACACTTAATCCTACATATATAACATTATACCTCAACATCTACTCAAATCTTCAAATCACATCAAAACTAAAGTTTTTAATCCTTACCTTAAACCCTTCTAATTGAAGATCCAAGGCTTCTAGCTTGTTCTCTTGAAAAATTATGCAAAACTCCTTGAAAACCTAGAGAAAGAAAGCTTGTTTCATGGAAGATTTGAGAGAAAATGGAAAATGTTGAAGAAATGCTCTCTCCCTTGGCTTGAACGAATTTCATCTCATTTATAGGAAAAATTTTATTTATTTTCCAAAATTATGCTATTGGCCCAATTATTTTAATTGTATACTTATAAGTCCTTAATTCTTCATATAAGGGCATTTTGGTCATTTCACACTAGACATAATTATACTTAATTAATGCCTTAAATGCATGAAGCCTATTCATCCTTGACTTTTTCAATGCTTATCTATAGGCAAAATAACCATTTTGCCCCCAAGCCTTTCTATGGATAATTGATTCATACCGTTCCAAATTTGACTATTTGCCCTTAGTTGATTTATGCTTTTTAACATAAAATAAACATTTAAAGGACTATTTTGAGTTAGGAACATACCTTTGACATCTTGGGTATTACAGAGTGTTAGGACCAACTGGGAAGGTCCATACCTCGACAAAGTGATAAGACCGAGGACTTATCATCTCAAAAGACTGAAGGATTCCAAAGTACCCCGAGCCTGGAATGCTGAGCACCTTCGACCATACTATTAGTAATTCTGAACTCAGTTTTCCTTGTAAATTAACTTGCGATTTGTGTAATAATTTCCTTGTAAAGTGTCATTTTGTGCGCTTGTAACAATCTTCGCATGTAATCTTGTTCGTGTGAATATGTTATGTTATCACACTTGTTCTAGTAAATGTAAGCAATCAGGAAGTACTCATGTATATAAAGCGAACAGAAATTGTAAAAGCAAAAATGTATTTCATTAATGAGGAGTACAACAGGCAAAATGACATGACAAAAGTCCTAATCCGGCTCCTAAAAGGTTGACCCATCGTCCTAGGGCTGGTCGGCTGAGGGTTTATCAAAGGCATGTCCCGAACCTCCTGCTCGGGAGGCCGCCGCTTCATCATCCTCCCGCGCCATGGATATAATGTATCCCCCAGTCTTCCAGGAGGTTGGACATATCAAGTCGCGGATTCTTCTGTCGCAAGGCATAGTAGACTCGATCGCCCATTCGACAGCCTTCTCCTCGGCCTTCACTGCCTGATTCTGCATCTCTTCTGTCAAGGAAGCAACTTTTCCCGACTTCCTGGAGTTCAACTTCGAGAGCTTGCCTTCGCTTCTCAGGCATCCTCTCTTGTTCTGTTCGCAAGGCCTGCAGAGAGGTCGCTTTGAGCTCCTGGTCCTCTCCCCGACCTCCTTGGAGAGTCTGGCTATGGTCCTTTGTAGCTCATTTATTTCTTCTCCATGCTTCTCAAGCTGCCTTTTTGAAAGTCCACCGTGCGAAGAGCCGCGTCTCTTTCGTTCAAGTACCAATTCGCCGACTCAGAAGACATGTTTTTCTCTGTTTCGGCGACTTCCAGGCTTCGCTTGAGCGTTGCGTTCTCTTCCTTCAGAGCAACCTCTCCCTTTGCGGCTCCTAGCTGAACCTTCTCAGGGCATTCGCATGGAAAGAAGAGCCTGCGAACAAAGAAAGATAGAGTTAGCTAATCAAAGAAGCTAAGGGTAGTCCACGTCGAGGACAGTTCGTTCACCTTGCTTAAGTGTTGGGTGTTAGATCGTTGTGGACTTTAGTCCACGTCGCGGAATCTGCGAACTGCTCAAATGATTTCGAGAGTCCGCATTCCAATAAGGCGTAGACCACCGGCTGCAGGTACTCCGACAGGTTCCCCAACGAGTCCAACACTGGAGTATTCTTCTTCATGCCTTCAGCAGTGGTCGTGTCGTCCATCGATTTCTTACCCGACCTCCTCACGTCGGCCGTGACCTCTTGGGTTGATCGCCCTCAATTCGGTCTCTGACTCTTCGACCTGACTCTGTCTCTTTTTCTTTCGCTGGGCCGTTGTCTTCAGCCTCGGGCGAGCAGGCGATGGCTGGAGACCTTCGTGGTTTGTATGGTGAGTCCTCTGACAGTTGTGGCTGAGAAGTTCCAGAAGGTCGCGTCGGTGGGTCAGATGTTCGCCTTCAGCGGAGGAATGGTCAGCAGCATTGATCGCCTTAGCTTTTCTTGACCGAGGAAAATTGAGCGGCCTTCATCGCAGCTGCTCTGACTCCTTCGGAGGCATGGTGGCTGCATGCAAAGCATCGTTAGCAAATATATCTCATTTCATGACCAGAAAGGACCAGTTTGTAGACTTACTTAATGGGGGCTCTAACGACGCGTTTGCGTTAAGAAACCGTATTTTGTAAATTCGCGATCGTCATGAGTTTCTTCACGTCGCGCTGTCCTCAGGTAGGGAGCCAAAATGCACGATCCTACTTGCATCGAAGAGCAGCCCTAATTGTCATCTTGTTAACTGTCAGAAAGGAATCAGGTCGTTAGAAAGAGCACATTTCGAATGTAATGAATTTGTTCCCCCCCCCCCCCCCCCCAAAAAAAAAAAGAGAGAAGAAAAGAGGCCTACTCGGTTCTGGAAGCGGCAATGACCGTCATAGTGAAAGAAGAAAAACTTTGTTTCATAGGCCCCCGCGTTGCGCGGTACTGTTTACAGATTCAGTGATCATTACCTCAAGGCATCCCACTATAAGTTGAGAGCTCCTCTCTCATTAAGGGGATTTACACATTTACTCTTGACCAACCTCTCTCTCTCTCTCTCTCTCTCTCTCTCTTTCTAGAATAGACAACATTTGATACCTTGTATTCTCAGTGTAAAGTCAGTCGTCTAAAACGACCTGACCGTTGTCATTAATAAAAACATCAGTGGATGTAAGACTTGCTTCTTTAGCATCCGAACCACTTTAAAACTCCTTTCTCATTGCATTTACTGTCATTTTCCTTTCCATTCACATGTGTCTTTTGGGCCAACTCACATTTAACACGTGCGTTTTGTTGCTGTCAAAATCACGCATCAATAGTTTGGCGCTAGAAGGAGGGCTGATTTAGTGTTCATCCTTCATTAGGAGAATCTCCAACCTACCGGTCCTATAACAATGAATGGCCCGCCATCCAGAACCTAAGCAAACCAACCAGGGCATTGAGGGGCTCCCCCAAGTTCAGGGGGACACTTATTCCAAAAAACCTTCAACCCCGCAAAATGCTGCAGGAGATATCCTATCAAGTTCACAGCTTGACCCCACTATTAGAAGCTACCTGGAGAGGTTTGACAATACTCTCCAGATGGTCAACCGAAGACTGGACCGTTTGGACCAAGGCATGCCATCCAAGTCAGCTGCGACGGTGCAACCGCCAAAAATGCCTGTAGGTCGTGCGAAAGCACGACAAAAGGAAATAGCCCGTGCCGCGAGCACTGCAGCGCGTAGACGAAAGGGTAAGCAAGTAGCAAAAAACAAGCCCATGAGCTCCAAAGGGCCAGCAAACTTTGACCGTGTCCCAAGCAGAATACCAGTCTCATTGAGACTCGATGAAAGGACGCAGCCCGAGCTGTCCCATGCCACGTCGCAAGTGCACACCCATAAAAGTGCTGGACGGGGCGATTCCTATCACCGCCCACAAAACGATCCTTATAGTCACTGTGCGAGAGGGTCCCACACTTCGCGGGGTGGTTCTTACCACCACGAAAGTCATGAAAATACCCCGCACCTTTCATCGCCATCACGCGCCTCTAACCAGCGTGTGTCGAGAGTGGCCGGAACTGCCGGCTGAGGCGAAGATGAACCCGACCCCCAGACTTTCCTCAACCATAATCACGAGGGTTGAACTCGCATAGGTGAAAACAATCCCCAAGCGGCTCCATTGCCGCAAATTGAGGAGCTGTAGGGAGCTCTAGACATACTATGAGCTCAGCAAAACGAGCAAGGGCAGGTCGCATTTGCGTCCCCCTTCTCTACCAAAGTGTTAGCCGCTCCACTCTCACCAGGATTCAGGATGCCCGACATGTGGGCTTTTGATGGGAACTTTGATCCGCAAGATCATTTGTATGAATTTAACGACCTAATGGAGCTTCACCAGGTCTCAGATCTAGCAAAATGCTGTTGTTTGGCAGTGACTTTGACCTCTCATGCCAAACAGTGGTTCAGGTCGCTCCCAGCGGGATTGATCAGTTTGTGGCCTTAGATAAGCGCGACGTTCCTAAGGCATTTTCAAGCAAATCGGAAGTTCTCAATGCCTTTGAGCTACCTCAGCAATATAAGGCAAGAAAGGGATGAATCCCTCCAGTCCTACATTGACCGTTTTCACAGAGAACTCAACAAGGTGGCTCATACTCCCGAAGAGTCTGTTCGGACTCTCATCATAGCCGGAGTCCATCCACAGACCGACATGTGGAAAGAATTACAAGTTGAGGATGATGTTTCCCTCATTGGATTCTATAATCTTGCGGAGAAGTACCTCCGGATAGAAAATTCATTGGTGGCACTCCGCCGTCGCGACCATGGTGCTTCGGGCAGTACACCTCGTCGGCAAGATAATAGAAGAGCTGATCGTAGGGGGGACGCAGACGGTCAACAAAGAGGGAAGAAACCTCGTTACGAGCCCAAAAAGTCCTATGCTCCCGTCCCTCGTCGCGATCACGACAAAAACCAATCTACTCCACTGAACACATCTGTATTGGCTATTCTTGATAAATCCAAGGAGGCCAGCCTGCTCGGAGAGCCCGAGCCCATGAAAACTCCCGCGACAGCCAGAAATAATAAAAAATATTGTCATTATCATTGGGACAATGGGCACCATACCGATGAATGCCGAGCTCTCAAGCAGGCGATCGAAAACCTTATCAAGCAGGGACATTTCAAGGAGTATATTGATGACTCTACTCCCTCACAAGAGAAAAATCAGGGGGAGCCAAGTAAGAAGCGCCGCGATCAGAAAGGAGTGTGCACCCTAAATTTAATTTTCAGGGGACCGCACTTCGTGGGAAACTCGCGAGGTGCCCAAGAAAGGTATGCTCGCGAGGCACATCACGAGCCCATTAGAGCGATGAGCGTGGCACAGCGACCACAGAAGGTTCACCGGGAGGAGAAAATTTTCTTCTCCGAAAAAGATGCGGCCCAGCTACATCATCCTCACGATGATGCCCTTGTGATCACGCCCCTTATAGGGTGCCATAATATCTAGAGAATGTCAGTGGATAACGGAAGTGCTGTGAACATCCTGTTTGCTTCAACTTTCAAAAGAATGAATTTGGATGAGGCAGACCTGAAGCCAGCCTCATTCCCTCTATATGGCTTCACAGGGGACCACTTGCTCCCCAAGGGCACGATCTCACTCCCAGTCACGCTGGGTGACTTCGACGAGGTGACTAGAGTAATTGAGTTCTTGGAGTGGATTGCCTATCTGCCTTTAATGGAATCCTAGGGCGACCTTTGCTGAGACACTTCAAGGCGGTCACTTCAATATACCATTTGAAGATGAAGTTCCCAACCCCGACGGGGATTGAGGAAGTTAGCGGGTCTCAGCGCGTAGCTCAGGACTGCTATGTGAAAGCAGTATAGATGGCGTGCAAAGGCAAAGGCACCTTACGTGGCGATCATAACCAAACAATGGTGATTAGCCGGATCGAGCCACAGCTTGGCCCAGCCAAGGATAATATAGATCCTCGCATTCAGGACTACCCTTCCAGTGGGCTAGTTGAGGACCTGACTGAAGTACTGCTTGACCAGACCGAACCAAGCAGGGTGCTAAGGATGGGTAAAAATCTCAATCCCCAGCTTGCTACCGAACTGACTAGCTTCCTCAGAGAAAACATCGATGTGTTCACATGGTCGCACGCAGATATGGTTGGGATCAGCCTGAATGTTATTTGCCATGCATTAAACATCGATAGTGAAGCCAAACCAGTTCGCCAAAAGAGAAGAGC
The DNA here is from genome assembly GCF_008641045.1 of Pistacia vera. Classification (NCBI taxonomy): domain Eukaryota; kingdom Viridiplantae; phylum Streptophyta; class Magnoliopsida; order Sapindales; family Anacardiaceae; genus Pistacia; species Pistacia vera. Next base: position 735,757 of record NW_022196274.1, read on the forward strand.
GATGGACCCGGAGCGATATGCTGCCTTGAAGCTTGAGGTGGGTAACCTCCTTCGAAATGGATCCATCTAAGAAGCACTCTATCCGACCTGGGTTGCCAACCCAGTTCTAGTAAAGAAGCCTAACGGCAAATGGCGGACCTGTGTCGACTTCACCAACCTCAACAAGGCATGTCCGAAAGATAGTTTTCCCTTTCCAAGAATTTACCAGCTCGTGGATGCCACCTCGGGGCACGAACTACTAAGTTTTATGGACGCGTACTCGGGATATAATCAAATTCTGATGTACGGGCCAAACGAAGGGCATACATCTTTTATTACAGATCGATGACTGTACTGCTACAAAGTTATGCCCTTCGGCCTCAAGAACGTTAGTGCAACTTACCAGCGATTGGTTAACCGGATGTTCTCTGAACAGATAGGTAGATCGATAGAGGTCTACGTAGACGACATGCTAGTGAAGTCGCATGTCGCTTCAGATCATGTAGCACATCATGTTCGGCATCCTCCGGCAGTACCGAATGAAGTTGAACCCCCTCAAATGTTCATTTGAAGTATCTTCGGGAAAATTCCTAGGGTACATGGTTAACCAGCGGAGAATTGAGATCAATTTGGAAAAAATCCAAGCTCTCCTCGATATGAAGAGCCCGACCAACAAAAAACAGGTTATGAGCCTGAACGGGCGTATAGCGACGCTAAGTCGCTTCATATCGAGGCTAACAAATCGCTGCTTGCCATTCTTCAATGTACTCAGGGCCAATAAGAAGTTCGACTGGACTCTCGAGTGCGAACAGGCCTTCCAGAGAATAAAGCAACACCTCGGAAAGCCACCACTTCTGTCCAAACCTCTCCCACAAGAGATCCTCATTTTGTACCTGTCCGTCTTGCAGTTTGTGGTCAGTGCAGCTCTAGTTTGGGAAGAGAACGAAACGTAATGGCCAGTATATTACATGAGCAAGCGTCTGTTGGATGTCGAGATGTGATATCCGGAAGTGGAGCGATTAGCCTATGCCCTGTTGATCGCTTCTCGAAAGTTGTGACCTTACTTTCATGCCCATACAGTTTACGTATTGACTAATTACCCGCTCAGGCAGGTCCTCCAAAAACCAGAGGCGTCTGGAAAATTGCTCAAATGGGCCATGGAACTCAGCTAGTTCGGTCTCCATTACAAACCAAGAGCAACTATTAAAGGGCAGGCTGTTGCCGACTTCATATCAGAGTTCTCGCATCATCCAGCGAACGAGTCAGAACAGCCCAACGAAGTCATCTAGGAAACTGTTCAAAATCTCTCGACCTGGACCCTCTACGTCGATGGATCATCGAACAGAAAGAGGGCTGGAGTGGGCCTTCTCTTGTTGAGTCCCGAAGGGGCTAGTATTCATGGCATTCTCTGGTTCAGTTTCAAAGCAACTAATAATGAGGCCGAGTATGAAGCTTTGCTCGCTGGACTCAGGTTGGCCAGGGAAATGGGCGCAATCGCGATCAACATCCATAGTGACTCCATGCTGGTCGTTAACTAGATTTTAGGAGAGTATCAAGCCAAGGAAGATAACATGATCAATTATCTGAAGAAAGCTAAGGCCGCACTCGAGCCGTTCAAATACTTCACGATCACTCAGATCCCCAGAGAAAACAATTCTATGGCGGACGCCTTGGCAAGGATAGCCTCATCATTAGACTCGGATGCACCGGAGAACATTCTTGTTCGATTCATCGAAATCCCCAGTATCAGCCTAATCGAACAGGTCGTGAATGTAACGGGTTCAGACTCATGGATGACCCCATTACTCGGTATCTCAAGGATGGGACCTTGCCTGACGATAAGGTCGAAGCAAGGGTTCTGCGAACAAGATCTACTTGCTACACCCTCATCGGAGACCAGCTGTACAGGTGAGGGTTTAGTGCCCCTCTCCTTCGATGTGTAATCAGTGAAGAAGCGGATTACATCATGAGGGAGATACATGAAAGGATATGTGGTAATCACACTGCCACGCGATCTCTTGCGAACAAGGTTGTTCGTCAGGGGTATTATTGGCCCCGAATCCAAGATGATGCCTACAACTTTGTCAAAAGGTATGACAAGTGCCAACGGTTCGCGAATATACTACGAGCTCCCTCCCACGAACTGATAACCATGACTAGCCCCTGGCCTTCTTCCATGTGGGGGATCGATCTCATCGGTCCCATGCCAATTGATAAAAGGGGAGTCAAATATGTCGTGGTCGCAGTAGATTACTTCACCAAATGGGTGGAAGCCGAACCGCTAGCCGCGATCACGACCAGAAAGCTCAAAGACTTCGTTTTCAAGAATATTATGTGCCGCTATAGAATTCCTCATACCCTCATCTCGGATAATGGGAAACAGTTTGACAACGAGGAATTCAAACAGTTTTGCGATGAGTTGGGCATCCATAAAAGATTCACCTCAGTCGCAAGGCTATAAGAAAATGGCCAAGTTGAAGCTGTCAACAAAAAACATCAAGCACACTCTGAAGGCTAAACTTGGCGCAGCCAAAGGGAATTGGACCGACGACCTCCAAGAAGTCCTATGGGCATACAGAACTACTCCAAGAATCTCCACCTCAAAAACACCATTTTCACTAGCATACGGATGTGAAACGATGATCCTGTAGAGGTGGGAACTAGTTCACTTCGGAGGGACTTGTACAATGAGGCCGGCAACGAAGCACTTATGAGAGCAAGCCTCGACCTTGTTGAAGAACATCGCAGCAAGGCTTCGCTAAGGATAGTAGCCTATCAGCAATGCGCGAAGAGGTTCTTCGATTCAAAGGTCAGGCGAAGAGACTTCCAGGTCGGCGACCTTGTGTTAAAGGAAGTTCTTCTCGGTACCAAGGAACCAAGTGCGGTAGTGTTAGGACCAAACTGGGAAGGTCCATACTGCATTGACAAAGTGATAAGACCGGGGACTTATCATCTCAAAAGGCTGAACGGTTCCAAAGTACCCCGAGCTTGGAATGCTGAGCACCTTCGACCATATTATCAGTAATTCTGAACTCAGTTTTCCTTGTAAATTAACTTGCGATTTGTGTGAATAATTTCCTTGTAAAGTGTCATTTTGTGCGCTTGTAACAATCTTCACATGTAATCTTGTTCGTGTGAATGTGTTATGTTATCACACTTGTTCCAGTAAATGTAAGCAATCAAGAAGTACTCATGTATAATAAAGCGAACAAAAATTGTAAAAGCAGAAATGTATTTCAATAATGTGGAGTACAATAGGAAAAATGGCATGACTATAAGCCCTAATCCGGCTCCCAGAGGGTCGACCTCGTTGTCCTAGGGCTGGTCGGCTGAGGGTTTATCCAAGGCGTGTCCCGAACCTGCTGCTCGGGAGGCTGCCGCTTCATCATACTCCCGCGCCATGGACATAAGTGTATCTCGCCAGTCTTCCGGGAGGTCGGACATGTCAAGTCACGGATTCTTCGGTCGCAAGGCATAAATAGACTCGATCGCCCATTCGGCGACCTTCTCCTCGACCTCCACTGCCTGATTCTGCATCTCTTGTGTCAAGGAAGCCACTTTTCCTTGACTTGCCTGAAGTTCAACTTCGAGAGCTTGCCTTAGCTTCTTGGAGGCGTCCCTCTCTTGTTCTATTCGCAAGGCCTGTAGAGAGGTCACTTTGAGCTCCTGGTCCTTCTCCCCGGCCTCCTTGGAGAGTTTGGCTATGTTCCTTTGTAGCTCCTTTATTTCCTCTCCATGCTTCTCGAGCTGCGCTTTTTTGGAAATCCACCGTATGAAGAGCCGCGTCTCTTTCATTTAGGTACCTATTTGCTGACTCAGAAGACTGGTTTCTCTCTGTTTTGGCGGCTTCCAAGCTCCGCTTGAGCGTTGCGTTCTCTTCCTTCAGAGCAACGCCTCCCTTTGCGGCTCCTACTTGAACCTTCTCCAGAGACATTCGCATGGAAAGAAGAGCCTGCGAACAAAGAAAGATAGAGTTAGATAATCAAAAGAAGCTAAGGGTAGTCCTCACCGAGGACAGTTCGTTCACCTTGCTTAAGTGTTGGACCGATGTGGACATTAAGTCCATGTCGCTGGAATCTGCGAACTGCTCAAATGATTCTGAGAGTACGTATTCCAATAAGGCATAGACCACCAGCTGCAGGTACTCCGGTAGGTTCCCCAACGAGTCCAACACTGGAATATCCTTCTTCGTGGCTTCAGCAGTGGTCGTGTCGTCCATCGGTTCCTCACCCGACCTCCTCACGTCTAGCAGCGACCTCTTTGATTGATCGCCCTCAGATTCGGTATCTGACTCTTCAACTTGAATCTGTCTCCTCTTCTTTTGCTGGGCCGTTGTCTTTAGCCTCGGGTGAGCAGGCGACAACTGGGAGACCTTCGTGGTTCATATTGGTATGTCCTTTGACGGTTGTGCCTGAGAAGTTCCAAAAGGTTGCGTCGGTGGGCCCGATGTTATGCCTTCAGCCAGGGGAACGGTTGGAGCAGCATCGGTCGCTTTGGCTTTTCTTGTCCGAGGGAAATTGAGCGGCCTTCGTCACGGCTGCTCTGACTTATTTGGAGGCATGGTCTCTGCATGCAAAGCATCATTAGCAAAGATATCTCATTTCACGACCAGAAAGGGACTAGTTAGCAAGACTTACTCAATGGGGGCTCTAACGACGCGTTTGCGTTGAAGAAACCATATTTCCGCAAATTTGCGGTCATCACGAGTTTCTTCGCGTGGCGCTTGTCCTCGGGTAGGCAGCTGAAATGCACGATCCTACTTCTATCAAAGAGCAGCCCTAAGTCAGTCGTCTTGTTAACTGTCAGAAAGGAATTAGGTCGTTAGAAAGAGCACATTTCCAGTGTAATGAATTTGTCAAAAAAAAGAAAAAAAAAAGAAAAAAGAAGAGAGGCCTACTCGGTTCCTAAAAGCGGCAATGGCCGTCATAATGAAAGAAGAAAAACTTCGTTTCATAGGCCCCCACGTTGCTCGGGTAACTATGTATCCCCTCAGCGATAGTAGGTCGCCTGGACAAGTAGTAAGAGTCCTTGTCCTTGCTCTTTTTTAAAAAATACGAGCATTTGACCTCCGTCATGGTCAGCTTGCCCAGCTCGTTCTCGTGGCACGCGATGTACATTGTAACGATAATGACGTACGCGTTCGGAGTCAACTGTATCGGCGCGACCCCGAAGTGGTCCAAAGGCGACTTGATGAAAGGGTGGAAGGGGATCAGTCCCCCACCCTTGATGATCTACTCGGAGACCGCGGCCAGACCACTTAGAGGGTATAGCGATGAGTGTGCCACGTCGAGGAAAGCGTCCACCTCGATACCATACTGTTTTATTACCCTCTCGAGCTCATTCCCTGTAAGTACCGAGACGACCTCGATAGGGATACTTGGAGCACCTTGTGGGGACGAACTGGTTTCCTGTTCGGATCTGGTTGTTGAGAGGTCCATTTTGCTGGTCTGCAAAAGCGATAAGCAGAAAGGTCATTTAGCCGCCGTACGCTATTTCATACGATGATGTGGGAGGAAACAAACTCCTTAAATCCTAAAGGAAACCCTAATGGCATGATTTGAGCCGCCATTCATGGCTCGAACCCAACCTAAGCATCTTGTCTCCGATAGGCTACCGGAAGACAGACGCCGTTCAACCATGGAAAATAATGAAACAAAAACAGGGAGAAGCTCTTACCTCTCGGAGTATGAGAATAGCTTCTGCTTCGAATACTGGAAAAATGCTGGTTTAAAAGGCAGAGGTTTTAGGTTTGCGAAAATCTTTTACTCTCTAAGAAAAAGGCTCTGGTGACATTGCCTGAGAAAGACTCGAGGTTTTTATAGCGTATGAATCGGCGTTTGGATTTCTTGGAATCGAAATGGCGTTTGGGCAACAAAGGTTTCTCACCGCTGATCACGGCCACATGTCGCGCATCAGCGGGGAAGAGTGAGCATCACGATTGGATAAAGTCAAACCTTTATCTTTCCCCTTGAAAAGCTCAAACGATGGCCATCTCTCTTTCTCAGAGCATTAATTGCATCTCAAATCTACATTTAATGCTCTGATAAGGGGCGTCGTTCCAATTTATAATGCATTTCATGTCCTGATAAGGCGTATTGTGTCAGTGTACAATGCATTTAATGCATCTGGCTGGCACTTATCACACACAGGGCACATCTGTCAGTGTAGGGACTGCTTCATTAAATGCACCCATATCAAAAGAACAACAGGTGATGTTTGACGAAATCAGGTCGCTCGTCCCCTGCAAACAATGAACACACGAGTTCGTGCTAAAAAAAGTGCCATCCCGACCTACTTTCAGACAGGTCGGAATCACCAGAATTTCCAGAATTTCCAAGAATCATCCAATTGCGGCATGACTTGTAGTTTCCAAGGTTTGATTCTCAAACCTTAAAAACTAGGGGACATCTGTTATGCCTGGGAAAATAGGGCTGATGTGGCGCCCAGTTAAGTGTGAAAGGTCAGACCTCGGGAAGAGTTTACTGACATTCTAGTGCAGCCGTGTCGTGTGATCATGGTTGCACCCATAGCCGACTTCCGTCAGAATAGTGGGTGCACGTCAGCCCAGCCAAGAGTCGTGATGATCCCACGTGTCCAATTCCTATAGCAAATCACATGAATTACTCTAGAAGATGGATAATGTGACATAAAGAAGGATTTGCACGGATCATCCCACCAACTTACAGATTCAGTGATCATTACCTCAAGGCATCCCACTATAAGTTGAGAGCTCCTCTCTCATTAAGGGGATTCGCATATTTACTCTTGACCAACCTCTCTCTCTCTAGAATAGACAGCATTTGATACCTTGTATTCTCAGTGTAAAGTCAGTCGTCTAAAACGACCTGACCGTTGTCATTAATAAAAAACATCAGTGGACGTAGGACTTGCTTCCTTAGCATCTGAACCACTTTAAAACTCATTTCTCATCGCATTTACTGTCATTTTCCTTTCTATTCACATGTGTTTTTTGGGCCAACTCAACATTTCACACGTGCGTTTCGTTGCTGTCAAAATCATGCATCAACAGATAAAAAATTAAAGATACAATTATTCATGCATGTTAAAAGCTTATTAATATACACTTAATTATCATATACCCTTTTTGTCTACAAAGGTGTTAAAAACTTTGGCCACCTCATGCGGCCAAACAACACATCAGAATCTGATGATACATCAGATTCTGACAGATCAATAGTTTCTAGTACTTTTTGAATCAAATGTGGTGTCAAGGCACCACTTTGACCATTGTTGACAGTCTATCAATGGTCGTTGACAATTGATTGTCGATGATCAATGAGGGGCAATGAATTGTATTTTTTTAATTATTAATTTTAATAATTTATTTTTTGTAAATTATTTTAATAAGTAATGAATGTTTGTTAAATTTAATTTTGTAGTTTGAAGAATTATATATAGGTATATTTGTCATTTTACAATGTAAATTCAACCATAGAAATAATCCGATTTTTAGAAGCTACTTATCCTAGCTTTTAGAATTCTTTTATAAAGTTGATTATTTTATAATCATCTTCAAACTTAATCTATTTTAAAAGTTGTTTACAAAGCATTTTTTCTTTATTGTAGCTTAAAAAATAATTGATTATTTCTATAGACAGTAAAATCTACTCGGAAATCCTTTAGATCTAATCGTGTGAGGAATGAGCCACTGACAATTTCTTAAACCTGCAAAGAGACACATAAAGTGAACTTGAAGCTCTTGGGAAAACCAGTGTGGTATCGGCTGTAGGCACTTCGATGCTCAAGACAGTAGGATTGTGACAGGAAATTGAGCATAAAAGGGTAAGCGATTACCTTGTTTATGGAGCTAGGCGCGACTATCGTCGTAGAGTGGCTGGAGCTCGACTCTAGGATGACAGACGACAGGTAAAGAACTACTGGGGGAATTGTGTATATTGTACGAGTATTCGTTAACAGTGGATTGGTGGAAACTGAAATCGATGGAAGTTGAATGAATTTTCGAGAGGGCTAACACCTCTTTTATTGGAAGCCAAGGAAGGCTTAATCCTTGTAGAAGTCAGAGTACTAGTTGCATGAAACTAGGAATACTTAGGGAAGATGAATTCGAGTAAGACTCGAAATTCCAAGATATTGGAATCACTGTAGGACTCGGGGTCCTTGGTTGTTAGAATCTAAATAGGACTTGGAAGTCGTTGTCTGGCAGAGTTCGCATAAAACTCGGAGTCTTCTGTGCGTTAGACTTTTGTTACATTTAGAAACTATGAAGAGTTAGGATGAGAGTCAGAGTCCTTGGGATGTTAGAATCCTCTCAAGACTCTAAGTCTTTGAGGGAGATTGCAGTCACTTTGAGTAGACTAGCCTGCAGACGAACCCAAGATCGATGGCCGGTAAAGGCCTTACCGACATATGATCGGTCAGATCTCGTCAATCGTGCACCATTACCATGACTGATGCCGACAGTCGGCAGTGGAGACTAATGGCTGACAGTGGTCTTGGGTGGCTAGGGGTATTTTGTTAACTTTATGTGGCTAGGCTGTTTTAGCTAAATTCTCAAATGTAGGAGGGCTGGGTAATAGTTATTTGGTAGACATTTGAGGACAAGTGTGTCCAAAATGATATTGAATTAAGGGCAAAATAGGTATAAAAATCAAATTACATGGTAATTTTTTTAATAACTGCCCTACGGGAAGGTATCAAATTACCCTCTACATTACCAACGGTAAACACTATTTCCAATAAAAGATACCCGTAATATTTTATGACTTGCAAATCAAATATTGAAATCTTGCAATTGCAACATAAACGAAGATTACCCTAGTTATCTTATATGCCCCCATCCAAACACACCCTTTGCTTAATTTTCCGTAAACTACTCTTTGGGTTAGTCTGTAAGGTGTTCAACACAAGTCTTGAGTAAGCACAAGTGCGCACTAACCTTGGTTTTGGGTTTGCGGTCAACACATTTAACATTTTAATTATCATAATTAAATAAATTAATTTTATAATTTTCCTCGCATTTTTCTTTCATGCTAATATACTTTTTCTTCTCTAATCAATATCAGATAATTCATCATGAGTTTAATCATATTGAAGTAGATAGAAGTAGAGATACTTTTATAATGAATGAGGAAATTAGAAGGGTTTTAGCTAGGTATTTACACTATTAATCCATCATTTTCATCTGCATAATTTTTATAAACTAATCTTAGCTAACATTCTTGTTAATCTTAAGTACAAATACACTTTCATACTAAACATGAACTGACTAATTAACAACTAACTGAAAGACTTTGGAGGAGAAGTCAATAATCTTAGAGAGAATTGAGAAAGACAAATACAATTTTTCTTCTTTCTTTCATTAACTAACTAACGAACAGAGAGTCACATGTTTTATACATTTGAGAAGAAGCAAGGATAGTAATGTAAAGGTGACAACACTTTGATGTTGAATGATGTGAAGAGACAACAGTTCTTTGGTGCCTTTGGTGAGCTCACAACAGTGACAGAAAACTAGTAAAAACGACACCACTTTTGCTTCTTGTCAATATTGCCAATACTTCCCCTTGAGCTGGACCACTTATGTTGAAGACACATCTCAACTTGTTCCTTCACATACTTTCCTTCTTGTAAGGTACATCAGCTTTCAGAATCATGTGCTTCAGTATGCATGCAATGTGTCCAGTAAGTAATGAACCAAGAAGTGTAAAACATAGTAGTAGCAATCGACATTACTCTGTTTCTTCATCGGAGCAGGTGACTTTGTCAATACTGAAAGGAACATTATCATTGACACTTGATTAAGTATGCTGAGCAAGACAAGAAGTTTCTTTGTGTGCATCAACTGGAATTATAGTTTATTTCTTAGTTCATGAAACTGAGTAATAGGCAAAGGCTTAGTTAAACTATCTGCAATTTGCAGTTTTGAAGGAACATATTGCACAACAATTTTCTTTGTCAAAACCTGATCCCTGATGTAGTGTGCGTCTATTTAAATATGTTTAGTTACTGACTGAAAAACGAGATTGGCTGCTAAGGCTCCTGTACTGACATTATCACACAATATGACTGGAACATTTGCCATGCTCAATCGCAATTCAGAAAAGACACTTTGAAGCCATGCCACTTCAGTTGCTGTCTAAGCTAAAGTGCGATATTTAGCTTTAGTAGAGCTAAGCACAACAACTTTCTGTTTGCGTGAACTTTATTGGATGAGGTTGGGACCAAGATAGATGTAGTAGCCATTTGTGGACCTGCGATCTCCAAGCTGCTGCCCCAGTCAGCATAGCATTCTATGCTAAGTGAGGCTACTGGTTTAAACTACAAACCATAATACTGAGTTCCTTTAATGAATCGAAGAACTCACTTACAAGCTTTCCATTGAAGTTCCGTAGGTGCTTAAAGACATTGGCTGAGCTTATTTACACAAAAGCTAATGTCGGGTCGAGTTAACGTAAGATATTGCAAGGCCTCCACGGTGCTCCTATAAAGAGTAGGATCTGCAAATAAAGGATTGTCACCAGTAAAGAGTTTTTTGCCCACCACCATAGGAGTGGGACAAGCATGAGCCTTAAACATCCTGGTTTTGGAGAGCAAATCAACCACATATTTAGTTTGTCAAAAATGTATGCCTTGTGTCTCTCTAGTAGCTTCTAAACTGATAAAATACTTGATGGACCCAAGAACTTTAAGAGAAAAATGAACATTCAAGTCCTGAACCAGTTGAAGAATAAAAGATTGACTTGAGCTAGTAATGAGTATGTCGTGCACATAAATGAGTACATAAGTAACTTGAGTTGGTTTCAAAATGAAGAGAATAGAGTCTGAAATTGAGTTATGAAACCCTTTGGTGAGAAGTGCCTATTTGAGCTTATCGAATCATGCCCGGAAGGCTTGTTTGAGGCCATAAAGAGTCTTGTTCAGTTTGCATACATGAGATGGAAATTGTGAACATTCAAATCCCTCAGGTTGCTTCATGAAGACTGTTTCATGCAAGGTCCCATTAGGAAAAGCATTATTGACATCCACTTGTTGGATGTCCCAATAGTAAGTGACTGCCAGAGTGAGAACAATTCTGATGGTGGAGGGTTTAATTACAAGACTAAAGGTCTTAAAGAAGTCCAAACCAAGGGTTTGTTAAAACCCTTTGGTAACCAACCTAGCCTTATATTTTTGCAAGGATCTATCAACATTGTACTTAACTCTAAACACCCATTTATTGCCTATAACATTCATATCTGAACTTTTTGGTACTAATGACCAAGTATGATTGTTGACCCATGCATCATATTCACTTTTCATTGCATCATACCGAGTCGGAGTAGCCAAAGCCTCTTTTATAGTTGAGGGTTCAAGATGAACCTCTGTAGAATTAGAAGTGATCAGAGCAGTTTTTAATTGACTTGTTGCCTTAGCTCGAGTGATCATTAGGTGTTGGTTTATAACAAATGGTAAATCAGTAAGCACAGCAGAGTACTTTGAGTGATCTAAGTCAACAACAATAGAACAGGTAGGGAGTTTTGAACTATGATTAGGAAGTGATGATGGTAATATTTGTGAAGAAGTAAGGTCAACTACAAGAGGACAGGTTGATGGAGTAGAAAAACTATGGGAAGGATCAAAGGGTAGTGAAGAGGAGACTGTAGGTGAATTGGAAGAACCTGAAACAACAACATTAGTAGCAGGAGCAGAAAAAGGTTTAGGAGAAGAAGGAGGTTGAGTTACCTTACTAACTGGTGGAGAATGATGTGGTGGAGAATAGTGCTCTGAAGGGACAACTCTTGCAGGAACTATATCATTGACTGATTGAGTATGAATGATGTGAACAAAAGGAAACTGATTTGTTGAACAAGTGGACTGAGATGTGGACTGAGTAGACACATGAGACTGCACTGTTTGGCAAACAAAGGTATTATTTTCAGCAAAGGGAAATTCTTCTTCATGAAATTTAGCATTGGGAGTAATGTATAGCTTTCTAGTGGGGCTTAGACACTTGAAACCTTTATGCACAAGGCTATAACCAAGGAATACACATTTGGTTGTATGAAAACTAAACTTGTGTTGATTAAAATCTCTAATGTGAGGGAAGCAAGCACAACCAAAAACCTTTAGAGAGGAGTACAAAGGTAATTAATGAAACAAAGTTTGATAAGGAGATATGAAATTTAGAACTGAGGAGGGCATTCTGTTATTTAAGAAAGTTGCAGTCTTAAAAGCACACCACCAAAATTGCAATGGCATGGATGCATGAGCAAGGAGTGTCAAACCTGTCTCAATAACATTTCTATGTTTACGTTCACTTCTCCCATTTTGTTGATGCACATGTGCACATGAATGTCTAAACATGATGCCATTTTGTTCAAGATATGGAATAAGATCTCTTATACTCACCACCTTGGTCGGATTGCAAGCATTTAAGCTTGTAACCGAACTGCCTTTCTACTAAATGATGAAATTTGATGAAAATAGATTGAGTTTCAGCCTTTGTTCTTAAGGGAAAAAGCCATGTAAATCGACTAAAATCGTTAACAAACTGAATGTAATATCTATATCCTTCAACAGAAAGCATTGGAGCAGGACCCCAAAGATCACTATGGATTAGACCTAAAGGTTCAATGGCTCTAGAAGAAGAATGAGGGAAACTATTTTTGTGCAATTTTCCTAACTGACAGACATCACAAAAGGATAAAGAGGATGGAATTTTTGCCTTTGCTGAATGATCATTGTTAAGGTGAGTGATGATTTTAGTAAACACTTTAAAGTTCAGATGACCTAACCTTTGATGCCAAAGCAAATTTTTGCTAACATGTGTATGATTTTGAAGGTTCACGGCAAGTGCAAATGCATGAGAATGTTTTAAGTTAGATACTAATGTAGATGCAGAGGCAAGTGTAAGTTCAGGTTGTGAGGTGGAAGAGATGGGTGTTGTAGATGTAGATGTAGGTGCAGAATTTAAATCAGGTGGTAATGTTGGTGTAGATGTAGATGCAGGAATTAAACCAGGTTGTGTTAATGCTGGTGCAGATGTAAGGGCAAATGCAGATGAAGTGATATCAACAGTAGTAGGTGTATCATGTGTCAAGGACAAATTATCAAAATTATTTAGAGAAAAAGGTACAGTTACATCATGATTTTTATTACAAGCAACATTTTTATTGCAAGTAGAAAAATTAGTACATTGTGATAAAGGGATGATACAATCAGACTTCAAACAGGCAGCATGCAAAGATGAATTACAATCAGGTTTGAAAGGTGCAGAATATTAAGGTTTATTATAATATGCATTACAGTTAAAATTGAAAGGTTAGGATGTTTAGAGTTCTGCAATTTATTAGTAGTAGCTAATGAGACTTGGTTATTTATAGAAGAGTCAAGACAGTCTTGACTTTGTGTAGAATGTAAGGAAGACACATAAGATTGAACGCCAATTGAAACAGATTGAGCAGTAGAATAGGATAGACTGACAGAAGCAAGGTTCAGTTGATAAAGTCCTGCCTTAAGCTCTCCCTACAGAAGAATTGTGTTGGTAACCTTGTCCTTAACCACACAACAATCAGAGTGAAATTCTTCCATAACATTATTGTCTTTGGTAAACTTTGAAATACTAAGTAGATTTTTGGTTATATTTGGAACACATAATACATTCTTAAGATAAAAAGCCTTGGACTGCAAAGAACTAGGTAAAGAGGTAAATCCTATGTGTGAAATGTTCAAGAACTCACCATTTCCTACTTGCAATTGCTCAGCTCCTTCATAAATCTTGCTGCTGTGCATGTGATTTACATCCGAAGTGACATGGTTAGTGGCTCTAGAGTCCATATACCATTCTTGATCCTGCCGTGTAGTATAGTTGGCAGTGGAAGAGGCAATATTTGGCAGATGAGGTGCAACAAAATAAACTTGACTGGATGAAGTAGGTTGCTGACTAGGAACCTTGAAAGTTGAATTATTAGTGTTAGGGACTGGAGCAACAGGCTGCTGTCCTCTGGAGAAATCTTGTGAAGAAGAAAATCGATTGGAGGAATTCACAAACGTTAGTCCTGGTTGTGATTGATTACCAAAATAGAAGCGATTAGAGGACAAATTTTGTATCTATGAATTGCCAGGATAAGTAGAATCAAGTCTTCTCCCATGTCCAAAAGAGTTGTTGTCAGGAAAAGAATCTGACTGTCCATTGTTGAAGACAACACTACCAGAAGATCCAAACTGTGGAGAAACTCCATTGTAAGTGGAATTATACCGGTGATAACACTGAATAGCTGTGTGTCCTATTTTCCCACTTACTTGACAAATAGGTCTCCATTTAGCATTCCCTCTGCCACGACCTCTGATGTAGCTATTAAACACTAGTGGTCTGAAATTATTGAATTGTGATTCAAGCTGTCCAGCATGGGAAGGCTGATACGTCTGTCCATATGAAACAAAACCAGTGGAAGGTAAAAAGGAGGCAGGAGGTGGATAAAGTGGAACATAGTTCTGATGCACTTCAGTAGTTGGCATGAGATTTATAGCTGGTGTCAGTATAGGTTGAGAAGCACTACTAGCATTGGATGCAATATTTGACCCATTGTGCAGAGTTGGTGAACTATTAGAGTTACTGATTGCAGATGAACTGAACTATTTGAGAAATCAACAGAATTAAATTTCTCAATTCGCATTTCATATTTTTGCAGTAGATATTGTGCCTCTTGGATTGTAACATAATCAAACTTTGATTCTACTCTAGATGTCAAATTTACAACAACAGTGTCCAATTTTGGTCCTAAACCATCAAGAGTATGCTGAAGCAAATCTTCATCAAAGACATTTTGACCACTAGAGTTTAGGCTTTCTGCAATACCTTTCATCTTCTTAAAGTAATCACAGATACACAAGTTCCCTTCATGAGTGTTCTGTAATAAATGTTTAAGGTGTAGAGCTCTAGCCTTTGAGTCACTTAAAAATTCATTTTCAAGTGCAAACCGAATATCAGTGGAAGTTTGACACTTAGTTACCGAACTAAACATACATTCAGAAATGGAGGCCAACAACCCTGTAACAAGGAATTTATCAGTACGTTTCCAAGCTAGATAAGCTGGATTAATGCGTTTTGTAGTACCAGATTCATTCAATTTTGGTTCAGATGTTGACCTAACTACATTTTCTTCAACTAGAATTTCAGATTCTGACGAAATTAAAGGTTCAGGACAGGGGATACAACCTGTTAAGTGACCATCAAGATCGTGAGCACGTATTGTAGAAAGAATTTATGACTTCCAAAACCGATAATTATCAAGGTAATTATCGCGTGTGAGCTTGAGAGTAACCACTTGAAGACTGGACGGAAATGTTGAAGAGTAAGTGACTGAAGTGTTCTGCATCACTTTGTTCAGATTGTTGTTTGAAGTATTGGAGGATGAAGAATTCGCCATTGACGTTAGTCTTTGGCTTTGATACCATGAAAGACTTTGGAGGAGAAGTCAAGAATCTTAAAGAGAATTGAGAAAGACAAATACAATTTTTCTTCTTTCTTTCATTAACTAACTAACGAATAGAAGTCACATTTTTTATATATTTGAGAAGAAGCAAGAATAGTAATGTAAAGGTGACAGCACTTTGATGCTGAATGATGTGAAGAGACAGCAGTTCTTTGGTGCCTTTGGTGAGCTAACAATGGTGACAAAAAACTAGTAAAAACGGCACAACTTTTGCTTCTTGTCAATACTACCAATACTAACATATAATTTCTTTATACTGAGCATGAACTAATTAACAACTAACATATAATTTCTTTATACTAACCATGAACTAAGAGTTTAATAACTAATTTTGTTTAAATTGACCAAGGCATGAACTAACCAATTAAGAACTAACTTTCTTTAACTAATAGAACTAATCTCTATAAATTGAGTTGAAATCTTCATAAAGTGATCTTCTTATACGATCCTAAGAAGCAAATATCATACCAAGAATTCATTGATATGGCAATTCCACTTACCATAATCATTTGTTTACTCATTACTCTCTCAAGTACTCATTTCACTTTAATCGCAATTATTAACACCACCACCACCATGAAACCTAAATAATTGGTGTTCGAACTTCTCCACCAAGATTTCATGTCACACAACACTAATCACACCAATCAAGATTGTGCGAAACACATTTTAAATCCTTCTAAAACTCAAGAAGCTCGAGCTGATTTACAACTTTTTCTACAAAGGATTTTTTGTAAATTTCACTATTAGTGAGCCTCCCGTTCCACATCTACATGGGTTACTTACGAGCCTTATATGACAAATATATGCGGAATATTTTATAAACCAAATTACAACCCCTACATCTCTTCCACATATTCTGAAGTTCCATGTGGCCAAGTTGTCTACAGCTTTTACGACTATAGTAATTGATGCATTTATAGAATCAACATGCAGGGACACTCCAATGGACAACTTGCCATTGAGCAATTCATATTTGAGAATATAGATGAGGGCAATATTACTATAAGTGATGTGGTTTTTTGATGCAACCATAACAATAGAGACAGTGAATAAGAAATTCATTATGAAGTGTTTGATTATGGATGGAGTCGTCGGAGGTGTTGGTGATCAACATGTTATATATGGAGTGGAAGATACTCAAGTACTCAATGGAATTTTTGGACTTGGTAGTTGAAAACGAGCCTTGTCTCTTCTTCATAGATTTGGTTTAAAAGTTTTCTATTGCATTGGTAAAAATCTCTACTGTCTTGAAGAGTGGATGTAGGTAATCAATTGATTACTGAACCACTATAACTCTGTGTGTTACTTTATCAGTTTTCTTTTATGCTCTTTTGATTACTTATATATGATTGTTTGTGTTCTTCCTGAATTAGAAACTTAGGAATCTGATTTACTCTAATTCGATCAGTCTTGAGTCCTACAGTCTTACGATCCTTCCCATTCTTCCACATACGCCGATTATCCTTGTCGTTACAATGTCTGCAACATTTGCACTATAAAAATAAGTGCATGTACCGAATTTCATATGTAGATGATACCAACTGAAATGGAACATTTGCCACTGAGCAATTCACATTTGAGACATTAGACGAGGGCATAACCATAGTGAAAGATGTAATCTTTGGTTGTAGTACAAGCCACAAAATTCAGGGTGACCATCGACAACCAGTAGGACTGTTTGGACTTGCTAGTCAAACACCTACCATATATATTTCTAATAAATTCAGTGTTGATGAAAAAATGCTTGATATAGACCGTAATACATTCAAGAATGATAGCGACGAAAGTCAAGTAACAATCGACTCTAGTACTACAGAGATTTGGTTAGTCACAAAGGCATATCAAATTCTTCAGGAAGAAATCGAGCATCACCTCGAAGGGTTCTCAGTCACAAAGTCTCGAATAGTACATAAATGGAAATTGTGCTAATATGGATCTTCAACGATTTCCAGTGGTCACATTACATTTTGCTAATGGGGCTAATTTAGTTTTGGGTGAGTGGAGTATATTTATACAGATAAATATTTCAATGTTTTGCTTGGCTTTTGGTCCAAGTGAACAACATAATGAAGGCTTCCACAACTTGAATGTGATAGGACTTCAAGCTCAACAATTTCATAACGCAGCTTTTGATGTTGTGGGGGATAAGTTGTATTTTCTGAGAATTGATTGTGATCTTCTTGAAAATTAACTATATTAATAGAGATAATATTTTTTTAAGAGAATTGATAAATTTCATTCATCTCTTATATTGTAGTAATATGCATATATAATATTCTCATTAAATCTAGGTTTTTGAAGCTTTTTTTTTTAGATAACAAAACTTCATTAATGAAAAGGGAAATTACAGACAAAAATCAAACCACAAGGTTTGAGATAAAATGTCTGGAACACAATCTCACCACATGTTGATTCTATCAACATTTCTAGCATACTTAGCAAGATAATGAGCAACCTCATTAGCCTCTCTATAAACATGTCTAAACATACATTCACCAAAACAAGAGGACAATTGTTTAATTTCATAGTAAAGACCACCAAATTTTGAAATGTCCATGTTGTCTTGAAGCAATGCATCTATAGCAAGGAAACAATCACTTTCAACTTGAATCTTTACAATGCCCATGCTTGCACAGAACTGAAGTCCACGAATAATAGCTAGCAACTCTACATGCTCTGGTTCAGCAATAGCTTCCTCCAAAGCGCTAGCAGCCATTAGTACTCTACATGAGCTGTCCCTCAAAATTGCACCTATACTAGCTTTCCCCATGTCTTCAAAAACAGCTCTGTCAACATTTAATTTTAGCACATCATGATCCGGTGGCTTCCTTTTGTAGACATCTCGCACTTCTTGTCGCGATTGTCGCTTTGCCCTTTTATAACATTTCAGCAAAGGGACAACATGCTCATCAACGTGATGGATAGAAATTAGAGCTTGTTCATGGATAAATTTGTTTCTCCTATACCATATCCACCATGCCAAAACAAAAGATGTAGACAAAGTTTCAAATTGTTTGGCTGTACAGAAATGAAAAGCCAACTCAAACACATTCAAGAATTTATATCTCTCAAGGACAGGAAGATAATCGGCCCAAAGCTTCTGCACATCCACACATTGCACCAAAGCATGATATAGCCCTTCAGGTTCAGCATGACACAGATTACATTGCACATCAGTCGGGACGTGTTTTCCTAAAAACTTCTCCTTCGTAGGCAATCCATCCTTACAAGCACGCCATGCAAATATTTTGATCTTATTAGGCACCGACATTTTCCAAATGTTTTTCAAGACCGCACTTTGAACACGCGAAGAAGAGGATTCAGCAACATGTGAAGTCTGTTGAGCCATTATAAACTTATAACAGCTTCTAACACTAAACACCCCATTCCTTTCATGACCCCAAATTAGCCTACCAGCCCCATTCCCATCACACAAAACAATTTTCTGAATATCCTCCACAACCCTTGGATTAAAGAGAGCTCTAAGTTTTCCAAAGTCCCAGAGTCTAGAATTTTCACACATAAGAGAATTCACACACTCATTCTGGTTCCCTTCACTAACCACATACCCTTCCTTCACTAAAGCATTATGACCCGGGATCCAATTATCAAACCAAATATTAACAGTAGTCCCAACCCCTATCCTCCATCTACACCCCTCTAGAACCCATTTTTTTGCATCTGAAATGCCTCACCAAGTATAAGAAGGAGATCTACCCAACCCTGCTTGCAAAAAATCAGAACCCGAAAAATACTTAAACGCATTCAAGAATTTATCTCTCTTAAGGACAGGAAGATAATTGGCCCAAAGCTTCTGCACATCCACACATTGCACCAAAGCATGATCTAGCCCTTCAGGTTCAGCATGGCATAGATTACATCGCACATCAGTAGGGACGTATTTTCCTAATAACACGTCCCTACTGATGAACTATTTTACTTGGTATTAATTATATTATACGGACTGTTCAATATGAACAAGCTGTAAATTAAAATTTTAATATTATTTTAGCATTGATAATGAGATCAATGTGACCAGTAGCTGAACCAATAAACACTTACTTGGCTAATTTTATATAGTTATATTATTTCAATAATTGGCTAATTAGGAATAATTTATTATAAAAGTAATGATGTACGTACAAATTAATTATACAAATAATTACTTACAGCTCTACATGTTTAACATGTCGTCTACTCTAATTTATTTAATTTATCTCTAATTTAAAATCACTTAATCACATTTAAGCAAACATCAGTTTGTACAATAAGTAATATAATTAATTATCCAATCATATTTTTCTACGTTACTTTACATGCAAGATTTTGTATAAACTATATGTAATATTATTCTATTCAAATTAGGATGTAATAATAACCGTTATCTGATTAGGTTAAAAAACCAAACATAAAAATCATATATACTACTTTACTACACAAATTTATATTTCATTTATGATTTCGGCATCATTGTAACCCTACACCACGACCATTCTCTTCCTCGATCATTACTCACCAAAACCCTCGAACCATATTCCTGTTGACCTTGTCAATAGCCGACAATCGAGCGATTAGGGTTTGCGCAACCGCCATTCTCAAGTCAAATTCCAAACAATTTCAACCGTCAAAATCCAACATTTTGCCACCAAAAGACTCGTTGGCCTCCTCTCTTCAAAAGTTCCAATAGTTTGGACTGAGTTTGCCCTCTGTTCAGCATCAAAATATAAATTTGAGTAGTAAAGTGACACTTTAAAAGTTTATAGGTGGGAAAGTGTCATTAAACCATTATTTGGATGGGAAAAAGTCATTACCTCCATATTTTACACACTATACAAAAGTTGAAAAGGGCATAAAGTTTTGATATTGTTTGAATGAAATAAAAGAATGAATGGGAGAATAAAGAACACTGAACAGTGTACCCAAATGTGCCTATTTTGATTAGGTCTTTCTCCCATTCAAACTTTTTGTTTATTTTATTGTATTTTCTAAGTCCCTCTTTATCCATATTTGACAAAGTTTTATAGAAAGATAATGAATTTTTCTTTAGTAAGTTATGTCATACTAATAAACTACGCGGGAACTAAAGGGGGCTTTAAAATTAATACCTCAAGGTTTGATCTAAATAACACTTAGCTCCACAGGTTTTAAAAAGTGGCACTAAAAACCCAAACGTTTTGAAACAGTAAAAACTTCGTTTACAAAGCTGATGGACATTAGGAATCTCGGTTTTCTAGCTCATAATATCTGTTAAAATACGTAAGTTTTATTAGAATATTTTCTCTATTTCAATATTATTAATTACGAAAATAATCCCCAAAACATATTTAAAAAAAAAATATATATAAATATATATTTTAGCACCGTCGCCTATATTTCTTTTTTACACACAACCCAACCAACACAAAGTCCATTATATCTATATAGAATCGTTTCTACAAAGGCTTCATATCTAACAACATATATATTTGGATCCAAGAAAATTCATCAAAACCCATTGTTGACGCTTGATTTTGGACGCTAACGACTCGCACGTACAAAGTGCTAAGAGAGTCTTAGAAATTACACGTGATGGATCTATGAGATTTGAATATGGAGCTGAAATTATATATGTTGCAGAAAACATAAATAATAGGCTAACAAGAGAGGTTTTTATAATGGTTTGGATGCTCAAACAAGCGACTCCTACATCCACTGTTATTTTATTGATCTCTAACTATTTCTATGATTTTGCCCGTAAGGCATACAAAGATGAAGAAATACAGTGTTTACAGAGAGAAAGAATTGAGCTCTTATCTATGCCTAGCTCTCATATGCCTAACCTCCCTCTTCGGGAAGAGAAGTGCCAATTTATACACCTTTGCACTCAATGTAATAAGTGTTTTGCAAGTTGCCTTGACACATGGAAGGCTCTCGTCCATTCATCTCTTGAAATGAGATAGGGTTGGTATGAATATCTGAGGAGGTATGGGCTTGGCAGCTAGTAGAAAAGGACAGTTATTAGGCTGACATAAGCGTGACTTTTGAGGGATAACAGAAGCCCCCCAGTTTTTGGAGTGCGTAATCGCGCTTCAGAAACTAAGGTCTTTGATCTGAATGGCTGCAGTCTCGAACTGAAGAGCTCGAACTATTCCTGACGCGATCTAGGGCTGAGAGCTAGGAGCTGATCGCGATCTGAGAGAAAAACGAACTCGACCTGAAATCATAACGAACTCAATCTTAGCAAAACGAGCTCAACTTGAGAGCAAAACGAGCTTAATCTGAAAGCAAAACGAGCTCAACCTGAAAGCAAAATGAGCTCAACCTGAAAGCAAAATGAGCTCAATCTGAGCAAATCGAGCTCAACTTCAGAGCAAAACGAGCTCAATCTGGGCAAAACGAGCTTAACCTGAAAGCAAAATGAGCTCAACTTGAAAGCAAAACGAGCTCAACTTGAGAGCAAAACGAGCTTAATCTGAGCAAAATAAGCTCAACCTGAAAGCTAAACAAGCTCAATCTGAGCTAAATGAGCTCAACTTGAGAGCAAAACGACCTCAACTTGAAAGCATAACGAGCTCGACCTGAAAAGTCATAAACCTGAAAGGGTTATAACGAGCTCTACCTGAAAGCTCATAACGAGCTCGACCTGAGAACATAACGATCTCGACCTGAAAAGGTCATAACGAGCTTGACCTGAAAGGTCATAACGAGCTCGACCTGAAAGGTCATAACGAGCTCGACCTGAAAGGTCATAACGAGCTCGACACAAAGAGCACAACAGATCAGCGATCTCAGTGTGTGATCAGCGATCAGAACACGCGATTTGAAGCTAAAGATCAGTGATCTGAAGCCGAGGATCAGAACGACCTGGGCGTGCGACCTGCGATTTGGCCAAGCGATCAGAGAACTCTGACGCGTTTGATCTGCGATTTGGCCACACGATTGGAGAATTCTGACGCGTGCGATCTGGCCACGCGATTGGAGAATTCTATTGCGTGCTATCTGCGATCTGGCCACGCGATCGGAGAACTCTGACGCGTACGATCTGGCCACGCGATTGGAGAATTCTAATGTGTGAGATCTGCAATCTGGCCACATGATTGGAGAATTCTGACGCAGGTTTGAGATCTGAGCAGGCCATCAGGGAACTTGGACGCAGGATTGAGACCTGCATGGGCCACCAAACTGTTGACGCTTGATTTTGGACAACAACGACTCGCACATACAAAGTGCTAATAGGGTCTTAGAAATTACACGTGATGGATCCATGAGATTTGAATATGAGCTGAAATTATATATGTTGCAGAAAACATAAATAATAGGCTAACAAGAGAGGTTTTTATAGTGGTTCGGATGTTCAAACAAGAGACTCTTACATCCACTGTTATTTTATTGATCTCTAACTATTTTTATGATTTTGCCCGTAAGACATACAAAGATGAAGAAATACAATGTTTATAGAGAGAAAGAATTGAACTCTTATCTATGTCTAGCTCTCATATGCCCAGCCTCTCTCTTCGGGAAGAGAAATGCCAATTTATACATCTTTGCACTCAATATAATAAGTGTTTTACAAGTTGCCTTGACACATGGAAGGCTCTCGTCTATTCATCTTTTGAGATGAGATAGGGTTGGTATGAATATCTGAGGAGGTATGGGCTTGGCAGCTAGTACAAAAATATATTTATTAGGCTGACATAAGCGTGACTTTTGAGGCATAATACCCATTGTGTTAGAATGGTTGTGTATTTGGGGGTTGTCTTCAGGATTGCGTGTGTTTATTTTAGGTGTATAAATAAGACAAAAGACAAAACTCTTGACACCTACTTTTCTATCTGCATACACACTTGTTAAATATTTATTAAGAGATTTTCAAGCAATTTGAGGGTCAAGATTCTTACATGTTACCATTAGCCTAACAGAAATGTCAATATCTTGTATTGGTATTCTACAATAATATTCTTTTTACTGTTATGAAGAAATACGGCTTTAGGGATGATTTGGTATGTCATCCCGCGTTACTTTTTAGGACAAATTTTTCATTTTTTGTGATGAAAATTTTCGTCACCTTTTTCTAAATTTCTTTCAACGGGAGAAAGAGAAAGGAAGAGAGCGGTAAGAGAAAAGACGAAATGAAACGAAGAAAATAAGAAAAGAATGGAGAGTGTAATAAATTTACTTTTAATAAATGAGTTGAAAGAGAATGATGTGTTATGTACGTTTTTTATTTTTATCTTTATTAAAACTATTTTGATTACATGATAAGACAAAAATAGACTTTATTATATGCAAGTTCTTGTAATGGCCGTTAGTTTTAGGGGAGAATTGTAATTTAATCTTAATGGTTGGGATTCTAATGTCATATTTATAGAACCTGTGGGTCTAAGCTTACTTGGGCTAAACCTTACGAATGTTCATGTTTAAAGCCCTAACATAATTATGATTGAACAATGAAATTTAATCCAGGCTCAACGACAAGTTCAGCACAATATGTAACCATCTAAATTTCTTAAACATTGAACAATGCCCCAATCTTTACAACTTAATTGTGGGAAAAGCATTACAAATGAAATTTTAATCATTTAATCCCATAGGCGTTAGGAAATTCCTTTCACAGGGAATTGAAAACAAAATGAACTAAAAGAAAGAACAAAAAAAAAAAAAAAGAAAAAAAAAAAATCACACTAGCAGAGTGGAAGAGGGGCACCATTCCAGTCTGTGAGGCACTCTAGCATTGGATCAATGATCTTACCCTGGCACATAGCTGTGAATACTTTATCAAATTCCTCTCCTGGTGACTTTACTTTCTCACCAGTTAAGAATCCTGTTCCTAGCTCTTCCCTCACAAACTTGTACAATGGATAAGATCTGCATTCTTTGGATCTGTTGGAATCGCTGCGTTTCCATTCCAATCATAATTCTAACAGTCTCCACCACTTTAGGCAAAACGGCCGTCAATTCCTCCTCAAAAGCTCCAATCTTTTGGAAGATTGAAGAGTTCGCATTCTTCTCATTTTCGCCATTGTTCAATGCATGATCAACAGTACTTGTCTTAGCTTTTGCATCATGGATAGGTGGCACTGGAGGGATCATCTATGTAAGCGAAAACGTGTTCGCGATCAACCACTTTGATCAGATCTTTCCACAAAATCTGATGGGTGAAGTTCTCCGTTTGCTCAATAGTTAGAACTTTCTTAGCTACTTGGCTCACGGTGCTCTTAACTGTGTTCTTCAAATTCTCCTCCACGTGCCTCAGATCAATGGTTGGCAAAGTGCTACCAAGTATGTAGAAGACATGAGCTTCAAGATGTCAACAGCTTCAGAGTTTTTTGAGAGATGAGTCCCAAGGAGTTCACGTCTTGGTTGTGTGCTCGGCACTTTGGACATGGTGGTGACTGGATTGGCAAGGTATTGAGCTCTGAACAATAGGAAGCCATGGCAATTTCAGCACCCTTGAAACCGTAACCAAGCTTGGATTTGCCGCCAGAGAGATTTGATGGCAACCCATTGTTGTAAAAGTCGTTGACAAGCTCCGAAAATTGGGAAACATAAGTTTTCCAATCAATGCAATAGCAAACGTGTATTGTCCATTGAGACACCAATTGGGGTCCCCTGGAAGTTGCCTCCATGTAAAGCCTTGTTCCTTGAAACATCGATCAGAGGGTTGTCGTTGACGGAGTTGATCTCCCTTTCAATTGATTTGGTTGAAAATCTGATAACTTCAATCAGTGGGCCAAGCCATTGTGGTGAAGTCCTGAGGGCATAACGATCCTGTTTCGGCTTTTGAAGAGGATCCATCTCGTGCAATTTTTTGGCAGCTTTAAACATACGAACTGCCATCTAAAATGTGTTCCATAATTGCTGAGCCTCAATCTGGCCTGGATGGTGCTTTAACTTGTGTGTCAAATGGTCAGTGAATTCAGGCTTCCCCTGCATCACTTCGCGAAAATTGCTGAAAAAATTTCGGAAAATACACCAAGACATTAGCCTCAAAAAGAACCATTGAAGCCATTCCAGATCCAACAGCAGTACCGTTCACAAGAGCAAGGCCTTCTTTAGGCTGCAACTCAAACAACTCAAAACCGGCGAGTTTAGAGGCTTCTCGAGCATAATGACTTCTCCCTTAGGTCCTGTGGCCTTGGAATTGGGGCGACCGGTAAGTAATCCGGCAATGTAAGACAGAGGAACAAGATCACCGGAGGCAGTGATTGTGCGCGAAGTGGGAGGCATGGAGTAATTTGTTATTGAGAAGACTGGCAATTGCTTCCAAGATTTCAAATCTGATTCCAGAGTAGCCCTGGAGAAGAGTGGTAATCCTACAAGCATGGCTGCTCTGTTGCGGAGTGAGGCAGTGTGTGGGCGACTTGTCCATTACCAAAGATTCCGGCATTCAAGAATCTAATGAGCTCCTGCTGAAGAGCGCCACCGTTCTTGGTTCTTCATGGAAGTTGCGCCGAAACCAGTGGTGACACCATAACTACACCATGTTCATGCTCTCCTGACCCAATCACTGCTAGCCTTAACACCATCTCTGGTGATTCTGAAAGCTCAACTTTGACGCCAGACTCATCGGTTGCAATGGCAGCCACCTGAGCTATCGTCAAGTCTCACCACCGAGCTTCACCACCGGTTCCTGTACTCGGCCACCATACGCTTCACTTCCTCCAAATGACCCCTTTAAGACCCTCGGCCACCAATCCCCAGTTCAAGGGATCAGTAGAAGCCGTGCACAAACTCTTAAGACTCCCGTTTTCGTGACGTTCATTGCAGCTGCTTCCATTGCTTAATACCCTGTATAAAACAGACAAATACTAAAAGAAAAGAGAGAGGAAGACTCAGAAAGAGAGCTGATAAGCTTTGGTGCTTACAGTGAAATCTGTAAATTAATGTTAAGGATGCTATTGCTGAGGAAAAGAGAGAGAGAGAGTGAAGGTGATATACAGAGAAGAGAGAGACGTGGTGTGTTGTAGTAGTAATGTGCTGGTTGGTGAAACGTAAGAAGTCGCAAAAGGAAATTGCGGGGTAGGTTGAACTTGAAAAGAGATCTGAGCCGTTGAGGAAGTGGAGATGGGAGGGTAGAGATTGTGGTGGTGGCGTGGCTAAGTAAAAGCGAAGAAAGGGTAATATTGAGTGGAAGGGATTGGTCAAGAATGGGATAATACCAGCTTAATTGATTTTTTATTTTGTCTCAGGTCGGTTCTTCACATCAGCATATGCTATCATAATTGATTTTCAGTTAATTAATTATTCTGTATTAATCCACACATATTCATGTAAATGATTCAAATTTATTAGGAAATTCATGCTATTAATTAATTATAGTATATTCGCATTATGACAGTCATAATAACTAGTGTTGAGTTCAATAATTAATTTCAAGTAATATTTTGAAATTTGTTTTAAAGATTAAATGAGACAAATATATATATATATCTCTTTGAAAATACATTTAACACAAAGTTAAGAAAGAGACAATATGATAATGTACTAATAGGGGTGGTCGCTGCCCACTAGGGCCTTATCCCACCGGTAATTCTAAGAATAAAGAATTAGTTAAAATGGACGCAAACTGACTCAGACACTCCCATAAAAAAAAAAAATGATAATTAATATATTATAAATATATATATATATACTGTATTTTCGTAAAATGAATTGTCCATACATTATTCATCTAATTAGTTGAATTAATTATACAAAATCACGCGTCTATATAAAATATGTTTGATGCATATATTTCACAATATACATAAGTTGAATAGGCCATCAAGTTTTGACCAATGAATAGGAGAACTAAGAATACTAAACGACGCACCCTCCCATTCAAACTTGGCTTATTATTTAGTGTTTTCTAAGACCCTCTTCATAAATTTAAACGTCGTAAGATTTATCCACATTTGACCAAATTTGATGTAAACATAACGAATTTTTCTTTAGTAAATCATGTCATGCTAATAACAATAACAACTACCATAACTATGATGTTAGTAGTTGAAACTTATAATTTATTTATTTAATGAATTAATTTAGTTTACTTTGTGGAAAACCCTTTTCTGACTTCTCTTTAGTGGGCATATGCATGGTTGTTGTAACAGGATAGGCCATCCCTTACACTAAACTAATTAAGTTGAATAAAGAAAGTGTTCACCATTCAATTGGTCAAGTTGAAATATATGAATATCAAGTTGGTGGATTAAGTTGAGAAATCACTAGGCATTTATTAAAATAGGTAGCTTATTCTAATACTTTCAAGATTCAATAAATTAAAGAGCTTATGATTAAGCATTTCTAATGCAATTTGCATGGATACGTAGGATTTTGTGAAGTTTTGGGATGGATGAAAAATTAAATTATTCATACATGTTAAAAGCTTATTAATATACACTTAATTATCATACACTCTTTTTGTCTACAAAGGTGTTAAAAACTTTGGCCGCCTCATGCGGCCAAACGACACATCAGAATCTGGTGATACATCGCATTCTGACAAATCGATAGTTTCTGGTACTTTTTGAATCAAATGTGGTGTCAAGGCACCACCTTTGACCATTGTTGACAGTCTATTAATTGTGGTTGACATTGATTATCGTTGATCAATGAGGGGCAGTGAATTGTATTTTTTTAATTATTAATTTTAATAATTTATTTATTGTTAATTATTTTAATAAGTAATGAATGTTTATTAAATTTAATTTTGTAGTTTGAAGAATTATATATAGGTATATTTTTCATTTCACAATGTAAATTCAACTATAGAAATAAGCTGATTTTTAGAAGCTACTTATCCTAGCTTTTAGAATTCTTTTATAAAGTTGATTATTTTATAAGCATCTTCAAACCTAATCTATTTTAAAAGTACTTTACAAAACATTTTTTCTTTATTGTAGCTTAAAAAATAATTGATTATTTCTATAGACGGTAAAATCTACTCGGAAATCCTTTAGATTTAATCGTAGGCACTCCGATGCTCAAGTCAGTAGGATTGTGACGGGAAATTGAGCATAAAAAGGTAAGCGATTACCTTATTTATGGAGCTAGGCGCGACTATCGTCGTAGAGTGGCCAGAGCTCGGCTTTAGGATGATAGATGGCAGGTAAAGAACTAGTGGGGGAATTGTGTATATCGTACGAGTATTCGTTAAGATTAGATTGGTGGAAACTGAAATCGATGGAAGTTGAATGAATTTTCGAGAGGACTAACCCTCTTTTATCGGAAGCTAAGGAAGGCTCAATCCTTGTAGAAGTCAGAGTACTAGTTGCATGAAACTAGGAATACTTAGGGAAGATGAATTTGAGTAAGAGTCGCAATTCCAAGATATTGGAATCACTATACGACTTGAGTTCCTTGGTTGTTAGAATCTAAATAGGACTTGGAAGACCTTTTTTGGTAGAGTTCGCATAAAACTCGGAGTCTTGTGTGTGTTAGACTCTCGTTAGATTTACAAATCTATAAAGAGTTAGGATGAGATTCGGAGACCTTGGGATGTTAGAATCCTCTCAAGACTCTAAGTCTTTGAGGGAGATTACAATCACTTTGAGTAGACTAGCCCGCAGACGAACCCAAGATCCATGGCGAAAAAGGCCTTACCGACGCATGACAGGCCAAATCTCGTCAGTCGTGTGCCATTATCACGACTGATGTCGGCGGCCGGCGGTGGTGAGTAATGGCTAACGATGGTCTTAGGTGGTTGGGGGTATTTTGTTAACTTTTAAACTTTTTATGGCTGGGCTCTTTTAGCTAAATTCTCAAATGTATGAGGGCTGTGTAATGGTTATTTGGTAGACATTTAAGGGCAATTGTGTCCAAAATGATATTAAATTATGGGCAAAATAGGTATAAAAATCAAATTACCTGGTAATTTTTTAATAACAGCCTTAGGGGAGGGTACCAGATTACCTTCTACATTACTAACAGTAAACATTATTTCTTATAAAAGATACTCGTAATATTTAATGACTTGCAAATCAAACACCGAAATCTTGCAATTGCAAAATAAATGAAGATTACCCTAGTTATCTTATATGCCCCTATCCAAACACACCTTTTACTTGATTGTCTGTAAACTACTCTTTGGGTTAGTCTATAAGGTGTTCAACATAAGTCTCGAGTAAGCACAAGTGCATAGTAACCTTGGTTCTGGGTTTGCGGTCAACACATTTAACATTTTAATTATCATAATTAACTAAATTAATTTTATCATTTTCCCCGCATTATTTTTCTTTCATGCTAATATATTTTTCTTCTCTAATCAATATCACATAATTCGTCATGATTTTAATCATATTGAAGTAGATAGAAGTAGAGATACTTTTATAATGAATGAGGAAATTAGAAGGGTTTTAGCTAGGAGTTTACACTATTAATCCATCATTTTCATTTGCATAATTTTTATAAACTAATCTTAGCTAACATTCTTAATAATCTTAAGTACAAATACACTTTCATACTAAACATGAACTGACCAATTAACAATTAACATATAATTTCTTTATACTAACCATGAACTAAGAGTTTAATAACTAATTTTGTTTAAATTGACCAAGGCATGAACTAACCAATTAAGAACTAACTTGCTTTAACTAATAGAACTAATCTCTATAAATTGAGCTGAAATCTTCATAAAGTGATCTTCTTATACAATCCTTTAAACCTAAGAAGCAAAATCATACCAAGAATTCATTAATATGGCAATTCCACTTACCATAATCATTTGTTTACTCATTACTCTCTCAAGTACCCATTTCACTTTAATCGCCATTATTAACAACACCACCACCATGAAACCTAAACAATTGGTGTTCGAACTTCTCCACCAAGATTTCATGTCACACAACACTAATCACACCAATCAAGATCGTGCTAAACACATTCTAAATCCTTCTGAAACTCAAGAAGCTCGAGCTAATTTACAACTTTTTCTACAAATGATTTTTTGTAAATTTCACTATTGGTGAGCCTCTCGTTCCACATCTAAATGGGTTACTTCTGAGCCTTATACGACAAATATACACGGAATATATTATAAACAAAATTACAACCCTTACAGCTCTTCCACATATTCTGAAGTTCCATGTGGTCCAATTGTCTACAGCTCTTGCGACTATAGTAATTGATGCATTTATAGAATCAACATGCAGGGACAGTCCAATGGACAACTTGCCATTGAGCAATTCACATTTGAGAATATAGATAAAGGCAATATTACTATAAGTGATATGGTTTTTTATGCAACCATAACAATAGAGACAGTGAAGAAGAAATTCATTATGAAGTGTTTGATTATGGATGGAGTCGTCAGAGGTGCTAGAGATCAACAGGTTATATATGGAGAGGAAGATATTCAAGTACTCAATGGAATTTTTAGACTTGGTAGTTGAAAACGTGCCTTGTCTCTTCTTCATAGATTTGGTTTAAAAATTTCCTATTGCATTGGTAATAATCTCTACTGCCTTGAATAGTGGATGTAGGTAATCAATTTATTACTGAAGACAATATAGGAGAAGTGGATGCAGTAATTAAAGAATGTTGAGCAGAATCAAATTTGGCAGACAAACAATATTGATCAGAGTGGTGATTATGGGTATTTAGTGATGATTCAGACAATGTAGAGAAATCAGAAGCATTTTGTTCTTTTAAATTACACTGGGATGTTGAAGCACAATTGTTTGCAACAGGCCTAGTAGACTGAGTAGAATTAGAATTAGAATCACTATGTGATAAAGCAGACAATGTACACAAATCAGATTCAGAGAGAATATTTTTATTCAAATTGCACTAAGAACTTTTATTTATTGAAGCTGAATTACAATTAGAATTAGAAATTTCACTATTGGTCAAACTACTTGGCTGTAAACTAAAATCAAGAGTGCTGGATTGACAATTAGTAGCAGTAGATACACTCAAGTTACACTTAGGAGTAATGCTAGAGTTCAAAGACTTATTCATAACTGTGGAACTAAAATCTTGGGAATTGAAATATGGTTAGTTTAAATGAGGAGAAACTATCTATCCAGGACAGCCAGAGGGATTATGTGAAAACACATGAGTAGATGGCAAGGTAGAGGGGATGTGCAACTGATACAAGCCAGCTTTAAGTCCTCCCTGCAGAAGCACTGTTCGGGTGTCCTTGTCCTTAACAAGACAGCAATTAGAGTTAAATTCCACCACCGCATTGTTATCTTTTGTAAATTTTGAGATACTAAGGAGATTCTTAGTTATTCTTGGCACACATAAGACATTTCTTAGGTATAAACATTTAGAATGTAATGAGTTGGGTAATAAAGTGAAACCAACATGGGATATGTCTAGAGACTCACCACTCCCAACTTGTAGTTGATCAATACCATCATAGCTACTGCTTGCTACTAAGCGATGAGGATCAGAGGTAACATGGTTAGTTGCTCCCGAGTCCATGTACCAAGCTAGATTAGGTGGTGTGGTGGAGGAAATAGTCATAGGTGTATGTGAGGTTGAAGATTGAGTAAGGTATTGGTGAGAGATAAAGAAATCCTGACTAGGTTGTTGTGTTTGGACATTAGGAACTAAGAGATTTGTTTGTGTAGGGGTTGGTTGTGGAGTGGAAAAAGAGGTCGTATGGTAGACTTGATTGGGTAAGTAGGTTTGTTGGCTAGGGATTGGAAAACTTGGTTGGTTAGGGACTATAAAGTGTGACTGCTGATTAGGGAAAGGATAGTGTGACTGTGGAGAAACTTGTTGTGAAGTGGAGAATAAGGTAGTATGACCTCCAAAGGGCAAATTACTTCCAAAAGAATTGCCACCAGTAACACCTGATTGAGATCTAGAACCAGACTCTCCAAACTGAGGTAAGGATGCACCAATCTGAGGGTGAAGTTTCATTATAGGTAGAATTAAACCTATGATAGCACTGCACTACTGTGTGTCCTACCTTGCTGCATACCTGACATACTGGTTTACCCCTACCAGTACCTCTGCCATGACCTCTTCCATAGGACTGAAATCCTGATGGTCTGTAATGTGTGACGGTAGGTCCGAAAGGCCCACCAAAATTACTTGGATGTGCAGGAGAAAAATATCCATCACTAGGTGTAATAGGAAGTGGATAGACTGAATAATTGGGTGTAGTGGGCAGGTAAGTCTGTGTAGGAGGTTTAGCGTTCGTCAAAATAGGCACTTGATGAACTTGATGAAGTTCATTAGTAGGACTGTCAGACAAGTCAAGCAGCTCGCGAGCCGGCTTGGCTCGACTCGTCTGAAGCTCGTGACTCGGCTCAAACTCAGTTTATTAACCGAGTCGAGTTTGAACATGGGGGAGCTCGGCTCATGGGCTCGCGAGCCTAGGCTGGCTCGCGCATACACTATGCGCTTATGCAGTGTGCTTTGGTGAGTTTTATAAAACATGAGGTGTTAAACTATTATATGGCAGTGAAAAAACTTTAAAAAAATGACACTTACCCCCCCAAGGTGCAAAATCGTAAAACATCCAATTTTTTCCCAAATCAATTTCATTGCCCCTAATTCCTAAATCGCAAACCCAACAAAGAACTGTAACCTTAGAACTAGTGACCTCGCTATGAAATCAGTCCTCTCTGTTGCCGTCGCCGATCTCACCAACCGAAAAAACAGTCACACAAACCGGAATTTCATCCCTCAAACCTTGAAATTGACTGAAGAGTAAATCCCCAAATCACGAAATCGCACCAGCCACCATCGTGAAACTGACAGGCTTCATCCCGTGTTCTTGCAGCCACTGGTGAGTTTTTCATCTCTTCTTTCATCCCTTTGACGCTGCATTCCAGAGGATTAACTTTAGACATTTAGGTTGCACAGTAATTTCGTAAACTTTGAATTTATGTTTGCTTTTGAGTTGTTTGTTCATTGATTTCACACTGCATTCCAGAGGATGATTATCACATTTATAGTAATGATTTTGCTTTACTGTTTTATACACACTAAATTTATCCAATTTGAAATTGATGTTGGCGTAGTGATGAGTTTGAAAATATTAGAGCTGAAGTCAAAGATGGGGTGTTCAATGATCAATTACAATGGTATCTTGAAGCTTAATTTGTGCCCTTTTTGTTTTATAGTACTACAAGAAATAAAATTATTTTTTCTGTAAAGAGAATTAGTTGTAGAGTTTGAAATATGTCAATGGAGTTTCCAATGTAGCAAAGTCTAAATCCTGAAAGGTGACTATATTAGAATGAACATAGAAATTATTACCAATGATAACAGTAACTTACCGTAAGCCCACTGATCTTTACTTTCCAGTAGAGAATCATCCTAGCCTAAACAGTCCAGATGATAAGACTTAAGACAGTCCCTGCAGGCAATGGCCATGACAAGTTAATGGGATAGATGGCATCCTATATCAAGGCATGAAAGTAAGAAGATATAACAACAAGACATCATTAAAATTAGCATAAGATATCCATGTGCATTGTAATGACCAAACTTATTGCAAATTTACTTTCTGAAGGGCAGAATAACGTTTTAGAAGTTTCTAAAGCAATTTCTTTCTTGTCAATAAGGGGAAAAAAATTGAATATTCAAGCCTTCAAATAAAAGTCATTTTAGGCTTATCAAACTTATAATAAGTATTTTGACAGCTTAAACTGCAAAATAATACATATCTTTGCTTGATAATATCATCTTCAAACTAAACACATTCTATATTTTCAGTTTTCCTGATTTATAAAAGACAGAATATCACCATGTTCAAAACAATATAAAACAAAAGAGAATAATGTGTCTTATTTTTCAATTGTACGTATGTCCTCGGGAGACAGTTCCTCAAGCACCCCTACATTGGATGACGTCGACGATTGTGTTACGGTAAGAGCAGTTGATTGGTGTAACATTTATACAAACACAGGTGGTATGGAGCAAAGTGTGAGTAGCCCCGAAAATGTAGAGGACAATGACAATCCACTACAGAAGAAGAAGAGAGCGAAGACGTTAGCTGTGTGGCTAGAATTTAGGGGGGTGGTTTTTCTTGGTGGTACAAGGAAGGCAGCATGTATTCATTGTAAAATAAAGCTGAAAATGATTGCCATTGGAAGCACTACACAATTCAATAGACATTTGAAGAGGTGTGCGAAGAGAACAACTAACTTAAGGCAACAACAAATAAATTTCCCCGCTTCCAGTTCTCAGGGTGTCTCTACTGTTTTGCCTGCTCTACGGGGCCAATTCGATATACTGAAGATGAGGGAGCTTATTGCACATTGGGTGCTGATGCATGAGCATTCGTTTTCTATTGTGGAGGAAGAGGGGTTGAACAACATGATGAAGTACAGGATTCCTCAATAGATTCCGATTTCCCGTAATACTTGTAAGAATGATTGTATGAGAGTGTTTGAAAATGAGAGGTAGAAGTTGCTAACCATATTGAAGGGTGTTAGGAAGATAAGTCTGACCACAGATCTATGGCATTCAGGCAACCAGAGGATGGAATACATGGTGTTTACTGGGCATTGGATTGATGATAATTGGAAGTTTAATAGACGGGTGTTAAACTTTATTCATTTCCCTCCTCCCCGTTCTGGTATTGCCATTGATGATGCAATTTTCAAGTGTTTGATGGAGTGGGGAATTGAAGCTAAGGTCCACACGATCTCGGTGGATAATGCTTCAAGCAATGATGTTGCAGTAAAAGTGTTGAACGATAATTTCCAAGCTACGGGGAAGCTCATTTGTGAGGGCAAGATGTTTCATGTGAGGTGTTGTGCACACATCTTGAACTTGGTTGTTTAAGATGGTCTTTATCATATTAGACACATTATTGAGGACATCCGTGATAGCGTGGTGTATACCAATTCATCGAAGAGTAGATTAAAGGTGTTTGCAAAGATTGTTCAGCAACGACGAGTGCCATTTCGCAAGCTTATTCTTGATTGCAAAACACGGTGAAATTCAACATATTATGTTGACAATGACAATGAAATTTAGACGTGTTTTTCCTTGTTTGAAGGAGAGGGATTTGAGTTATCATTATTGTCCCAAGGAGGAGGATTGGGACAAAGTTGAGAAAATTTGTTCAATTTTAAAGGTGTTTAGTAGTGCATCGAATCTCATATCGGGGATTGATTATTCGACATCAAACTTGTTTCAAAAACAAGTTTGTACAATCAAAATTATGTTGGATGGTAAGAGTCAAGATGTAGATGAGTTTATATAGTCCATGATTTGGAAAATGAAAGAGAAGTTTGACAAATATTGGGGAGAATGTAATCTATTGATGGGTGTGGCTGCTATTTGGGACCCCATACTGAAGATGAGGGTGATTCAGTGGTCGTTCCCTAAGATGTATCCTAAGCGTGAAGCGCGGGAAAATATTGATGTTGTTCGAGATGCCTTGTATGAGGTATATAGGGAGTATGTTGATGCCAATAAAGCATTGACTGCTGCTTGCGCTTCTACATCTACAGGGGATGGAGTTGAGGTTGTTGGTGAGGGGTTAGGGCAGTGGGAGAGAGGGTGGAGGATTGAGATGATTTTAGTGAGTTTCTGGATATGGTTGAGACGGTTGAGCCAACTAAATCAGAGTTAGACTGTTACCTGGAGAGGGATGCCATAAATGTGTCGGGGACCCTATGGCATTTGATGCTTTGACGTGGTGGAAGGCAAATTCAACAAAGTTCTCTATCTTGTCTACCATGGCTCGTGACATATTAGCCATCCATATCACTACGGTTGCTTCTGAGTTTGCTTTCAACGTTGGCAGTAGGGTTATTGACACGTACCGATTGTCGTTGTCTCCCGACATGGTGGAGATGCTCTTATGTGGATGTGATTGGTGCAGGACTTTGAATGGGGTGAAGAAAGGATGCAAAGTAGGTTATATACTTATATTGAATATTGTTTTTATTAAATTTAATTATTACTTTATATTTATACTAACTAAACTTCAATTACTCCTCATTTGTCATTTTCAGGAAGAGCAGCAACCGTTGGAGATCAACCTTCCTATCCCGTAAGTTCCTGGGATTCAGTGCATGGTTTGGTTGTGGTAAGAGGCATGCATAGGTAAAAGTTTGATTCATTTTGCTTTTGTTTCATGGTTATACATATTTTTCTCTTGTCATAGTTACCTTAAAAAATACTTACTAAATTGAACATTTTATACAACCAGGGGGAAATGGTGGTTTTGGTTGAAGATAGCCCTACTGCAGACTACTGGTGGATAGTTATTTTGATTGGTGGACTGTATTTTCATATCTTGGACTGTTATTTGTATATATTCGGAACTTTTTTTTTGATTTTGTAAAGTATTAGGCATTTTGTAAAGTCCGAAACTGTCATGGTTAATATGATTGGAAATACTAACTAAACTATTTTAACTCTCTCTCTGGGTTGTCGCTGTGTCCTGAGTGGTGTTT
Organism: Pistacia vera; assembly: GCF_008641045.1. Taxonomy (NCBI): domain Eukaryota; kingdom Viridiplantae; phylum Streptophyta; class Magnoliopsida; order Sapindales; family Anacardiaceae; genus Pistacia; species Pistacia vera. The sequence continues at coordinate 772,532 of NW_022196274.1, forward strand.
GGTTTTCTTTTGTTCTCTCTTTCGAGTGAAACTCTTGAGGTTAAGGACTAAATTTTAAGTGATGGGTTGGTTTCCTTGCGGTGGAAAAGCAAATAAATATGCAAAGAATAAGCTAAATAGAAAGCCTGACGATCAGATCCCGTCAAGTTCAAGTACATTTATTTATGTTTATATCAACAACTCTCCTAACTAATTTTGATTACTTTTGAATTTTGGTTTTATGCTTTTTGAGGTTAGTTTTTGCGCATGGTTTGGATTGATAAGGAAATTAAGTTCATTTGCTTGACTGTTTTGATCAGTCTTTTCTGGGTTCGCGTCCATGTTTTGATCTGCTTTGAGTGTTGTGGTTATGATTTGAGGATAATGTTCTAACAGGAAATTAATGCATCTATTTGTGTCTTTCTTTAGTGGAATCCAGAAGACCAAACAATACAGAAACAAACATTGGATGTAAAGAAGGAAGGTTGTATGCAGGAAGGGTGGATTGAATTGTGCTTTGGATTTCAATTGTTCAAAATTTCAATTCTTTGGACATACCTGTTTATGAAGTTTTAATTGTGCTTTTTTTTTTTTTTTTTTTTTTTTTTTTGTGTGTGTAAATTCAGCATTGGATGTAAAGAAGGAAGGAAGTATGTAGGAAGGCTGTAAACAGGTTGTAAAAAAAGGGAAATTGGCTCGGTCAAACCTGGGTTTGATCAAGCCTTAACAAGCTCGAGCTCAAGTTCGAGCCAGCCTGCGAGCTGACTCGAACTCGATTGAGCTCGGGCTCGAGTTGGAGTCACAATTCCCAAGCTCGTCAGGCTCGAGCTCAAACTCGAGCTTGATAAGCCAAAAACTCGACTCGGCTCAACTCGTTTACAATCCTATGCATTAGTACCTCCAGAAGCATCAGTAGAACCTTGCAATCCTCTTGACACAATATTATTAAGAGAAGCAATATGCACTGAGCTATTAGTGAAATCTACATTGTTGAATTTCTCCAGTCGCATTTCATATTTCTGGAGCAGGTACTGTGCTTCTTGTAAAGATATTGAGTCAAACTTAGACTAAATTCTAGATGCTGGGTTCACAACAGCAACGTCGAATTTTAGACCTAGGCCATCTAATAAATACTAAAGTAAATCTTCATCAGTTATAACCTATCCACTGGCTGTTAAATTATTGACAATGCCTTTCATTTTCCTAATAAACTCACTAAAACTCATGTTTCCTTTTCGATTATTTTGCAGGAGATTCTTCAAATGAAGAGCTCGTGCTTTAGAGTCAATGATGAACTCATTTTCAAGAGTGTACCAGATTTCAGTAGCAAATTGACACTTAGAAATGTAACTGAACATACATTCATAAATCGACGCTAAGAGCCAAGTAACAAGGAATTTATCAGTCTTTTTCCATGCTACATAGGCCGGATTAAGTTTTTCCTTAACTAGGGTTTCATTCGATTGAGATGAACTAACACTTTCAGAAACAATTAAAGGATCAAGACATGAAATTGCACCGGTTATGTGTTCTTCCAATTCATGAGCTCTGACAGCTGATAGAACTTGAGACCTCCAGAATCGATAATTATCCTTGTAATTATCTCTTGTCAGCTTCAGAGTAATCACTTGCAAACTGGACAAAAAAATTGAGGATTAAGCTGGATTGAGAAACATTGTCTTCTCCATGATGAAGAATTGAACAGAGAAGGCCAAGAATCTTTGCTGTAGACGTTTGTCTTCAGTTCTGATACCATGTGAGATTTAGAGAGTGAACGCAAAATTCTATACCCATTGATTGAATGAATAGTTCAGTGTCTTTTCTAACTAACTTTTCCAGAGAAACAACTCTCCTCTTATATGAAGAAGAAGAGTTGATACGGCGCCATTTTACAAGTGGAAGGAGGTAAGCTAAATTACAATTTTGACCTCTTTTATCCTTTGGTCAACGCTCCAATCTTTACAACTTAATTGTGGGAAAAAACGAGCAACCATTTCTCATTTTCTATATTCAGAAAAGCACATTACAAATGAATATTTAATCATTTAATAACATGGCATTAGGCAATTCCTTTCACAAGAAATTGAAAATAATGAAATTTAAAGAAAATAAAAAATAAAAAACACTCTAGCAGAGTGGAAGAGGGGCACCATTCCAGTCTGTGAGGCACTCTAGCATTGGATCTATGATCTTACCCTGGCACATAGCTGTGAATACTTTATCAAATTCCTCTCCTGGTGACTTTACTTTTTCACCGGTTAAGAATCCTGTTCCTAGCTCTTCCCTCACAAACTTGTACAATGGATAAGATCTGCATTCTTTGATCCTGTTGGGAATCGACTGCGTTTCCATTCCTCAATCATAATTCTAGCAGTCTCCACCACTTTAGGCAAAACGGCCTTCAATTCCTCCTCAAAAGCTCCAATCTTTGGAAGATTGAAGAGTTCGCATTCTTCTCATTTTCGCCATTGTTCAATGCATGATCAACAAGTACTTGCCTTAGCTTTTGCATCAATGGATAGGTGGCACTGGAGGGATCATCTATATAAGCGAAAACGTTTTCGCGATCAACCCTTGATCAGTCTTTCTACAGAACTTGATGGGTGAAGTTCTCCGTTTGCTCCAATAGTTAGAACTTTCTTAGCTACTTGGCTCACGGTTTTCTTAACTGTTTCTTCAAATTCTCCTCCACGTGCCTCAGATCAATGGCTTGGCAAGTGCTACCAATATGTAGAAACATGAGCTCAAGATGTCAACAGCTTCAGCAGTTTTCCTGAAGAGATGAGTCCCAAGGAGTTCACGTCTTGGTTGTGTTGCTCCCACTTTGGACATGGCTGGTGACTGGATTGCGAGGTATGGAGCTCAGAACAATACGAAGCCATGGCGATTTCAGCACCCTTGAAACCATAATCCAAGCTTGGATTTCTGCCGCCAGAGAGATTTGATGGCAACCCATTGTTGTAAAAGTCGTTGACAAGCTCCGAAAATGGGCAAACAAGTTTTCATCCACATGCAATAGCCAAACGTGTATTGTCCATTGAGACACCAATTGGGGTCCCCTGGAAGTTGCCTCCATGTAAAGCCTTGTTCCTTGAAACATCGATCAAGGGTTGTCATTGACGGAGTTTGATCTCCCTTTCAATTGATTTGGTTGAAAATCTGATAACTTCAATCAGTGGCCAAGCCTTGTTGGGAAGTCCTGAGGGCAAACGATCCTGTTTCGGCTTTTGAAGAGGATCCTCTCGTGCAATTTTTTGGCAGCTTAACATACGAACTGCCATCTAAAATGTGTTCCATAATTGCTGCAGCTCACATTTGCCCGGATGGTGCTTTAACTTGTGTGTCAGATGGTCAGTGAATTCAGGCTTTCCCTGCATCACTTCCGCGAAAATTGCTGACAAAATTTCGGATAACCCCAAGAACATTAGCCTCAAAAGAACCATTGAAGCCATTCCAGAACCAACAGCAGTACCGTTCACAAGAGCAGGCCTTCTTTAGGCTGCACTCAAAAACTCGAAACCAGCGAGTTTAGAGGCTTCTTGAGCACTAATGAGTCCTCCATTAGGTCCGGTGGCCTTTGAATTGGGGCGACGGTAGTAACCGCAATGTATGACAGAGGAACTAGATCACCGGAGGCAGTGATTGTGCCGCAAGTGGGAGGCATGGAGTAATTTGTTATTGAGAAGACTGGAAATTGCTTCCAAGATTTCAATCTGATTCCAGAGTAGCCTGGAGAAGAGTGTGATCCTAACAGCATGGCGGCTCTTGTTGCTGAATGGGGCAGTGTTGGCACGACTCTGTTCCATTACCAAGATTCCAGAATTCAGAATCTGTAAGAAATATTTTAGCGTTGTTTTGTTAATTATTAATCATTCTGCAAATATCATCTTTAGAAAAAGAAATTAAAAGAAAAAAAAATAGTTCATAAAGCTTACCTAATAGTTCCTTTTGAAGAGCGCCACCGTTCTTGGTTCTTCTATGGGAAGTTGCCCGAAACCAGTGGTGACGCCATAACTATCAGTTCCATTATTCATGCTCTCCATGACCCAGTCGCTGCTAGCCTTAACACCATCTCTGGCGACTCTCGAAAGCTCAACTTTGACGCCACACTCATCAGTTGCAATGGCAGCAACCTGGGCAATCGTCAAAGTCTCACCACCGAGCTTCACCACCGCTTCCTGTACTCCGCCACCATACGCTTCACTTCATCCAAATGACTCCCTTAAGACCCTCAGCCACTAGTCCCCAGTTCAAGGGATCATTAGAACAAACACCCGTTTCAAGACCGTTAATTGCAGCTGCTTCCATTGCTTTCCGTGTATAAAACAGACAAATACTAACAAGAAGGAGAAGTGAAAAACTCAGGTAGAGAGCTGATAATCTTGAATAAATTAAATGAATTTCCTGAGTAAACGAGAGACAGTGAAGGTGTATATATAGAGAAAAGAGAGACCACTTGGTTGCGTTGTAGTAATTAACAGCCGTTGGTCATGGTAGGTGAGCTTTAAGGGTGGCAGAAGGAAATTGCGGGTTCGTCGGAAAGAGATCTGAGCCGTAGATGAATTGGAGATTGGAGGGTAGATTGTGGTGGCTTGCACTAAGAAGAGAGGAGAAAGAGTAATATTGTTGACTGGTGAGATATAGTGAAAGCCGAGCAAATACCAACATAATTGAAGCGTTACCCTATTTAATTACAAATTTTAAGATTATTATAACTTACTATCATAATATTTTTACGATTATGCCAATTTATTTTTTTTATTTTCGTAATACTATATGGTGGGGCCTATGTTAGCCAATGTTAGGATATAAAATGTGGAACACATGAAATAATCTTAATTAATTGTTAAAAAATACATATATAAGTAGCTCTGGATATATAAAATAACTTTTATGAATTCTATCATAAGTTTTACTTTGTTTACGTACGTATAGATAGAATATTATGACCGGTTAAATTATTATGGTGTATTTTAATTCGTGAAACTAAAATAATTGTTATCAATCGAATTAATATCAATAAAAAACAATACATAAATTGTAAAAAACTTAAGATTCATGATTTATAGTTATATGACATATATAAATAAATAAAAACTATTGGCAACCTTGAACATAAATAAATTTAAAGCATAGAATCTAAATTTGTAATATTTATTAGAATTAATTATCCAAAATTACGCGTTGATATAAAATATGTTGATGCATATTTTACACAATATACAAAAGTTGAATAGGCCATCAAGTTTTGACCAATTATGTTTGAATGAAATAGAAGAATGAATGAGAGATTAAAGAATACTGAACAGTACCCAGACTCCCCATTCAAACTTAGTTTATTTATTGTATTTTGTAAGTCCCTCTTTATCCATATTTGACCAAGTTTCTTCAGTAAATTATGTCATACATGGGAACTAACGGGGGCTAAAAATCAGTACCTCAAGGTTTTGATCTAAATACCCTCAGCTCCACAGGTTTTAAAAAGTGACACTAAAAACGCTAACGTTTTGAAATAGTAAAATAGGGACTTCGTTTCCAAAGCTGATCACCTGATGGACATTGGGAATCTAGGGTTCGTTTGGTTCAAAATTTGGGGGTTTTGGGAATTTTTTTTTGAAAAAAGTTAAAAAAAATTGAATTGGCAGGTATTACGATGTAATTTATAAATAATAAATACCCTTATGTTTTTTTTTTTTACAAAATACCCCCTATAATAAAACATTAAAAGTTACAAAAATACCCCTAACCCACCCTCAAACCCCCCCAGCCGGCGACCACCACCGGATGGCTGGAGTCGCCTTAGTGGCGCATGACCGGTTGGATCTTGCCGGTCATGCATCGCTATGGCCTTTTCCGCTAGATCCATGGTGATCTGGCCGAAAAGGCCAATCTGCCGTATTTGCTCTCAACGACGGCCAACAAACGGTTGTCGTTGAGGTCAACGACATCGTTTGTTGGCCGTCGTGACCGAGTGTTACGGCCAAAGATCTGGCTGTCAACGGCCAGATCTTTGGCCTTAGATCTGGCCTTTTCCGGCCAGATCCACGGTGGATCTGGCCGAAAAGGCTAGATCGGCGCACTACCGGTCAGATTCAGCCGTAGTGCACCATCCTAACCATTCCGGCCATTTTCCTGTAGTGGTGGCCGATCTGGTAAATGTGGATCGGTGGATCTGCCGGAAAAGGCTAGATCGGCGCTACCGTCAGATTCAGCCGGTAGTGCGCCATCCTACCAGATTCCGGTCATTTTCCGGTAGTGGTGGCCGGAATCTGGTAAATGTGGATTGTTGGGGTGTTTTTGTAATTTTTAAAAATATTAGGGGTATTATAAATTAAAATTTAGAGGGTTTAAAAAAATTAATAATATTGAAAAAGTATTCCCAAAAATGAGGGCTTCATTTGGTTGGATTTTGGGAATACTACTTTTAGTATTCCCAAAAAAGTTAAACAGTAAAATACCCAAAACTCACATATATTCAACTTTATTCAACATTTTTTAAACCCCCTAAATTTGTTAATTCAATTAAATACCTCTAAATATTTTTAATGTTTTTGTTACAGCGACTCCGGCCACCCTCCCGGTGGTGGCCGCTGTCCGTATTGAGGGTGGATTGAGGGTGTTTTTGTTAACTTTAATGTTTTATTATAAGGGGTGTTTTGTAAAAAAACAAACATAGGGGTAATTTTATCAATTTGTAATCCTACATCGTAATACCCGCCCAATCCAACTTTTTTTAACTTTTTTCAAAAACTTTTCCCAAAACACAAAATTGTGAACCAAACAAGCAGTGAGAGATTTTGGGTATTTACTGTTTAACTTTTTTGAGAATACCAAGAGTAGTATTCCCAATCTTGAACCAAACGGAGCCTTGGTTTTCTAGCTCACATATCTGTTAAAATATGAGTACCCTTTGTAATCACTAACAAGGATTACAAAATAAAAGTAATATAAAAAAATGGTCAATATATAAAATGTCACAACCCATTAAGAATAAATAACTATACAAACATCTTTTTTATTAGAATATTTTCTCTCTTTCAATGCAAACAACCAAGGGGTTGTCTTGCTAATTAAGAAATTTGTTCCCTTCATTAACTTCCTGGGTTTAAACCACTTTGGGACTACCTATCACGTTTGTGACTTACATGATTCATTGGACTTGTAGGGTGTTCAATGAGTCCGAGTCCCGATGACTATTTAAAATGCACACAAACTAGTCCGAATATTCTGGTTACCAATATATATATATATACATCGTTTTATTAGAATATTTTTTCTATTTCAATATTATTAATTACAAAAATAATCCCCAAAACATATTAAAAATATTTTAGCGCCGTCGCCTATATTTCTCTTTTACACACAACCCAACCAACACAAAGTTTCTACAAAGGCTTCATATCTAACAACATAATTTGGATCCAGAAAATTCATCAAAACCCATAGTGTTAGAATGGTTGCCATGAAATGAAAAAGATGAAAAAAAAAAAAAAAAAAAAAAACCCTTGTAAGGAGGTGATACTACGTGGTTAAATAGTGTCATGGTTCCATGTAAAAAGTAAAATGTACAAAAGTTATCACAAGTTGATAAATCACTTAAACAATTTCATATTAAGTAGTTTATTTCATATAAAGATCATATACAACTTTTTAGGTAAAATTATAACTCTTTGTTACAAATTCAATTATTTGAAGTTAATTAACGGTTGTGTATTTGAGTCTTGTCTTCGGGATTGCATGTGTTTATTTAGGTGTATAAATAGACTGAAACTACTCATACACTTACTTTTCTCTCTGTATACTTTATAAGAGTTTTTCAAGCAATTTGATTGTCAAGATTCTACATGTTACCATCGGCCTAACAGCAATGTCAATATCTTGTATCGGTATTCTACAAGGATATTTTGTTTTACTGTTATGAAGAGATGGTCAAATGAACCAGGGGAGAGAGAGAGAGGAAGAGAGCGGTAAGAGACAAGACGAAATGAAATGAAGAAAATAAGAAAATAATGGAGAGAATGATGTTTATGTACATTTTTATTTTTACTTTTTTAAAACTATTTTGATTTTAAATTAGACATGATAAGACAAAAAAAGACTTATTACATGCAAGTTCTTGTAATAGGAGGTAGTTTTAGGGGGGAATTGTAATTTAATCTTAACGGTTGTGATTCTAATGTTATATCTACCGAACCTTTAGGTTTAATCTCTCACATTATGATCGGATGACAAGTCCTTTAGCCACTAGTTAGTTTATACCCATTAGATCTTATATTCAAGTAATAGAGAGGCAATTCCGATTACTAGTTTTCCAAAAAAACACTTGTGGATCTAAGTTTACTTAGTAAACTTACGAATGTTCATGTTTTAAGACCCTGACACAATTTGATGTTAATAGTTGAAACTTATTTTTTTTAAGAATAATACTATATGTTCAAACTCGTTTTATAAACTCACTTTCACTCATATAAATTAGGATTAAATGTGATGAATGCTTTAAATTTAATAAATAAATAACAATAAATGATATATCAAACATACAAGGTTGTCACTTCAGTTTGTAAATTATTTGTACATATAATATTACTCTTTATTGTTTTTTATAAAATTTGGTTTAATTTGTGAAACCTTTTTTCTTTTAGTGGAGAACATAAAGTCTTTTTTTTTACTTCTATTTATTTCTTTCGTCAGTGAATATCTTATCAGAAGATATTTGATATTCTTTTTTTATTTAAATGAAAGACAGGACATACAAGATTTAAGATTTAATAGATTTGTCCTTCTAAAATTTTTAATCAAGCTTTAGTTTAGTAGAATTTTTAGATTTCCTGAGAAATGTATGTAAATAAATGAAATAATTTCCTGAGTAAACGAGAGACAGTGAAGGTGTATATATAGGAGAAGAGAAAGACTTGGTTGCGTTGTAGTAAGTAACAGACGTTTGTAATGGTGGGTGAGCTTAAGGGTGGCAGAGGAAATCGCGGTTGGTCGGAACGAGATGTGGCCGTAGATGAATTGAGATCGGGGTAGAGATTGTGTGGCTTGGACTAAGTAAGAGGGGAGAGAGTAAACTGTTGACTGTGAGATGATAGTGGAAGCCGAGCAAACACCAACACAATTCAAGCGTTACCCTAATTTAATTTCAAATTTAAGATTTTCATAAGCTTACTATCTAATATAATTTTACGATTATGCCAATTTATAATTATTTTATAATTTAAGGTTCATGATATATAGTTCTATGACATATATAACATAAAAAAACTGTTGAAAAACTGTTGGCAACCTTGAACATAAATAAATTTTAGCATAGAATATAAAATTTGCAATATTTATTAGAATTAATTATCTAAAATTACATTGTTAATAAATACTTTTGATGCAATTTTACGAGAAACGACTTTTTCCCACCCAAATAATGGTTTATGACATTTTTCCATCCATAGATTTTTAAAATACAATTTTACTATCTAATTTATATTTCGTTTCTGATTTCGGCATCGTTGTGACTTTACACTACTATATTCTCTTCCTCGATAATTACTCACCAAAACCCTCGAACTATATTCCTGTTGACCTTCAACGCCGACAATCGAGCGATTAGGGTTTGCGCAACCTCCATTCTTAGGTCAAATTTCGATCAATCTCAACCGTCAAAATCCAACTTCTACCACCAAAAGACTCATTGACCTCCTCTCTCAAAAGCTTCAATAGTTTAGACCGAGTTTGCTCTTTGTTCACCATCGAAATATAAATTTTGGTAGTAAAATGACATTTTAAAAGTCTATAGATAAGAAGTGTCTTAACCCAGAAAATCGTTACCTCCATAATCCACACTATACAAAAGTTGAATAGGCCATAAAGTTTTGACCATTATTGTTTGAATGAAATAAAGAATGAATGGGAGAATAAATAACACTGAACATTGTACCCACCAGATGTGCCTATTTTAATTAGGTCACTCTCTCATTCAAACTTTTAGTTTATTTATTGTATTTTCTAAGTCCCTCTTTATCCATATTTGACCAGTTTTATAGAAAGATAATAATTTTCTTTAGTAAAATTAGTCATACTAATAAACTACGTGGGAACTAACGGGGCTTTAAAATTAATACATCAAGGTTTGATCTAAATAACACTTAGCTCCCAGGTTTTAAAAGTGGCACTAAAACCCAAACTTTTGAAATAGTAAAAACTTCGTTTACAAAGCTGATGGACATTAGGAATCTCGGTTTTCTAGCTCATAATTCTGTTAAAATACGTAACTTTTATTAGAATATTTTCTCATTTCATATTATTAATTACGAAAAATAATCCCCAAAACATGTATAAAAATATATTTACAACAGTATTGGATCCAAGAAAATTCATCAAAGCCATTGTGTTAGAATGGTTTTGTATTTGGGTGTTGTCTTCAGGATTGCGTGTGTTATTTTAGGTGTATAAATAAGATGGATAGGGTATAAATTGACTTTTAATAAATGAGTTGAAAGAGAATGATGTTTATGTACATTTTTTTTTTTTTTTTTATCTTTATTAAAACATTTGATTACATGATAAGACAAAAATAGACTTTATATATGCAAGTTCTTGTAATAGCCGTTAGTTTTAGGGGAGAATTGTAATTTAATCTTAATCGTTGGGATTCTAATGTTATATTTATAAACCTGTGGGTCCAAGCTTACTTGGGCTAAACCTTACGAATGGTTCATAACCCTAACATAATTATGATTGAACAATGAAATTTAATCCAGGCCAGCGACAAGTTCAGCACAATATCTACTCTTATACATGAACAATGCCCAATCTTTACTACTGAATTGTGGAAAATATCAACCATTTCTTTTTTCTATATTCAGAAAAGCATTACAAATGAATTTTAATCATTTAATCCCAAGGCGTTAGGAATTCCTTTCACGGGAAGAAAACAATATGAACTAAAAGAAAGAAAAAAAAAAAAAAAAAAATCACACAGCAGAGTGGAAGGGGGCACCATTCCAGTCTGTGAGGCACCTCATTGGATCAATGATCTTACCCTGGCACATAGCCGTGAATACTTTATCAAATTCCTCTCCTGGTGACTTTACTTTCTCACCAGTTAGAATCCTGTTCCTACTCTTCCCTCACAAACTTGTACAATGGATAAGATCTGCATTCTTTGATCCTGTTGGGAACTGCTGCATTTCCATTCTCAACCACAATTCTGGCACTCTCCACCTCTTAGGCAAACGGCCTTCAATTCCTCCTCAAAAGCTCCAATCTTCTGGAAATTGAAGAGTTCACATTCTTCTCCTTTTCGCCGTTGTTCAATGCATGACAACAAGTACTTGTCTTAGCTTTTGCATCAATGGATAGTGCACTGCAGGGATCATCTATGTAAGCGAAAACGTGTTCGCGATCAACCACTTTGATCAGATCTTTCTCACTGAATCTTGATGGGTGAAGTTCTCCGTTTGCTCCAATAGTTAGAACTTCTTAGCCCAGCTCACAGTGCTATTAACTGTGTTCTTCAAATTCTCCTCCAAGTGCCTCAGATCAATGGCTTGGCAAAGTGCTAACAGTATGTAAAGACATAAGCTTCAAGATGTCAACAGCTTCAGCAGTTTTTCTTGAAGAATGAGTCCCAAGGAGTTCACGTCTTGGTTGTGTTGCTCGCACTTGGACATGGCTGGTGACTGATTGGCGAGGTATTGGAGCTCAGAACATACGAAGCCATGGCGATTTCAGCACCCTTGAAACCATAATCCAAGCTTGGATTTCTGCCGCCAGAGAGATTTGATGGCAACCCATTGTGTAAAAGTCGTTGACGAGCTCCGAAAATTGGGCAACATAAGTTTTCCAATCAAGGCATAGCCAAACGTGTATTGTCCATTGAGACACCAATTGGGGTCCCCTGGAAGTTGCCTCCATGTAAAGCCTTGTTCCTTGAAACATCGATCAGAGGGTTGTCATTGACGGAGTTGATCTCCCTTTCAATTGATTTGGTTGAAATCTGATAATTCATCAGTGGGCCAAGCCATTGTGGTGAAGTCCTGAGGGCATAACGATCCTGTTTCGGCTTTTGAAGAGGATCCATCTCGTGCAATTTTTTGGCAGCTTTAACATACGAACTGCCATCTAAAATGTGTTCCATAATTGCTGCAGCCTCAATCTGGCCTGGATGGTGCTTTAACTTGTGTGTCAAATGGTCAGTGAATTCGGCTTCCCCTGCATCACTTCCGCGAAAATTGCTGACAAAATTTCGGATAATACACCAAGAACATAGCCTCAAAAAGAACCATGAAGCCATTCAGATCCAACCAGCATACTGTTCACAAGAGCGAAGCCTTCTTTAGCTGCAACTCAAATAACTCAAAACCGGCGAGTTTAGAGGCTTCTTGAGCATTAATACCTCTCCCTTAGGTCCGGTGGCCTTGGAATTGGGGCGACCGGTAAGTAATCCGGCAATGTAAGACAGAGGAACAAGATCACCGGAGGCAGTGATTGTGCCGCGAAGTGGGAGGCATGGAGTAATGTTGTGTTGAAAGACTGGTAATTGCTTCCAAGTTTCAATCTGATTCCAGAGTAGCCCTGGAGAAGAGTGTTGATCCTCACAACATGGCACTCTTGTTGCTGAGTGTGAGCAGTGTGTGGCGACTCTGTTCCATTACCGAGATTCCAGCATTCAGGAATCTGTAAGAAATATTTTTAGCATTAATTAGTTTCATAAATTATTTAATGATTCTGCAAATATCGTATTTACAAAAGAAAAAAAAAATGTTTGATCTAAAAATCTTTCCTCCTAATGTGTTGAATTCTGTAATACATTTAACCTCAAAACTCAGATATAACTCGTGAGATTCAGATGAGTCAACACGGCCGAGTCCAACGGTACTCATGAGGTTGATTGACTACTTAAACTAACTTGAAACAATTGAAGAAAAACTATTCTTTTTAGCTCACATATCCTAACACTGAGTCAACTCGTCTTGGTAAATAAATATAAACTGGAAACGGACGAAGTTGTTCATAAAGCTTACCTAATGACTCCTTCTGAAGCGGCCACCATTTCTAGTTCTTCTATGGGAAGTTGCACCAAAACCATGGTGACACCATACTATCAGTTCCTTTATTCATGCTCTCCATAACCCAGTCACTGCTAGCTTTAACTCCATCTCTGGATGACTCTGAAAGCTCAATTTGACCCCAGACTCACGGTTGCAATGGCAGCCACCTGAGCTATCGTCAAAGTCTCCCCACCGAGCTTCACCACCGGCTTCCTGTACTCTGCCACCATACGCTTCACTTCATCCAAATGACTCCCTTTAAGACCCTCAGCCACCAATCCCCATTCAAGGGATCATTAGAACTCGTGCACAACCTCTTCAAATTCTCGTTTTCCTTGTTTTACCGTGTATAAAACAGACAATACTAACAAGAAGGGAAGAGAAAAAGTCAGAGAAAAGATGGGAAGCTTTTGTGGTAACTGGAAATCTTGTATATAAATTAAATGGATTTCGTGAGAGGAAATGAGAGAGGTGAAGGTGTATATATAAGAGAAGAGAGAACGTGGTTGTGTTGTGTAAGTAACGGGCGCTGGTTAGGTAAGCTTAAGGGTGGCAGAAGAGAAATGCGGGGTTCGTTGGAAAGAGATCTGACCCGTTGAAGAAGTGGAGATCCAACGGTTTAGAGTTTGGTGGCGTGAAAGTAAGAGAGGAGAAACTGTAACATTGACGGTGAGGTGATAGTGGAGGGGATGGGTGAGAATGCGATTGGACAAAGTAAATACGACCTCTCGCAGGTTACTCTTACACGTCAGCATAACTCAAATATTATAAAGTCTAAGCTTAATAATTTACTTAGGCCTATATCAATTTATTATAACTTAGGGTGACAATGATTCTCTTCTAATTTTAAATATTAAAAAAAATATTTTTTGAAATTAAGAATTTCACTTGTTCGTAAATTATCCAAATATATCGAGAAATTCATATTTATTTATACCTTGGTATTACTGTCAATGATTAACGTAGTTGATATGGTCAATTAATATTTTAAATTATTTGTTTGTATTATTTATTTTGATGATAAAATGGTACAAAAATATTACAAATACATTGACCCAAAATTCCATTGATCCAGTCAAGTTCTCCAATTCTTCTTGCCTTCCTCTCTTTATGTGAAAATCAAGATTTTGTCTATTATGAATTTTATTTAAATAAATATATGAATATAATTGACCATTAATAATATATATATTTGATTTTTAAAGTTGACAAAAATTAGATTCATTTACACGACAAATTCTTAGTGAAATGATCGTGTGTATATATATATATATATATGTGTGTGTGTGTGTGTGTGTGTGTGTGTGTGTGTTTTAATAGTAAAGATCACATTTTTAGTAGTAGCTAATGAGACTTGGTTATTTATAGAAGAGTCAGGACAACCTTGACTTTGTGTGGAATGTAAGGAAGACACAAAAGATTGAATGCCAGCCCGAACAGATTGAGCAGTAGAATAGGGTAGACTGACAGAAGCAAGATTCAGTTGATATAGTCCTGCCTTAAGCTCTCCCTACAGAAGAACTATGCTGGTAACCTTGTCCTTAACCACACAACAATCAGAGTGAAATTCTACCACAACATTATTGTCTTTAGTAAACTTTGAAATACTAAGTAGATTTTTGGTTATATTTGGAACACATAGTACATTTTTAAGATAAAGAGACTTGGACTGCAAAGAACTAGGTAAAAAGGTAAATCCTATGTGTGAAATATTCAAGAACTCACCATTTCCTATTTGCAATTGCCCAGCTCCTTCATAAGTCCTACTGCTGTGCATGTGATTTACATCTGAAGTGACATGATCAGTGGCTCCAGAGTCCATATACCATGCTGGATCCTGCGGTGTAGTATAGTTGGCAGTGGAAGAGGCAATATTTGGCAAATGAGGTGCAACAAAATAAACCTGACTGGATGAAGGAGGTTGCTGATTAGGAACCTTGAAAGTTGAATTATCAATGTTAGGGACTGGAGCAACAGGTTGTTGTCCTCTGGAGAAATCTTGTGAAGAAGAAAATCAATTGGAGGAATTCACAAACGTTGGTCCTGGTTGTGATTGATTACCAGAATAGAAGTGATTAGAGGACAAATGTTGTATCTGTGAATTTCCAGGATAAGTAGAATCAAGTCTTTTCCCATGTCCAAAAGAGTTGTTGTCAGGAAAAAAATATGACTGTCCATTGTTGAAGACAACACCATCAGAAGATCCAGACTGTGGAGAAACTCCATTGTAAATGGAATTATACCGGTGATAACACTGAATAGCTGTGTGTCCTATTTTCCCACGTACTTGACAAATAGGTCTCCCTTTAGCATTCCCTCTACCACGACCTCCGCTGTAGCTATTAAACACTGGTGGTCTATAATTATTGAATTGTGATTCAAACTATCCAGCATGGGAAGGCTGATACGTCTATCCATGTGAAACAAAACCAGTGGAAGGTAAAAAGGAGGCAGGAGGTGGATAGGGTGGGACATATTTTTGATGCACTTGAGTAGTTGGCATGAGATTTACAGCTGGTGTCAGTATAGGTTGAGAAGCACTACTAGCATGGGATGCAATAGTTGACCTATTGTGCAGAGTTGGTGAACTATTAGAGTTAATGATTGTAGCAAGATGAACTGATCTATTTCAGAAATCAACAAAATTAAATTTCTCAATTCACATTTCATGTTTTTGCAGTAGATATTGTGCCTTTTGGATTGTAACAGAATCAAACTTGGATTCTACTCTAGATGTCAAATTTACAACAGCAGCGTCAAATTATGGTCCTAAACCATCAAGAATATGCTGAAGCAAATCTTCATCAGAGACATCTTGGCCACTAGAGTTTAGGCTTTTTGCAATACCTTTCATCTTCTTAAAGTAATCACAGATAGACAAGTTCCCTTCATGAGTGTTCTGTAATAAATGTTTAAGGTGTAGAGCTCTAGCCTTTGAGTCACTTAAAAATTCATTTTCAAGTGCAAACCAAATATCAGTGGAAGCTTGACACTTAGATACCGAACTAAACATACATTCAGAAATGGAGGCCAACAACCATGTAACAAGGAATTTATTAGTACATTTCCAAGCTAGATAAGTTGGATTAATGCATTCTGTAGTACCAGATTCATTCAATTTTGGTTTAGATGTTGACCTAACTACATTTTCTTCAACTAGAATTTTAGGTTCTGACGAAATTAAAGGTTCAGGACAGGGGATACAACCTGTTAAGTGACCATCAAGATCATGAGCACCTACTGTAGAAAGAATTTGTGACTTCCAAAACTGATAATTATCACGGTAATCATCGTGTGTGAGCTTGGGAGTAACCACTTGAAGACTGGACGAAAATGTTGAAGAGTAAGTGACTGAAGTGTTCTGCATCACTTTGTTCAGATTGTTGTTCGAAGTATTAGAGGATGAAGAATTCGCCATTGATGCTAGTCTTTGGCTCTGATACCATGAAAGACTTTGGAGGAGAAGTCAAAAATCTTAGAGAGAATTGAGAAAGACAAATACAATTTTTCTTCTTTCTTTCATTAACTAACTAACGAACAAAGAGTCACATGTTTTATACATTTGAGAAGAAGCAGGAAAAGTAATGTAAAAGTGACAGCACTTTGATGCTAAATGACATGAAGAGACAGCAGTTCTTTGGTGCCTTTGGTGAGCTAACAACGGTGACAAAAATCTAGTAAAAACGGAACCACTTTTGCTTCTTGTCAATACTGCCAATACTAACATATAATTTCTTTACACTGAGCATGAATTAATTAACAACTAACATATAATTTCTTTATACTAACCATGAACTAAGAGTTTAATAACTAATTTTGTTTAAATTGACCAGGGCATGAACTAGCCAATTAAGAACTACATTTCTTTAACTAATAGAACTAATCTCTATAAACTGAGCTGAAATCTTCATAAAGTGATCTTCTTATACGATCCTAAGAAGCAAATATCATACCAAGAATTCATTGATATGGAAATTCCACTTACCATAATCATATGTTTACTCATTACTCTCTCAAGTACCCATTTCACTTTAATCGCAATTATTAACAACACCACCACCATGAAACCTAAACAATTGGTGTTCGAACTTCTCCACCAAGATTTCATGTCACACAACACTAATCACACCAATCAAGATCGTGCTAAACACATTCTAAATCCTTCTGAAACTCAAGAAGCTCAAGCTAATTTAATACTTTTTCTACAGAGGATTTTTTGTAAATTTCACTATTGGTGAGCCTTCCGTTCCACATCTACATGGGTTACTTAGGACCCTTATATGACAAATATACGCGGAATATATTATAAACCAAATTACAACCCCTATAGCTCTTCCACATATTCTGAAGTTCCATGTGGCCAAGTTGTCTATAGCTCTTGCGACTATAGTACGCAATTGATGCATTTATAGAATCAACATGCAGGGATAGTCCAATGGACAACTTGCTATTGGGCAATTCGAATTTGAAAATATAGATAAAGGCAATATTACTATAAGTGATGTGGTTTTTGGATGCAACCATAACAACAGAGACGGTGAAGAAGAAATTTATTATGAAATGTCTGATTGGATGGAGTCATCGGAGGTGTTGGTGATCAACAGGTTATATATGGAGAGGAAGATACTCAAGTACTCAATGGAATTTTTGGACTTGGTAGTCGAAAACGTGCCTTGTCTCTTCTTCATAGATTTGGTTTAAAAATTTCCTATTGCATTGGTAATAATCTCTACTGCCTTAAAGAGTTGATGTAGGTAATCAATTGATTACTGAACCACTATAACTCTGTGTGTTACTTTATCAGTTTTCTTTTATGCTCTTTTGATTTCTCATATATGATTGTTTGTGTTCTTGCTGAATTAGAAACTTAGGAATCTGATTTACTCTAATTCAATCAGTCTTGAGTCCTACAGTCTTACGATCCTTCCCATTCTTCCACATACGTCGATTATCCTTGTCGTTACGACGTTTGCAACATTTGCACTATAAAAATAAGTGCATGTACCAAATTTCATATGTAGATGATACCAACTCAATTGGAAAATTTGCCACTAAGCAATTCACATTTGAGACATTAGATGAGGGCACAACCATAATGAAAGATGTAATCTTTGGTTGTAGTACAAGCCACAAAATTCACGGTGACCATCGACAACCAGTAGGACTGTTCGGACTTGCTAGTCAAACACCTACCATATCTATTTCTAATAAATTTGGCTTTAGATTTTCGTATTGCATTGGCAATATATCTAATCTAGAATATAGCCATAACAAATTAATATTAGGTGACGATATTGTACTTGAAGGCGATTCAACCGCTCTCAATTTCAATAAAGGGTTGTATATATTATGTTACTCTTAAAGGGATTAGTGTTGATGACAAAATGCTTGATATAGATTGTAATACATTCAAGAATGATAGCGACGAAAGTCAAGTAACAATTGACTTTAGTATTATAGAGACTTGGCTAGTCACAAAGGCATATCGAATTCTTTAGGAAGAAATCGAGCATCGCCTCGAAGGGTTCTCAGTCACAAAGTCTCGAACAGTATATAAATGGCAATTGTGCTACTATGGATCTTCAAGGGTTTCCAGAGGTCACATTACATTTTGCTAATGGGGCTAATTTAGTTTTGGGTGAGTGGAGTATATTTATACAGATAAATATGTCAATGTTTTGCTTGGCTTTTGGTCTAGGTGAACAACATAATGAAGACTTCCACAACTTGAATGTGATAGGACTTCAAGCTCAACAATTTCATAACGCAGCTTTTGATGTTGTGGGGGATAAGTTTTATTTTCTAAGAATTGATTGTGATCTTCTTGAAAATTAACTATATTAATAGAGATAATATTGTTTTAAGAGAATTGATAAATTTCATTCATCTAATATTCTCATTAAATCTAGGTTTTTGAAGCTTTTAAAACTTATACGAGATGAACTATTTTACTTGGTATTAATTATATTATACGGACTTTTCAATATGAACAAGTTGTAAAATTTTAATATTATTTTAGCATTGATAATGAGATCAATGTGACCAGTAGCTGAACCAGTAAACACTTACTTGGCTAATTTTATATTGTTATATTTTTTAAATAATTGGCTAATTAGGAATAATTTATTATAAAAGTAATGATGCATGTACAAATTAATTATACAAATAATTACTTACAGCTCTACATGTTTAACATGTCAACTATTCTAATTTATTTAATTTATCTCTAATTTAAAATGACTCAATCACATTTAAGCAAACATCAGTTTGTACAATAAGTAATATAATTAATTATCCAATCATATTTTTCTACGTTGCTTTACATGCAAGATTTTGTATAAACTATATGTAATATTATTCTATTCAAATTAGGAGGTAGTAATAATAACCCTTATCTCATTAGGTTAAAAAACCAAGCATAACAATTATATATACTATTTTACTATCTAAATTTATATTCCATTTCTGATTTCGGCATCGTTGTGACCCTACATCACTACCGTTCTCCTCCTCGATTATTACTCATCAAAACCCTTGAACCATATTCCTGTCGACCTTGTTAATCGCCGATAATCGAGCGATTACGGTTTGCGCAACCTTCATTCTCAAATCAAATTCTGATCAATCTCAACCGTCAAAATCCAACCCTCTACCACCAAAAGACTCATTGGTCTCCTCTCTTTAAAAGTTCTAATAGTTTGAACCGAGTTTGCTCTGTGTTTACTATTGAAATATAAATTTAGATAGTAAAGTGACACTTTAAAAGTCTATAGGTAGAAAAGTGTCATTAAACCGGAAAAGGTCGTTACCTCCACATTTTACACACTATATAAATGTTGAATAGGCCATAAAGTTTTGACCAATTATTGTTTGAATGAAATAAAAGAATGAATGGGAGAATAAAGAACACTGAACATTGTACCCACCCGAGGTCCAGATGCGCCTATTTTAATTAGGTCAGTCTCCCATTCAAACTTTTAGTTTATTTTATTGTATTTTCTAATTCCTCTTTGTCCATATTTGACCAAGTTTTATAGAAAGATAATGAATTTTTCTTTAGTAAATTATAGAAAATTTTCGTCACCTTTTCCTAAATTTCTTTTAGCGGGAGAAAGAGAGAGGAAGAGAGCGGCAAGAGAAAAGACGAAAATAAGAAAAGAATGGAGAGGGTAATAAATTTACTTTTAATAAATGAGTTGAAAGAGAATGATGTGTTATGTACATTTTTTTTTTTTATCTTTATTAAAACTATTTTGATTACATGATAAGACAAAAATAGAATTTATTATATGCAAGTTCTTGTAATAGCCGTTAGTTTTAGGGGAGAATTGTAATTTAATCTTAACGGTTGGGATTCTACTATTATATTTATAGAACCTGTGGGTCTAAGTTAATTAGGCTAAACCTTACGAACGTTCATGTTTTAAAGCCCTAACATAATTATGATTGAACAATATATGCTACTCTTATACATTGAACAATGCCCCAATCTTTACTACTTAATTGTGGGAAAGAATATGTAACCATTTCTCATTTTCTATAAATGAAATTTAATCATTTAATCCCATAGGCGTTAGGAAATTCCTTTCACGGGGAATTGAAAACAATATGAACTAAAAGAAAGAAAAAAAAAAAAAAAAAAAATCACACTAGCAGAGTGGAAGAGGGGCACCATTCCAGTCTGTGAGGCACTCTAGCATTGGATCAATGATCTTACCCTGGCACATAGCTGTGAATACTTTATCAAATTCCTCTCCTGGTGACTTTACTTTCTCACCAGTTAAGAATCCTGTTCCTAGCTCTTCCCTCACAAACTTGTACAATGGATAAGATCTGCATTCTTTGATCCTGTTGGGAACTGCTGCATTTCCATTCTCAACCACAATTCTGGCACTCTCCACCTCTTTAGGCAAAACGGCCTTCAATTCCTCCTCAAAAGCTCCAATCTTCTGGAAGATTGAAGAGTTCACATTCTTCTCCTTTTCGCCGTTGTTCAATGCATGATCAACAAGTACTTGTCTTAGCTTTTGCATCAATGGATAGGTGGCACTGCAGGGATCATCTATGTAAGCGAAAACGTGTTCGCGATCAACCACTTTGATCAGATCTTTCTCACTGAATCTTGATGGGTGAAGTTCTCCGTTTGCTCCAATAGTTAGAACTTTCTTAGCCACTAGGCTCACAGTGCGATTAACTGTGTTCTTCAAATTCTCCTCCAAGTGCCTCAGATCAATGGCTTGGCAAAGTGCTACCAAGTATGTAGAAGACATAAGCTTCAAGATGTCAACAGCTTCAGCAGTTTTTCTTGAAGAGATGAGTCCCAAGGAGTTCACGTCTTGGTTGTGTTGCTCGGCACTTTGGACATGGCTGGTGACTGGATTGGCGAGGTATTGGAGCTCAGAACAATACGAAGCCATGGCGATTTCAGCACCCTTGAAACCATAATCCAAGCTTGGATTTCTGCCGCCAGAGAGATTTGATGGCAACCCATTGTTGTAAAAGTCGTTGACAAGCTCCGAAAATTGGGCAAACATAAGTTTTCCAATCAATGCAATAGCCAAACGTGTATTGTCCATTGAGACACCAATTGGGGTCCCCTGGAAGTTGCCTCCATGTAAAGCCTTGTTCCTTGAAACATCGATCAGAGGGTTGTCATTGACGGAGTTGATCTCCCTTTCAATTGATTTGGTTGAAAATCTGATAACTTCAATCAGTGGGCCAAGCCATTGTGGTGAAGTCCTGAGGGCATAACGATCCTGTTTCGGCTTTTGAAGAGGATCCATCTCGTGCAATTTTTTGGCAGCTTTAACATACGAACTGCCATCTAAAATGTGTTCCATAATTGCTGCAGCCTCAATCTGGCCTGGATGGTGCTTTAACTTGTGTGTCAAATGGTCAGTGAATTCAGGCTTCCCCTGCATCACTTCCGCGAAAATTGCTGACAAAATTTCGGATAATACACCAAGAACATTAGCCTCAAAAAGAACCATTGAAGCCATTCCAGAACCAACAGCAGTACCGTTCACAAGAGCAAGGCCTTCTTTAGGCTGCAACTCAAACAACTCAAAACCGGCGAGTTTAGAGGCTTCTTGAGCATTAATGACTTCTCCCTTAGGTCCGGTGGCCTTGGAATTGGGGCGACCGGTAAGTAATCCGGCAATGTAAGACAGAGGAACAAGATCACCGGAGGCAGTGATTGTGCCGCGAAGTGGGAGGCATGGAGTAATTTTGTTATTGAGAAGACTGGTAATTGCTTCCAGGATTTCAAATCTGATTCCAGAGTAGCCCTGGAGAAGAGTGTTAATCCTCACAAGCATGGCTGCTCTTGTTGCGGAGTGAGGCAGTGTGTGGGACGACTCTGTTCCATTACCAAAGATTCCGGCATTCAAGAATCTAATGAGCTCCTTCTGAAGAGCGCCACCGTTCTTGGTTCTTCTATGGGAAGTTGCGCCGAAACCAGTGGTGACACCATAACTATCAGTTCCATTGTTCATGCTCTCCATGACCCAATCACTGCTAGCCTTAACACCATCTCTGGCTGATTCTGAAAGCTCAACTTTGACGCCAGACTCATCGGTTGCAATGGCAGCCACCTGAGCTATCGTCAAAGTCTCACCACCGAGCTTCACCACCGGCTTCCTGTACTCGGCCACCATACGCTTCACTTCCTCCAAATGACTCCCTTTAAGACCCTCGGCCACCAATCCCCAGTTCAAGGGATCAGTAGAAGCCGTGCACAAACTCTTAAGACTCCCGTTTTCGTGAACGTTCATTGCAGCTGCTTCCATTGCTTAATTTACTCTGTATAAAACAGACAAATACTAAAAGAAAGAGAAGAGGAAGACTCAGAAAGAGTGCTGATAAGCTTTGGTGCTTACAGTGAAATCTGTAAATTAATGTTAAGGATGCTGTTGCTGAGGAAAAGAGAGAGAGAGAGTGAAGGTGTATATATAGAGAAAGAGAGAGACGTGGTTGTGTTGTAGTAAGTAATAGGTGCTGGTTGGTGAAACATAAGAAGTCGCAAAAGGAAATTGCGGGGTAGGTTGAACTTGAAAAGAGATCTGAGCCGTTGAGGAAGTGGAGATGGGAGGGTAGAGATTGTGGTGGTGGCGTGGACTAAGTAAAAGGGAAGAAAGAGTAATATTGAGCGGAAGGGATTGGTCAAGAATGGGATAATACCAGCTTAATTGATTTTTTATTTTGTCTCAGGTCGGTTCTTCACATCATCAGCATATGCTAATCATAATGGATTTTCAGTTAATTAATTATTCATGTTATTAATTCACATAATTAATTCATGTTAATAAATGATTCAAATTTATTAGGAAATTCATGCTATTAATTAATTTACGTTTATATTCGCATTAATGACAGTTAATAATTAACGCGTAGTTGATACAGTCAATGATCAATTTTCAAATAATAATTTTTGAATTATTTATTTTAAAGATCAAATGAGACAAATATATATATATATTCTCTTTGAAAATACATTTAACACAAAATTAATATGATAATGTACTAATAGGGGGTGGTCGTTGTCCTACTATGGCTCTTATCTCACCGGTAATTCTAAGACTAAAGGATTAGTTAAAGTGAATGCAAAATGACTCGGACACTCCCAATAATAAAAAAAATGATAATATATATATAGACTGCATTTTTCGTAAAATGAATCGTCCATACATATATTCATCTAATTAGTTGAATTAATTATACAAAATCACGCGTCTATATAAAATATGTTTGATGCATATATTTCACAATATACATAAGTTGAATAGGCCATCAAGTTTTGACCAAAGAATAGGAGAACTAAGAATACTAAACGACGCGCCCTCCCATTCAAACTTGGCTAATTATTTAGTGTTTTCTAAGACCCTCTTCATAAATTTAAACGTCGTAAGATTTATCTACATTTGACCAAATTTGATGTAAACATAACGAATTTTTCTTTAGTAAATCATGTCATGCTAATAACAATAACAACTACCATAACTATGATGTTAGTAGTTGAAACTTATAATTTATTTATTTATTTAACGAATTAATTTAGTTTACTTTGTGGAAAACCCTTCTTCTGACTTCTCGTTAGTGGGCATGTGCATGGTTGTTGTAACAGGATAAGCCATCCCTTACACTAAACTAATTAAGTTGTATTTTCATTAGTTTTATTTGCTACTTTTACTCTAACCCAAAGTCCAACTCAACCTTAGCAATGGACTGAAATTATTGACCCAAATTTAAACACAAACACATCCGTCTAAGCTTATAATAAATAAATAGAAGAATAAAGAAAGTGTTGACCATTCAATTGGTCAAGTTGAAATATATGAATATCAAGTTGGTGGATTAAGTTGAGAAATCACTAGACATTTATTAAAATAGGTAGCTTATTCTAATACTCTCAAGATTCAATAAATTAAAGAGCATATGATTAAGCATTTCTAATGCAATTTGCATGGATACGTAGGATTTTGTGAAGTTTTGGGATGGATGAAAAATAAAAAATTCAATTATTCATACATGTTAAAAGCTTATTACTATACACTTAATTATCATATACCCTTTTTGTCTACAAAGATGTTAAAACTTTGGCCGCCTCATGCGGCCAAACGACACATCGGAATTTGATGATACATTGGATTCTGACAGATCGATAGTTTCTGGTACTTTTTGAATTAAATGTGGTGTCAAGGCACCACCTTTGACCATTGTTGACAGCCTATCAATGGTGGTTGACAATTGATTGTCGTTGATCAATGAGGGGCAGTGAATTGTATTTTTGTAATTATTAATTTTAATAATTTATTTATTGTAAATTATTTTAATAAGTGATGAACGTTTATTAAATTTAATTTTGTAGTTTGAAGAATTATATATAGGTATATTTGTCATTTTACAATGTAAATTCAACTATAGAAATAATCCGATTTTTAGAAGCTAATTATCCTAGCTTTTAGAATTCTTTTATAAAGTTGATTATTTTATAATCATCTTCAAACTTGATCTATTTTAAAAGTTGTTTACAAAACATTTTTTCTTTATTGTAGCTTAAAAGATACTTGATTATTTCTATAGAC
The DNA here is from genome assembly GCF_008641045.1 of Pistacia vera. Taxonomy (NCBI): domain Eukaryota; kingdom Viridiplantae; phylum Streptophyta; class Magnoliopsida; order Sapindales; family Anacardiaceae; genus Pistacia; species Pistacia vera. The sequence goes on from NW_022196274.1 coordinate 797,640, forward strand.
GGTAAAATCTACTCGGAAATCCTTTAGATTTAGTCGTGTGAGGAATGAGCCACTGACAACTTCTTAAACCTGCAGAAAGACACAGAAAGTGAATGTGAAGCACTTGGGAACACCAGCGTGGTATCGACCGTAGGCAGTCTGATGCTCAAGTCAGTAGGATTGTGACGGGAAATTGAGCATAAAAGGGTAAGCGATTACCTTGTTTATGGAGCTAGGCACGACTATCGTCGTAGAGTGGCCGGAGGTCGGCTCTAGGACGACAGACGGTAGGTAAAGAACTAGTGGGGGAATTGTGTATACTATACGAGTATTCATTAAAATTGGATTGGTGGAAACTGAAATCGATGGAAGTTGAATGAATTTCCGAGAGGACTAACCCCTCTTTTATCGGAAGCCAGGAAGGCTTAATCCTTGTAGAAGTCAGAGTACTAGTTGCATGAAACTAGGAATACTTAGGGAAGATGAATTCAAGTAAGATCGCAATTCCAAGATATTGGAATCGCTGTAGGACTCAAGGTCCTTGGTTGTTAGAATCTAAATAGGACTTGGAAGTCGTTGTCTGGCAGAGTTCGCATAAAACTCAAAGTCTTGTGTGTGCTAGACACTCGTTAGATTTAGAAATCTATAAAGAGTTAGGATGAGATTCGGAGACCTTGGGATGTTAGAATCCTCTCAAGACTCTAAGTCTTTGAGGGAGATTGCAGTCACTTTGAGTAGACTAGCCCGCAGACGAACCTAAGATCCGTGGTCGGAAAAGGCCTTACTGACGCACGACCGACCAGATCCCGTCAGTCGTGTACCATTACCATGACTGATGTCAGCGGCCGGCGATGGTGAGTAACGACCGACGATGGTCTTAGGTGGCTGGGGGTATTTTGTTAACTTTTAAACTTTTTGTGGCTGGGCTCTTTTATCTAAATTCTCAAATGTATGAGGGCTGGGTAATGGTTATTTGGTAGACATTTGAGGGCAATTATGTTCAAAATGATATTGAATTAAGGGCAAAATATGTATAAAAATCAAATTACCTCGTAATTTTTTAATAACAACCCTATGGGAGGGTACCAGATTACCCTCTACATTACTAACAGTAAACACTATTTCCAATAAAAAATACCCGTAATATTTTATGATTTGCAAATCAAACACCGAAATCTTGCAATTGCAAAATAAACGAAGATTACCCTAGTTATCTTATATGCCCTCATCCAAACGCACCCTTTACTTAATTGCCCATAAACTACTCTTTGGGTTAGTCTATAAGGTGTTCAACACAAGTCCCGAGTAAGCACAAGTGCACACTAACCTTGGTTCTGGGTTTGCGGTCAACACATTTAACATTTTAATTATCATAATTAACTAAATTAATTTTTTCATTTTCCCCACATTATTTTTCTTTCATGCATATATATTTTTTCTTCTCTAATCAATATTACATAATTTATCATGATTTTAATCATATTGAAGTAGATAGAAGTAGAGATACTTTTATAATGAATGAGGAAATTAGAAGGGTTTTAGCTAGGAGTTTACACTATTAATCCATCATTTTCATCTGCATAATTTTTATAAACTAATCTTAGCTAAGATTCTTATTAATCTTAAGTACAAACACACTTTCATACCAAACATGAACTGACTAATTACCAACTAACATATAATTTCTTTATACTGCGCATGAACTAATTAACAACTAACATATAATTTCTTTATACTAACCATGAACTAAGAGTTTAATAACTAATTTTGTTTAACCAAGGCATGAACTAACCAATTAAGAACTAACTTGCTTTAACTAATAGAACTAATCTCTATAAATTGAGCTAAAATCTTCATAAAATGATCTTCTTATACAATCCTTTAAACCTAAGAAGCAAATATCATACCAAGAATTCATTGATATGGCAATTCCACTTACCATAATCAATTGTTTACTCATTACTCTCTCAAGTACCCATTTCACTTTAATCGCCATTATTAACAACAACACTGCCATGAAACCTAAACAATTGGTGTTCGAACTTCTCCACCAAGATTTCATGTCACACAACACTAATCACACCATTGTGCCATACAACACAAATCAGACCAATCAAGATCGTGCTAAACACATTCTAAATCCTTCTGAAACTCAAGAAGCTCGAGCTAATTTGCAACTTTTTCTAGAAAGGATTTTTTTTGTAAATTTCACTATTGGTGAGCCTCCCGTACCACATCTAAATGGGTTACTTACGAGCCTTATATGAAAAATATACGTGGAATATATTATAAACCAAATTACAACCCCTACAGGTCTTCCACATATTCTGAAGTTCCATGTGGCCAAATTGTCTACAGCTCTTGCCACTATAGTAATTGATGCATTTATAGAATCAACATGCAGGGACAGTCCAAGGGACAACTTGCCATTGAGCAATTCACATTTGAGAATATAGATGAAGGCAATATTATTATAAGTGATGTGGTTTTTGGATGCAACCATAACAATAGAGACGGTGAAGGTGAAATTCATTATGAAGTGTCTGATTATGGATGGAGTCGTCGGAGGTACTGGTGATCAACATGTTATATATGGAGAGGAAGATACTCAAGTAGTCAATGGAATTTTTGGACTTGGTAGTCGAAAACATGCCTTGTCGCTTCTTCATAGATTTGGTTTTAAAATTTCCTATTGCATTGGTAATAATCTCTACTGCCCTAAAGAGTGGATGTAGGTAATCAATTTATTACTGAAGACAATATAGGAGAAGAGGATGTAGTAATTAAAGAATGTCGAGTAGAATCAGATTTGGCAGACAAACAATATTGATCAGAGTGGTGATTATAGGTATTTAGTGATGATTCAGACAATGTAGAGAAATCAGAAGCATTTTGTTCTTTTAAATTACACTGAGATGTTGAAGCACAATTATTTGCAACAAGCACAATAGATTGAGGATAATTAGAATTAGAATCACTATGTGATAAAGCAGACAATGTTAGGGGTGGGATAAATAATCCGAAAACCGAACTGAACCGATCTGAAACAGAACCAAAAATTAGGTTTTTTTGCAAACTGGTTCGGTTTGCAAAATTTAAAAATCGAAAAACCAGTTCGGTTTGGAATATTTTCCAAACCGGTTTTACCCTAAGTATATAAGCAAAAAATATTTTCACCTCACATCTCTACTTCTCTTCTCCGCCTACAAGCTCCAATCTCCACACTTCCGCAACGTCACTCCACTATCGACACCGTGAGCAGACTCCACTCTCCAAGCTCCAATCTTCACAGTCCATACTCCACACCAATTGAGCAGGGCCATGCCGCCAACAGTCTCCGATTGTCGCACTTCACTAGCACCCAGCAAGGCCATGTCGCTAGCAGTCTCCACAACAACCACCCAGCACCCACTCACCCAATAGTATCCACCGTCGTCGCATCTCCAATCTCAGAGCCACAAATGCAACTCCACGTCTTGCTCATCCAAGGTATGTGTACCTTTTGAACCCTTTAATCACATCCCTTGTTTCACAACTCACATTCACTCTCGTCTCTTTAACACTCATCTCATAGTCAGTCAGTCAGTCACTCACTCTCGGTTAACACCTATCTCACTATCAGTCACTCACAACAGTAATCTATCGAAGGCACTCATTTTAACAAACAAGTTTAATTTCAAAATCCTTACGTCTATTATGATCAGATTATCTGCTTTGGTCTTTCTCATCCCCTTCTTGTAAGTGAAAGTAGAGAAATCACCAAAAAATGCTACATAGTATACTGCTTACACTGCTTCTGCAAAGTGTATGAGTCCATTATAAATGATGCAGGGAAACTTGTCATACTGGTCTTGTTTTTCAGTGATTTGAATCATTACTTCCTGGAGTGGAGTTCTGCAGTTTAAGTTAAGATCAAAAATAAAAGCTAAAATATTATCAAGGAATTTACTAGTGTGCAATGAGCCTTCTGATAACAGCATGAAGATAAATTAAGGATGATTTGAAGCATCGAAAAACTGAATTGGGTTTGAGCAACTGTGATTGAGAAGCCCTTGGAATGAAAATTAACTGATCAAGACATAAGGAAGTTTTATACAAACACAAACGACATTTTGAAGTTGATCAAGACGACCATCAATAATTTAACCTGAAATTTCAATGGCCTTGACATCAGGTTTCTTAATCTCCACTTTAGGAACAGTCATAGTGAGCACTCCATTTTGAGTGTTGTGGTCATTTTGAATTCGGCTTTTTTTGGCTGCTGTCCTTACCCCATGTTGTTTGTTGCTATAGTGGGTTTTTTGGGTGATCTTGCCTGCTGTAGGTTCTTCTTCTGGGCTGTTAGATTTTTGGTAGTTTTGTACTAGATGTTGGTTCTATTTTTTGCTGGCGTAAGACCTTGGTGGATGGTTTCTTTAAATAGCTGTTCTGATGTCTTGTTTGTTGCGGTCTGTGAGCTGGTTTGTGGCTGTAAATTTTTTGTTTTGTTTTCTTTGTTTGGTGATTATATAAAACTGAGTTTAGGAGAGTAATGGTGCGATTCTCATATTTAATGAGATAATCTACTTGTGCATTGAAACTAGTGGCCTTTTTGGTTTTAAATTGTGCAAATTGAATTGAAGTTGTGAAACTGGTGGCCTTATGTTTTATTATTAATTGATGGATGTCTTTATATTTTACATGTCCAAAATTTTCTCTTTTATTTTTAGTTATTGTCAATAAATAAAAGAATATTATTTATATGGATATCTTATTTACTTAATGCATATTTTTATTTGATGGAATTGTAGATGTCATCGGTGGCAAACAATACTCGTGAGACACCGACAAGTGCGACTCCAACTCCAAATTCTAGGCCACCACCAACACTTTTAGGCCCCAAACGTGCAAAGGAAACAAGTTCTAGGAAGAATAGTTCTCAAGTGTGGGATCACTTTGTTAGGAGCGATCGTGAGAATAAGGATGATTTGACTACGACATGTAGTTATTGTGGGAGTGTTCTAGCATGTCCGAGTAAGAGTGGTCCGAGTTTTCTATGTAACTATAACAACTTCTTTCTTTGTATCATATTCATAAAAATATATTAATAAAAAGACAAGTATATTTATCAAAATAGTTGGGCCCAAAAATTTTCTTTACTTAATAAATACATTCTTTACATAGTACAGCATCATTTGTACAAAAAGACTCTCAAAACAGTGGATAGTGCAGCCAAGTCTCCCCGCTTGTCGACGTCCATCCGACCACGTCCTCACCTATGTCCTGTAAAACATAGAAAACAACGGGGTGAGCACAAAGATGCTCAGTAAGTAAATCTTCTACTTGATAGTCCCCGTGTATTACTCTTCAATTCTTTTCGTACTCTTGTCACTTTCTTTAATTCAGTCTCTCTTGTTCTTTCTTTACTTCTAGCTCTCACTATTCTTTTCTTTCTTTCTATTCTCATCACCCATGGAGAATATCATAACCATGCATGGATGAGACACTAAAGCATAACAATGCATTTTCTCTCTTTTATTTTCTTTCTATTCTATTCTTATTCTTATTCTTATTCTTTCTTATTCTTTGCCAATCGCTTTTGGTTGATGCATGGATTCAGAACCCTTAGCCATGTGAATGTACTCTCTCTCACGCATATAGCCCTCATCCGCATGTATTCTCATGGCTATACGAATTCTTTTTCTCATTCTCATTCCACTCTCTCATGGCGGAAACCACTCTCCCATGGCGGAGACCGCTCTCTCTCATGGCGGAGACCGCTCTCTCATGGCGGTTACATGCGGATAATTTCTACACTCACGGGCTCCCCATCGCACAACCTATTCTGTTTTCTCTTCTTTAGCACTTATTATTAATTTTATTCTCTAGTGCTAATTCTTTATTTCTCTTTATTCTAAGAGAATTAGTTCTTTTCTTTATCTCTATTCTTAGAGCGTTTCTTTCTCATTTTTCATATTTCTTTCTTTGGTGATTACTCAAATAAACATATGCATATGGATGGTTCATGCCTAGAATCTTTCTTATATGCATTCATGAAATGCAAACATGCTATGTTGCATAAAGTAAGGTTCTCTACTTCTACTCATGCTTCTTTTAGGCATTTCATCAAGCAATATGTGTGCATACATAAACTCTATTCTAACTTTACTTATACTTCTTTCTTAACCATCCAAAATTGGAGTTCAACTCCTTCAAATCATCACACATCCTGCAAAGCAAACACACTTCAAATATTCCTCTCAAATTCTTCTAATTCTACCCATACTTCTACCAAATTTTATCAACACAATCCACCCTTCTCATGGTGGAAATCTCTCCATAAGTCAACATTGAACTCATTCATAAATCCATCAACTCATTTCAAACATAAAAATTCAAGCATTAATCATATACTAATCTCTATACATCATTCAATCATGTAAATCACAACTTAGGTAGAGTTACTTACCTTATGGTCAAGTAGAATCCACTTAAGCTCTCTACTCTTGATGGCTTGATACTTTCTCTTAAACCTTAAACACAAACTCAATAAGGATCCTACTCTTTCACCAATAAAATTTACATCTAGAGTAAGGATTCTCACCTTTAAGTGCTTAGGATCAACTTGTATCAATTTCTAGTCAAAAGCCCTTCAAGGATCCTTGGAAAATTGAATGAAAGTTTGAGAGAATTGAAGGATGAAAGAGGCAGTGGAAAGGGAGAAAATGAAAAGGTTTCTAAAGCTAAACCCTTAATATCTCATATTTTCTCCACTATTTCCCATTATACCCTTACTCCTTCTTAGAAATTCCACCTATGCCCTTTAATTCTTTGCAAAAATATCCCCATTCAAACTATTCTCCATGCAATTTCCTTGCATTTCACTCCCCACTTTTCCTACTAATTAGGGGTAGAATGGTCATTGAGCCCCAAAAGGAAGAATTCTCTAAAAACTCAAGGCAAATTTCAGCCGAGTCTTCGCCGCGGCGAAGCTATTTCTTCGCCCCTGCAAAAACTTACAGCAGCTACACGGGGGTTGTAGCACTTCATCGCCACGGTGAAGCTTCTTCTTCGCCCCAGTGAAGACTGTAACATCCAGATTTTGCCAAGTCTTACAATTTTCAGGGCAACCACTCAACCAAACCAATACACCCTTTCAACCAAGGGCCAACCAAACAATATTAACAACATACATACTCAAATGAGGATAAATCAATAAACATTCAAGCCATTCATCAAATCTTAACTACGTACCTCAAGTGGGGCGTTACAGTAACCACTGAAATAGATGCAAAAAGTATCCTCCAAATGTGGCAGACAAGAGACAGAAGACCCTAATTTTTCAACAAGGATTATGTGATCTCTCAAGCGGCATTGCTCTCTCCGCACAATTGTCATGGAAATATAATCCAGATCTGATTAGAGAGGTTATAGCAAAAATGATCGTTGTTGATGAGTTATCTTTTAGTTTTGTGGAGCGTGAGGGGTTCCGCAACGTGATGAATGTGACACAACCTAGGTTTCAAGTACCTTGTCGGAGAACCGTGACTAAAGATTGCTTCAAAATATATATTGGAGAGTGCCAAAAGTTGAAAAAGTTTTTCAGTAAGTTTTCGCACAAAGTTTGTTTAACCACTAATACATGGACAAGCGTTCATAACCTTAATTATATGTGCCTTACTACACATTTCATTGATGATCATTGGCAGCTACAGAAAAGAATTTTAAATTTCTGTTCAATCACTAGTCATAAAGGTATAATGATTGGTAAGACAGTTGAGAGTTGTTTGCTTGATTGAGGTATTTATAAGGTATTCACAATCACAGTAGACAATGCTAGTTCTAATGATGTTGGGGTAAGCTATCTCAAGACTAGACTAGCAAGTTAAAAGGGAAGTGTATTGGATGGTGATTTTCTACACATGAGATGTTGTGCACATATTTTGAGTTTAATTGTGAAAGAGGGGTTAAAGGAAATGGATGACTCCATATTTAGAATATGTTCAGCAGTGAGGTATGTAAAGTCTTCTCCAACTAGGTTACAAAGATTTAAGGGGTGTGTGGAGAAAGAAAAAATCGCAAGTAAAAGTCATTTGGTTCTTGATGTAGAAACCCGGTGGAACTCTACATACTTGATGTTGGAAGCGGCATTAAAATTTCATAAAGCTTTTTAGTTGTTGGCATTGGAAGATAGTAAGTATGTAGATGAGCTTACTAGTGGTGATAGGTCACGAGGTTTGCCTATGAGTACTGATTGGGAGTATGCTACTACTTGTTACCTTTCTTGTAAGTATTTTACGATGCTACTCCACGTGTCTCTAGGTCTCTTTATGTTACTGGTAATGCATACATGCGAGAGATTTTCGGCGTTGGGTTGAAGCTTTCAACATGGTGTAAAAGTTTTGATCTTGGCTTACGTAATATGGCTACACGGATGAAAGTAAAATTTGATAAGTATTGCTCAAATGTTGATAATATCAACATTATGTTATTCATTGCAGAGGTACTGGATCCTAGGCACAAATTGGAATATGTGGACTAGGTAGTTAATGAGGCCTATGATGTTGTTATAGTTGACAAGTTGATAAGAAAAGCGAAGGAGGCTTTGTTGTCTTTATTTGAGCAATACAGTTTGCTTATGGTGGATGACAATGAGCAGTCAAGTGAGAAATCTCAAGTTTCAATTGACATTGATGTGCATGATGCAAATGTTGATAGTGAGGACTTATGAGGGTTATGTATAATGAGAAAAAAGGCTACAAAGAAAGCTGTTCAACATAAAACGAAGTTGGATAAGTATTTAGCGGACGATTGTGAGGATGACAATGACAAAACTTTTGATATCTTGAATTGGTGGAAGACTAATTCAACAAAATATGTTGTACTCTCTGTGATAGCATGAGATGTTTTGGCTATGCCTGTTTCAATAAGTGCATCTGAATCGGTTTTTTAGTACAAGGGGTTGTGTATTAGATCCATTTCATAGCTCCCTTACTACTAAGATGGTAGAGGCTCCTATCTGTACACATGATTGGATTAGGAATACACGTGGACCATTAACCATTGAGGAAAACTTGGAGGAATTATCTAAAATTGAGTCAGGTGACATTTTTTGTTAACTTTCAATTATAATTATATATTTTCCATCATTATTTATGATTTTAGCTAACTTGTTTGTCCAACTTTGTGTAGAGTTTTTCTCTTTGGGAGTGGAAAGTAGTCTAACTCATCTTGATGATTGAAGGATATTCCAAATTTCCAATATATGAGGTATATTATCATTGATGATTAAATGGTTTAGGGTTTGGTTGGTTATGTTGATTAAATGGTTTAGGGTTTGGTTGGTTATGTTGATTAAATTTTTTTAATAATTATTGCGTTTATTTGTTGTGAACTGATTTTCAATAGTTGGTTATGTTCGGAAGTGGAAAGTTGTATAACTCATCTTGATGATTGTTGTGTTTATTTGTTTTAAATTTTTGAAGAGTTGCTAACTATAAGTTTATTAATGAGTATTGACTGTTGAGTAATGTGTAATTGAATTATACATTAAAGTTATCACAGCATATGCTCAATTTATGTCACTTCTCTGTAACCACATTAAGGAAATTAAGCAGGCCAAGGCATTCGACATTGATGGGGTACCTGTTATCAGATGCCTCAATGTTAGAGTAGATGCCCTATAGCCAATCAATTATTGTCGAATTGACTCTTTATAATAATGTTCATTGATCAATAAAAGGTGTTTTATACTATATCACGTAAATCATCATTGTATGTATTGATATATGTCCTTAGAATGGTAGAACCATGACGAGGGTATCAAGTGTTCCAAATCTTGATAGTGAAAGCACATATGGTGGCCATTCTAGAAACGTCTGTAGCCCTAGTATTATTCTAAAGTAAGGGCATAGATAATATGGTAAGGCTATCATAGTGTTGAACGACCCTGTCGAAGGGCAGTGACTGATCTCACTTGTCAAAGTTGTTTGACGACAACCTAGTGTAACACATGAGTGCTTGCTGTAGGCAAGTTTACTGGACTGACCCACTAGAGAATTCCCTATGGATGTTAAACCCAGTGTCTATGGAATAAATCCTCTAACGAATGCTGGTACATGTGATCCTTAGACTTGAGATCACCGGAGCGCCTTATGCATCGATTGGTCTAGTTTGACACTAGCCCAATGCAGTTCTATTCAGAGCTGTCAATACGGTGGTGATTGGCTGCATCAAGGAGTGTATTAAGACTATGGTGGATAGACAGAGGATTCATCACTCCTGGGTACGGGAGAAGTTATCTCACGGTGTAATTCAGTAAATGGCAATGAAACTAAAACTATGGCCACAGTGGGATTGAGTTGTTGCTCTATCCAGTTTATAATACAGGTCATTGGTCCAGTAACTAAATACACAATATCGAGAGGAAGCAAAGGTTGACACTATTTCTATGCCTTGGTCTCGTCGAGATAACGGATGATGAAAGGATCGAATTGTACGGTAACCATATTGTTGACAGGTAGCTACTTTGCTGAATCTGAATCTATCGGGTGGCCATGATGCCTTGCTAGGGGCCAATCTTGGTCTGTGTTTAGTGAAACGATTAATTGGTGTTAATCGCGATACTACACATTGCCGGTAAGATGAGGAGCCTATGGGTCACACACATAGAAGATAATTTAAGAGACAGAAAGAAAGAAGGGCGTTTTCGTCTTTTTAGGTGAAAGGGTATTTTGGTAATTTCATAATGCAATTAAATTTGCTGAGGTTGTAGCCTTTATTTAATTTGTTAGAAAAATTAAATAAGTGAGATTTCATTTAAATATGTGTTTGCATATATTTAAATAAATTATCATTATTGTTAAATGTTAATATATTAAATATATATTAATTGATTTTAATTGAGATAATGATAAACAAAATTAAAATATCTAAATGGGAGTATTTGAAAACAAGGGGTGTTTGAGCCCAAACCTATTCCATAAGGGAATATGACAATTAAACTTGCACTATAAAAGAAAATGTTTAATTGAGAGAGAGTAAGATTTTTTATTATTTCATTTTACTCATTGAAAGAAAACTTTCTAGCCCCAAAAACACTCTCCCACGCCAGATTGCTTTTTGCTTAGAATCAAAGTGTTCTTTGATTTTTCTTTCTTACTTCTTAAGGCTAAAGAGGATCTAGCAAATCCCTCTTTAATTCCTTACGATTATCTTCGTGTGGACTATATCGGTTCGATCCTAAACTTGGGTCGGTAGCAAATTACCTTCAGAGACAAAGTTGGAGGAGCCTCCAAACGTGCGTATGATTTCTTAAACTCTAAACTAATTTTTCTGCAGATTCTTATTTTGTTATAAACTGTAAATTTGTGTCCTGATCTTGGTTCTAAGTAATGATCCATGTCGTAAATGTTTTTGTTTTTCCGTTGCATCAATGGATCGTTTACTAACACTCAATTTTTAATACACTCTCCTTGCTTTGCTTGTCTGTGCTCTATTTTAATCATTGCTTCATCTTATAGAGTTTTTTCAATTCATTGTCATTAGATTTATCTAGGCAATATTTGCTATTCAATTGCTTGCATCAAAGGTTTGTGCATTGGTTGCTCTATTGGAACTCTTCGTGAATGAGACTTGGACTATCATTCATTTAGAAAATATCTATACTTTCTACTGAGACTAATGGTTATCCTATGAGATACTGATGAATGAATAAAGATTTAACAATTAAGAGATAGCCTTCTCTGTTACAGTATTTCCTTAATATGTCACTATGACAGTGATAGCAAGCTCCCAATGATGAGGCATATCTGCTTCGTATGAATTACATTATGAATTTTCCATGTAGATAGCACATGGGGTCGCTTCTTTTTTATTAAGTCTTTTTTATTAATACAAGAATTTCTAGTATTAATTTTGATGCAATATTTTTATAAATAAATAGGTTTTGACAAGCTGATTTGTCTTCTTAAAGACTTATTATAATAATATTTCATATGTTTTATTATTTTCATTTATTAATATTTATAGTTGTTAATTGCATATGATGATCTTCTTCTTGTGCCATTAACTAATCCGAGGAGTGCGGAATCAAGAGACTCCACTAACACCAACATTGTGGGATGAAGATGATTTATGTTATGTTAAGTTTTTTTAATTTGTAATTTTATGTTATATTTAGTTTAACATTGCCAAATTAAATTTATGTTATGCTTTTGAGTTTATTAATGAGTATTGACTATTGAGTAATGTGTAATTGAATTCTTTTTGTTTTTATTTCATATTCTAGATTTAGTATCTGCAAATAGGTAATTTAATGTATTTTTCATACAAAGAATACAACAATAATACCAAAATAAAAGAGAAAAATAGCATGAAATTATACATAAAATAATAAATATTTGAATTTAGGGACTTAAATGAAAAATTGAAGAATTTTAGGGGTTAATTTGAAAACTAGTTAACCGAACCGAATATTCGGTTCGGTTCACAATCGGATTATAACCGAAATCAGTCCGGTTTCGGTTTGCATTTTGTCTAAACCGAATAACTAGTTTGGTTTTCGGTTAACCGGATTATCCCACCTCTAGACAATGTACACAAATTAGAATAAGAGAGAGTATTTTTATTCAAATTGCACTGAAAACTTTTATTTATTGAAGCTGAATTACAATTAGAAGCAGAAATTTCACTATTGGTCAAACTACTTGGCTGTAAACTAAAATCAAGAGTGCTGGATTTACAATTAGTAGCAGTAGATACACTCAAGTTACATTTAGGAGTAATGCTAGAGTTCAAAGACTTATTCATAACTGTGGAACTAAAATCTTAGGAATTGAAACATGGTTGGTTTAAATAAGAAGAAACTGTCTATCCAAGACAACCAGAGGGATTATGTGAAAACACATGAGTAGATGGCAAGGTAGAGGGGATGTGCAACTGATACAAGCTAGCTTTAAGTCCTCCCTACATAAGCACTATTCGAGCGTCCTTGTTCTTAACAAACAATTAGAGTTAAATTCCACCACCACATTGTTATCTTTTGTAAATTTTCAGATACTAAGGAGATTCTTAGTTATTCTAGGCACACATAAGACATTTCTTAAGTATAAACATTTAGAATGTAATGAGTTGGGTAATAAAGTGAAACCAACATGGGATATGTCTAGAGACTCACAACTCCCAACTTGCAGTTGATCAATACCATCATAGCTACTGCTTGCTGCTAAGTGATGAGGATCAGAGGTAACATAGTCAATTGCTCCTGAGTCCATGTACCAAGCTAGATCAAGTGGTGTGGTGGAGGAAATAGTCATAGGTGTATGTGAGTTTGAAGGTTGAGTAAGGTATTGGTGAGAGATAAAGTAAGCCTGACTAGGTTGTTGTGTTTGGACATTACGAACTAAGAGATTGGTTTATGTTGGGGTTGGTTGTTGAGTGGAAAAAGATGTCGTATGGTAGACTTGATTGGGTAAGTAGGTTTGTTGGCTAGGGACTGGAAAACTTGGCTGGTTAGGGACTGGAAAGTGTGACTATTGATTAGGGACAGGAAAGTGTGACTTTGGAGAAGCTTGCTGTGAAGTGGAGAATGAGGCAGTATGACCTCCAAAGGGCAAATTACTTCCAAAAAATTGCCGCCACCAGACTAAGATCTAGAACCAGACTCTCCAAACTGACGTAAGGATGCACCAATATGAGGTGGAGTGCCATTATAGGCAGAATTAAACCTATGATAGCACTGCACTGATGTGTGTCCTACCTTACTGCATACCTGACATACTGGTTTACCCCTACCAATACCTCTGCCACGGCCTCTTCCATAGGATTGAAATCCTAATGGTCTGTAATGTGTTACAGTAGGTCCAAAAGGCCCACCAAAATTACTTGGATGTGTAGGAGAAAAATATCCATCACTAGGTGTAATAGGAAGTGGATAGACTGAATAATTGGGTGCAGTGGGCAGGTAAGTCTATGTAGGAGGTATAATGTTCGTCAAAAGAGGCACTTGATGAAGTGCATTAGTACCTCCAGAAGCATCAGTAGAACCTTGCAATCCTCTTGACTCAGTATTATTAAGAGAAGCAATATGCACTGAGCTATTAGTAAAATCTACATTGTAGAATTTCTCCAATCGCATTTCATATTTCTGGAGTAGGTACTATGCTTCTTGTAAAGATACTGAGTCAAACTTAGACTCAATTCTAGATGTTAGGTTCACAACAGCAGCATCGAATTCTGGACTAGGCCATCTAATAAATACTGAAGTAAATCTTCATCAGTTATAACCTGTCTACTGGTTGTTAAATTCTCGGTAATGCCCTTCATTTTCTTAATAAACTCACTAACACTCATGTTTCCTTTTTGAGTATTTTGCAGGAGATTCTTCAAATGAAGAGCTCGTGCTTTAGAGTCAGTGATGAACTCGTTTCCAAGAGCGTACCAGATTTCAGTAGCAAATTGACACGTAGAAATGTAACTGAACATACATTCATAAATCGACTCTAAGAGCCAAGTAACAAGGAATTTATCAGTCTTTTTCCATGCTAAATAGGCTGGATTAAGTTTTCCTTAAACTAGGGTTTCATTCGATTGAGATGAACTAACACTTTCAGAAACAATTAAAGGATCAGGACATGAAATTGCACCTGTTAGGTGTTCTTCCAATTCATGAGCTCCGACAGCTGATGGAACTTGAGACCTCTAGAATCGATAATTATCCTTGTAATTATCTCTTGTCAGCTTCAGAGTAATCACTTGCAAATTGGACAAAAAAATTGAGGATTGAACTGGATTGAGAAGCATTGTCTTCTCCATGGTGATGAATTGAACAGAGAAGGCCAAGAAACATTGTTGTAGATGTTTGTCTTCAGCTCTGATACCATGTAAGATTTAGAGAGTGAAAGAAAAATTCTATACCCATTGATTGAATGAATAGTTCAGTGTATTTTCTAACTAACTTTTACAGAGAAACAACTCTCCTTTTATATGAAGAAGAAGAGTTGAAACGGCGCCATTTTACAAGTGAAAGGAGATAATCTAAATTACAATTTTGACCTCTTTTATCCTTTAGTCAACGCTCCAATCTTTACAACTTAATTGTGGGAAAAAACGAGCAACCATTTCTCATTTTCTATATTCAGAAAAGCACATTACAAATGAATATTTAATCATTTAATAACATGGCATTAGGCAATTCCTTTCACAGGAAATTGAAAATAATGAAATTTAAAGAAAATAAAAAATAAAAAACACTCTAGCAGAGTGGAAGAGGGGCACCATTCCAGTCTGTGAGGCACTCTAGCATTGGATCTATGATCTTACCCTGGCACATAGCTGTGAATACTTTATCAAATTCCTCTCCTGGTGACTTTACTTTTTCACCAGTTAAGAATCCTGTTCCTAGCTCTTCCCTCACAAACTTGTACAATGGATAAGATCTGCATTCTTTGATCCTGTTGGGAATCGCTGCGTTTCCATTCTCAATCATAATTCTAGCAGTCTCCACCACTTTAGGCAAAACGGCCTTCAATTCCTCCTCAAAAGCTCCAATCTTTTGGAAGATTGAAGAGTTCGCATTCTTCTCATTTTCGCCATTGTTCAATGCATGATCAACAAGTACTTGCCTAGCTTTTGCATCAATGGATAGTGGTACTGGAGGGATCATCTATGTGCGAAAACGTGTTTCGCGATCAACCACTTTGATCAGATCTTTCTCCAGAATCTTGTGGGTGAGTTCTCCGTTGCTCCAATAGTTAGACTTTCTTAGCTACTTGGCTCACGGTGTTCTTAACTGTGTTCTTCAAATTCTCCTCCACGTGCCTCAGATCAATGCTTGGCAAAGTGCTACCAAGTATGTAGAAGACATGAGCTTCAAGATGTCAACAGCTTCAGCAGTTTTCCTTGAAGAGATGAGTCCCAAGGATTTCACGTCTTGGTTGTGTTGCTCGGCACTTTGGACATGGCTGTTGACTGATTGGCGAGGTATTGGAGCTCAGAACAATACGAAGCCATGGCGATTCAGCACCCTTGAAACCATAATCCAAGCTTGGATTTCTGCCGCCAGAGAGATTTATGGCAACCCATTGTTGTAAAAGTCGTTGACAAGCTCCGAAAATTGGGCAAACATAATGTTCCCATCAATGCAATAGCCAAACGTATTGTCCATTGAGACACCAATTGGGTCCCCTGGAAGTTGCCTCCATGTAAAGCCTTGTTCCTTGAAACATCGATCAAGGGTTGTCATTGACGGTTGATCTCCCTTTCAATTGATTTGGTTGAAAATCTGATAACTCATCATGGGCCAAGCCATTGTGGTGAATTCCTGAGGCATAACGATCCTGTTTCGGCTTTTGAAGAGATCCATCTGTGCAATTTCTTGGCAGCTTTTACATACGAACTGCCATCTAAAATGTGTTCCATAATTGCTGCAGCCTCAATCTGGCCTGGATGGTGCTTTAACTGTGTGTTCAAATGGTCAGTGAATTCAGGCTTCCCCTGCATCACTTCCGCGAAAATTGCTGACAAAATTTCGGATAACACACCAAGAACATTAGCCTCAAAAAGAACCATTGAAGCCATTCCAGAACCAACAGCAGTACCATTCACAAGAGCAGGCCTTTTTAGGCTGCAATTCAGAACTCAAAACCAGCGAGTTTAGAGGCTTCTTGAGCACTAATGACTTCTCCATGAGGTTCCGTGGCCTTTGAATTGGGGCGACCGGTAAGTAATCCGGCAATGTATGACAGAGGAACTAGATCACCGGAGGCAGTGATTGTGCCGCGAAGTGGGAGGCATGGAGTAATTTTGTTATTGAGAAGACTGGTAATTGCTTCCAAGATTTCAAATCTGATTCCAGAGTAGCCCTGGAGAAGAGTGTTGATCCTAACAAGCATGGCGGCTCTTGTTGCTGAATGGGGCAGTGTGTGGCACGACTCTGTTCCATTACCAAAGATTCCAGAATTCAAGAATCTGTAAGAAATATTTTTAGCGTTAGTTTTGTTAATTATATTTAATCATTCTGCAAATATCATCTTTATAGAAAAAGAAATTAAAAGAAAAAAAAAATAGTTCATAAAGCTTACCTAATGAGTTCCTTTTGAAGAGCGCCACCGTTCTTGGTTCTTCTATGGGAAGTTGCACCGAAACCAGTGGTGACGCCATAACTATCAGTTCCATTATTCATGCTCTCCATGACCCAGTCGCTGCTAGCCTTAACACCATCTCTGGCAGACTCTGAAAGCTCAACTTTGACGCCATACTCATCAGTTGCAATGGCAGCAACCTGGGCAATCGTCAAAGTCTCACCACCGAGCTTCACCACCGGCTTCCTGTACTCCGCCACCATACGCTTCACTTCATCCAAATGACTCCCTTTAAGACCCTCAGCCACTAGTCCCCAGTTCAAGGGATCATTAGAAGCAAAACACCCGTTTTCAAGACCGTTAATTGCAGCTGCTTCCATTGCTTTACCGTGTATAAAACAGACAAATACTAACAAGAAGGAGAAGTGAAAAACTCAGGTAGAGAGCTGATAAATCTATGTAAATAAATTAAATGAATTTCCTGAGTAAACGAGAGACAGTGAAGGTGTATATATAGAGAAAAGAGAGACCACTTGGTTGCGTTGTAGTAATTAACAGTCGTTGGTCATGGTAGGTGAGCTTTAAGGGTGGCAGAAGGAAATTGCGGGGTTAGTCGGAAAGAGATCTGAGCCGTAGATGAATTGGAGATTGGAGGGTAGAGATTGTGGTGGCTTGGACTAAGAAGAGAGGAGAAAGAGTAATATTGTTGACTGGTGAGATGATAGTGAAAGCCGAGCAAATACCAACATAATTGAAGCGTTACCCTAACTTAATTACAAATTTTAAGATTATTATAAGCTTACTATCATAATATAATTTTACGATTATGCCAATTTATTATTATTTTTATTTTTTCGTAATACTATATGGTGTGGAGCCTATGTTAGCCAATGTTAGGATATAAAATGTGGAACACATGAAATAATCTTAATTAATTGTTAAAAAAATATATATATAAGTAGCTCTGGATGTATAAAATAACTTTTATGAATTCTATCATAAGTTTTACTTTGTTTATACGTACGTATAGATAGAATATTATGACGGGTTAAATTATTATGGTGTCTTTTAATTCGTGAAACTAAAATAATTGTTATCAATCGAATTAATATCAATAAAAAAATAACACATAAGATTGTTAAAAAAAACTTAAGATTCATGATATATAGTTATATGACATATATAAAATAAATAAAAACTATTGGCAACCTTGAACATAAATAAAATTTAAAGCATAGAATCTAAAATTTCTAATATTTATTAGAATTAATTATCCAAAATTACGCGTCGATGTAAAATATGTTTGATGCATATTTTACACAATATACAAAAGTTGAATAGGCCATCAAGTTTTGACCAATTATTGTTTGAATTAAATAAAAGAATGAATGAGAGATTAAAGAATACTGAACATTGTACCATGACTCTCCCATTCAAACTTAGTTTATTTTATTGTATTTTCTAAGTCCCTCTTTATCCACATTTGACCATGTTTTCTTTAGTAAATTATGTAATACATGGGACTTAACGGTGGCTCAAAATTAATTCCTCAAGGTTTGATCTAATAACATTGAGCTCCACAGGTTTTAAAAAGTGACACTAAAAACCCTAACGTTTTGAAATAGTAAAAATTAGGGGACTTCGTTTCCAAAGCTGATCACCTGATGGACACTAGGAATCTTGGTTTTCTAGCTCACAATATCTGTTAAAATACGTAAGTACCCTTTGTAATCACTAATAAGGATGACAAAATAAAAGTAATATAAAAATAATTGGTCAATATATAAAAATGTCACAACCTATTGAGAATAAATAACTATAACAAACATCTTTTTTATTATAATATTTTCTCTCTTTCAATGCAAACAATTACGAATATTATAAACAAGTAACTCCAAAGGTTTGCCTTGATAATTAAGAAAGTTTGTTCCCTTTATTAACTTCTTGGGTGTAAACCACTTTGGAACTACCTACCACGTTTGTGGCTTACATGATTCATTGGACTCATAGGGTATTTAATAAGTCTCGAGTCCTGAAAACTAATTAAAGTGCATGCAAGCTAGCTCGAACATCCTGGTTACCAACCAATATATATATGATTATATATATATATATATATATATATATATACACACCCGTTTTATTAGAATATTTCTCCATTTCAATATTATTAATTACAAAAATAATCCCCAAAACATATTAAAAAATATATATATTTTAGCGCCGTCGCCTAATTTCTTTTACACACAACCAACCAACACCAAGTTCTACGAAAGCTTCATATCTAACAACACAATATTTGGATCCAAGAAAATTCATCAAAACCCATGGTGTTAGAATGGTTGCCATGAAAAAAAAAAAAAAAAAAAAAAAAAAAAAAAAAAAAACCTTGTAAGGACGTAATAGTACGTGATTAAATAATATCATGGTTACATGTAAAAAGTAAAGTGTACGAAAGTTTATCACAAAGTTGATAAATCACTTAAACAATTTCATATTAAGTAGTTGTATTTCATATAAAGATCATATACAACTTTTTAAGTAAAAGTATAACTCTTGGGTACAAAATTCAATTATTTGAAGTTAATTAACGGTTGTATATTTGAGTCTTGTCTTCAGGATTGCATGTGTTTATTTTAGATGTATAAATAAGACTGAAGATAGAGCTGGGCATTTGGAACCGGGCCCAAAAGCCCCAAATGCCCAGCTTCAAAACCCGGTCCTAGGACCGGTCCTCTCAAGGACCGGTCCTAGGAGGCCTGGTCCCAAAACAGGACCAGGCCTAAGGAGGAGGGCCCGGGCCCTCCTCCAAGGCCCGGGCCTGGGCCTAATTTTTTTTGTATTTTTTCAATATAGTTCCCTGCCAAATTACATAAAACCCCCTATTAATTTTAAAATAAATATAAATTACGAGGGTTAAAATGAATTTTTACAAAATTTATTTAAAAAAAAATCTTCCAGGTCCAAAAAATTTATAAATTTTACCCCTAAAAATTACTAAAAACCCCCTATAAAATTTCGTTTTGCCCCCAAAATATAAAAAAAATTGAGGGGGAAAAAAAAATTATCCAAGCCCATGGGACTGGTCCTAGGACCAGTCCTGGGCCCACGGGACCAGTCCCGACCAGGCCTAGGGCCTGGTCCGGGTCTTGGTTTTTCTCATGGGCCTGGGACCGGTCCCAGGCCCATGAGTGACTGGTCCCATTTGGGACCAGTCCCAAGGGACCAATCCCAAACGGGCCCAGGCCTGGGCCCGCAAGGGACTGGTCCCTTGCCCACCTCTAACTGAAGACATACTCATGACACTTGCTTTTCTCTCTGTATACTATTTATTAAGAGTTTTTCAAGCAATTTGATTGTCAAGATTTTTACATGTTACCATCAGCCTAACAACAATGTCAATATCTTGTATCGATATTCTACAAGGATATTGTTTTTGCTGTTGTAGATGCAAAAATCTACTGTTATGGAAAGAGGGACTAATCCCTTAAGGTTGAGGCCACTAGCGATCTGCTGCACCTGCACACGTAAGAAAACAAGCGTGAAGCAGATGGAAAACACTGGGGTGGTGTTTGCCGTAGGCACTCCAACGCTCAAGTCAGCAAGGCTGAGTGAGGCTAGTTTAGTGAGGGTTAGGGAGAGGAAAGGTTACCGAAAGTCTAGTCGGGGACTGTGACTACAGCTGTAATGCAAAGTTCTCTAGTGGAAACTCTAGGGTCTGAAGGTGTAATGTCTTCGTCCTTTGTCAGAGGGTTGGCCTTTGTTTAAATAGTGACTGCAGAGTCTTCGAATCCCGATGGGATTAGGAGTCCTTGCAGCGGTGGTCCTTTGAAAGAGTGGAGCTTTTGGCTCCCTTATCTTAGTAGGAAAGGGAGTCCCAGTTCGCCTAGGATACGGACCTTGGACGAATTATGATAGTGATTGACTTCCTTAGTAGAGTTCAAGTAGTACTGTAGTTCGTAGGCGACTATGGGCTTCGAGTTAATCATAAGTCCAAAAGGTGTTCTAAGATCAGAAGGCCTGGGTCCAGATGGTGGGGAACTGGGAAAGCACATCAAACGGATCTCATCTACGGAACTCTAATTTGGGCCCCATCGGAATTGGGCCTAAGTTTTACCCTTTGTTGGAGGTATCTCTATCTTTGGGTCGATCTGGGCCCAGGATATTTTTTGACCCTAACAGTTTACCCCCCACTCTCTGAGTTAAGGTGTGCTTAGCTTAGAGAGTAGACTACTTGAAGATGACCCTGGTCGGCCTTTTGAACCGACCGATCGAACTTATGAATATGCAGCTTCTCTGTTCCCTGGAACGAACAGTGTAAGCTCTTGTCGTTGACTGGGAATTTGGTATGCCAATGTGCCTGGGCGAGATGAAAAAGTCACGAATGCATTCGGTACGTCTGACTGAGTGGAAAGATGAGTCGACCATGTCACATTCGTCCAATGCACCGAGATTAGGGGGAGCATGAAAGAATCTGCATGAAATCCCCTCACTTGGTCTCCCTTCCTGGGTGAAATGGTGGGCGCATCCTCTCGTGGCGGTGTATTCGTTCGGTACGCCAAGGTAGATGGCTGTGTGAGTTGTCTCCTGGAGTGACCTGACTCGATATAACGAGCTGGGTGAGTGGGCATGTGAACTATAACTTGAAAGCGTGCCCATTCGATGCTTCCCGCCGAGCGGGTCACGTTAGCTTCAACTGGGTGATAGTGTCTTAGGTTGGTTGGTTGAATCCAAGCGGAAGGGTGTACGTGTGCTTCAAATCGGGGAAACTTGCTCATTCAGTCGGGATGACCGAGGGGTGGAGTTAAGGTTTCGCTAAGCAATGTTCGGTCTGAGGCTGGAGAACCGAGGTTGGACAATCAATAAAAAAGATGGTAACCCCGATCGGTCGGACAAACCGAGCTAATGATTACCTTTCTGGAGCAAAGCGCAGCTGGATAAAACATCTCTCGACACGTGTATGATCGAGGCATTTTTTGAATTCGGGTGGGAAAATCAAAATCACGCAGTTCTCGATAACCAGTCGTAGGACGCCAAGTGTTAGCTTTGACACCTTTTCGCTGATAAATATGTGGGGGAAACCGCTCATTTCATCTTCCCACTTCCATTTCTTTCACTTCACGTTTTTCTCTGAAATTTGGGTTCTCTTCGCAGCTTTGAAGGATTTTGGGATTTTGGCCATTTCTACGGTAAAAAAACTCCTTCCTTTATGCTCTTTTCTGTTTAGTTTCTTGTTTTCTTTGTTTATGTGGTGTTTTTTTTTTTGGAGAGATTGAGCAAAAGTTTGGAACGTTTTGGTGGGTTTGGTGGTTTTTGAAAGGTTTTGCCAGATTTTTTGGAGGTGTTGTGTTTTATTTTTAGAATAGGCTTGAATTTTGGGTCGAACGGAAAAAGTTGATGGAGATTTTTTTATCGGCGATTGATGGTGGTTTTTCTGGGTTCTTTTCTAGATTTTTAAAAGATGGAACCAACTTATACAAGTGTCCCATTCGGCTTGTCTTGGTCTGCCTGACTGAGTTGAGCATGGTGTTCGGTTGTGTCTTGGAATTTGAGTTTTCTTAGATCGACGGGTTTTCCAAACCGAGTAGTCGAAGTTGCTAGGCTGGTTTGGAGTTGAAAATTTTGGTTTTTGGGGATACGGCAGTCGGTGTCTCGGGGCGAGTGGGCACTAGTCGGTTGTGTTTGAGTAGGCAATCGATCGATGGTTCCGGTCAAGCGGGGAGAAGACGGTGTTTTGTTTTGGAGTGGGAGTCGTTCGGTAGTGCGGGGCGAATAAGAATTTAGGTGTAGGTTCTAAATTGGAGAGGTTGGTCGCCTGGGGCGAGTGGGTAGATTATTCAATGTCTAGGTCAAGATCGAGCAGTTCGAGCAGGGCTGAAGTAGAAGTTGGGGATGAGTACGAGAATACCCCAACCATGGTGATGATGCTCGAAGGTGGGGACATTTCGGTTGGTATACCGACCGGGGTGAACGTGGTTACCCTTGGACTGAGTGGCGCTACCCAGAGTAATGATGAGTCGGACAGGCAGGGGGGGGGGGGAGTGGGGAAGACTCCGATAGAGTTGATGATTCTGGAAGTTCACCCTCCACCAGTGATGGCCTCGAGGACGAATCGAGTCAGCCCGACGGTGGTATCTTGAGCCGAGATTACCCGCCCTTATTGAAGGATAATGATCTGTGGTAGATCCGGATGATGTATCACATTCCAAATTCAGTCGAGATTAGAGCGTCGTGGTCGTACGAGAGGGTCGACTGGGAAGCGAAGGGCTGGGTGAGCGCCTACAAGAAATGGTTCCTTGATGGTTTGAGGCTTCTTAGCCCTCGCCTCATATGGGAGGTCCTGAACCATTTCATGATCGCTCCGTCCCAACTTATACCGAACGGATGGAGATTACTGATGGCTCTAGAGGACCTTTGTGTACTGCATCAAGTGATGTTTGGGCTGCACGAGTTGTTATATTCGTATTTCCTAAAGGAGAATGACAAGGACAAAGGTCGATACCTAATAAACCTTAGGCACGACCGGACTCACCTCGTGACCGACCTCCAGTCGAGTGACAAGAATTGGAAGGATTGGTACTTTTTTATGAAGGGTGATGCGGTCTTCGGGGAGAGAGGCTGATGGGAATGCAAAATGTCATATTTAACCCCCTTAATGTTTAGTCTTTTATATGTATTTGTTTCCTAATTGTACTCATTATTACTTTATTTTGGTTTGGGAAGCAAATGGAGGTGTTAATTGAAAAACGGAATTAATTAGGGGAATTCGGACAGTTTCGCCACTGCTTCGTATTCTGGGCATAATTCTCTCATCTGAGCTCCGATTGAGATGATTCAAAATGCTGTGGAACGCTAAGAAATAGATCTACAACTTTAATGTTTTTAGTTTTTAGAGATACCGGCTGAATAAAGGTTTTAATCGAGCTTGAAGTTGACGCACCTGCATTGCTGACGTCCTGGAGCGTTCTGACTTGTTATGCAAGTCAGTCTATTATTGCACGTTTTGAAGACATACATGCTGCACGAAAATTACAGCTGGAAACACCACTTTCTTATTTTATTAGGACTCTATTTTATTTTATTTCCAATTAGAATTAAATTAGGATTAATGTTATTTTAGGATAGGAGAATATTTCTTTTATGAGATTGAGTGGGATTCGAATTCTAAAATTGGATTTTAAAAGAGAGATCAGATTAGGTTTGAAGGGACCACGCCTCTCTCTGTTTTCCTCTCTGGAATTTTCTTTCACTTGAGTTTTTGTTATGGCCATGAGCGGCTAGAACTTTTGTAACTTGGTCGAAGGAAACGGAAACCTCGGAATCAAATAAACTGTGAGATCTTTCTGTTTTTAGTGTTAAATTCATGTTTGAGTATTGAATGTTATTCTGTGCATATTTTCATGATTGATGCATTTAATTACTAGGAGGCCTACTAGTGTATTATTTGTTGAAATCTACTGCTAAGTTTGATATCAAATCCGTAATTGTTTGATCCCTCCAACTTGTGAAGCAATTAGGGTTAGTAATTTGCTGCGTCAGGAATTAGTAACCTTACGAAGAACATTCAACTAAATTAAATACAACCGCATGTGTTTGTGTTGTTTAGCTTCATCGATCTCTCTAATTCTTAAGGCTGCCACTAGATTAAATTTTGAGCACTTGTCTAGGGTTGTTTAGGGGTAAGATTAATTAGGATCGCTTGTTTCCTGATTAATTACAATTAAGGAAAGATAGGAAATTAGTTCCAACGGTGAATATTCAATGTGTGAATTGATTATCTTTGCATCAATGATCAGTTGTAAGATTCCGATGGTGGATGTTGACAGAGACCAAGTTCGTCATTTTGATTGAATTCGAATTAAATTGTTTTTGTTTTTGCTGACATTGTTTTCTGTTTTTACACAAACCCCCCAGCCTTTTTCACATCAAAGAAAATTCAGCTAGACACTCTTCGTGGGATCGACCCTTGCTTACCTTATTTACAGTTCAGTAGTTAGGTTCGGAAGGTTTTAATTCTGGGTGCCTACGATAGCACGCTAGAGGCCAAGGTGAGATTCCGTGCACTTGGCGAGCTACTGGTGAGAAACTTTGTCTTTACCTTGTATTTTAATTACTAAATCTTATTGTGTTTCTTCTTCGCAAAGCTTGAATTCAACCGAGTCGAGTAGAGTGGGGACAGCTTGGACGTGTAGACCCAAAAAGTTCTAGCCATTCCCAAAGCGCAGAGGGATTGGCTGGTGGTGTTGAAGGCAGCTAACCTCAGGATGAGTCATCTTTGGGCCGGAGTAAGAGCGATTCAGCAAGGTATCCCCTTCCCTTCGCTGAAGCAAACATCGAGTGTGCTGCTAACTCGCTACTGCAATAATACCTTATATGGTAAGTCAAGGCTGAACCCACTAACTGTTGGAGAGTTTACGATTGCAGAAAAGCTAATGAAGAAGTTGACCGTCCTAAGTGCGAGCAAGTCTATTGCGAGGTGTCACGAGAAACTGAAGAGGGAGTCCTCAGCTAAAGAGTAGAAGAGAGTAGAGGATGTGGTGGTGACTCCACCAAGTCGTTAGCCTGTGGCCAAAGCCAAGTCATCCAAGACCATAGTCTTGGATGAGGAGACTATGACGATCACCTTTAGCATCCCGGCTTTTACGTCGACCTACTCGAAAGCGGCTTCCATGAGCCAGTTGGCCGACTCATTCCTGTTCCCAGCGAACGAGACTCTTTTGAACCAAATGGGTGTGGTCACGACCGCTAACTAGGGGGTTTTTCGTGCTTTCCAGGTATGAGCCGGAGTTTTACTTTACTGTGTTTATTGTGGTCGTATACTGATCAAGTTATTTTATTATGCAGGCATTCACCAGCAGCTTGCACCTGAGGAAATCTATCGTGTCGCAAAAGAAGAGCATACAGATGTATCGAAATCCAATTTCAATCTGCGACAGAGAGAAGCAGCAGCTCAAAAATCACGAGATCAAGGCATCTGAAGGAGGCCGAGAACGAGTTAGAGCAATTAAGGAGGGAGTTGGCCAAGAAGAATGTGGAGGTCGAGTCCCTGAAGGAGCAGTGCCTAAGCATTACTAATGACACCATCATTAGGGCTAGAGGAGAGCTCATGCTCGAGTATAAGGTTGGGAACACCTCCCATTGGAACCCAGATGAGGACATCCAACTTTTGTGGGAGATAGAAGAAGAAGAGGTTGTTGCCCGTGTGGAGGAGCAAGTTGCTGATCAGATTTTCGACCTAGCTAGCCAACCAGGGCAACTGATCATAGAAGAGGTAGGTGGCCAAGGTGTGGGGACGAGCACTAGGGTTGGTGATAAAGTGACTGAGTCAGAAATGGGTGAGATGACTCGCACTGATGATGTGGGCCATGATGCCCTTTAGGTTTATTGTAACTTATGTATTTTTGGGACTTGCGTTGCCCTTCCCTGGCATGTGTGCCTTACTTTTATACTTAGCCGCTTGAGGCTCCTTTTATATTGTACTTGTGATTCTGATTTGCTGCTTTGTGGATGAATGAGTTGATTGCTTGTTTGTTTGTAGATGTACTAGAGGTTGAACCGACTGCTTGTGATGTTATTTTGATGAGGCCAAGTGGCTGAGTTGTGTGGACTGTTTAATGGGTTGGGTCGATGGCTCGTTGGTTGGAACTACGAGTCTTCTGTTCGGTCTAGACCGATTGAAGATGCAAATCTATAAATCGGTTTGGGCCGATCAAAGGTATGAATTGAGAAATCGGTCTGAGCCTATCGAAGGCGTAAGTTTATGAATCAGTCTGAGCTGATCGAAGGCATAAACTTATGAATAGGTCTGGGTCGATTGAAGGTGTAATACTTATCAATCGGTCTGAGCTGATCGAAGGTATAAACTTATGAATCGGTTTGGGCCGATCGAAGGTGTAATACTTATGAATCGGTCTAAGTCGATCGAAGGTGTAAACTTATGAATCGGTCTGGGCTGATCAAAGGTATAATACTTACTAATCGCTCTGAGTCGATCGAAAGTGTAAACTTATGAATCGGTCTGGGCCGATCTAAGGTGTAATACTTATGAATTGGTTTAGGCCAATTGAAGGTGTAAACTTATGAATCAATTTGAGTCAATCGAAGGCGTAAACTTATGAATCAGTCTGGGCCGATCGAAGATATAAACTCATGAATCGGTCTGAGCCGATCGAAGGCGAAAACTTATGAATTGGTCTGGGCCGATCAAAGGTGTAACTCATGAATCGGTCTAAGCCGATCAAAGGCGTAAACTTATGAATCGGTCTGGGTCGATTGAAGGTGTAAACAGTTCTATTGTTGAATAATACTTTATTGTACTAGGGTCATGAGACCGACTGATGGTCAAAGAGGTGGATAGGCCCACTCATCCTTATAAAAACGGAAAACAGAAATGTTGATAGAGGAGTTAACTAAAAGTAGTAAAGTTTGAGGTGGATTGCATTCCAACTGTTACTGATGTCTTTGCCTTTGGGAGTTCGGAGTTGGTAGGCGCCCTTTCCTACTTCCTTGGCGATATTGTAGGGACCCTCCCAGGTGGTGCCGAGCTTGCCAGAGTTGATATCCCTAGTGTTTTGAAAGACCTTGCGGAGGACCTAGTCGCCTGTTTTGAAAGATCTGATTAGGACGTTACGGTCGTAGTGTCGGGCAGCCTACTACCGATAGACTGCATTGCTGATGTTCGCCCATTCGCGTAGTTTGTCAATGGTGTCTAGGTTTGGCAAAGGTTCTGGTTGTTGGTTTCTTCGTCCTCCCACTGGAGTCTGGTGGAAGGGACTAATACTTCAGTTGGGATGACTGCTTCAGATCCATATGTAAGGGAGAAAGGGGCTTCGCCTGTGGATGAGCGGGCTATAGTCTGGTATGACCAGAGGACTCCAAATAGTTCATCTGCCCATGTGATAATCCGTGGATTATACAGTTTTCATTAGACTTTTTTATCGGATTTCAGGTACTCTCTAGTGCATTTTTACCTGAATTGTTGCTTAATTCTTGACATTTTGTGTTTCAGGTCAAAATGGACATTTTGAGCAAATAAGGACAAAATTGAAAGTTTTTGACTCAGAAGTTAGTGGATCTCAAAAGATAGGAGAGTTCTGAAGCAGGATAAAGCACGATGAGGTTTGTTCCAAAGAGAGAGCACCGAGAATCGAAGAATCAAGCGAAGAAGCAAGTAGAGTGACAGTTTTGTAATTTCAGAACTTTTCAAGAAGCTTTGCCGCGACGAAGATTTGTACGTCGCCGCGGCGAAGTAGGCTAGAGACGAGCATGTCTGCTTCACTCTTCGCCACGACGACGGTCATTATTTTCAGTTTTGTTAAACGCACAGTTTTACTTTGTGCGTGTTTTTGCTGGGTAATTAGGGCGAGGTATAAAAGAAACACTTAGCCTTTTGTCCAGGAGTCTTGGTTTTTAGGTTAAACAGCTTTTACATGTTCTTTGACTAAGGTTTTGAGCGATTTTTGAGTTGTAACAAGGGTGAAGATTCGATTCTAACCTAGGGATTCATCTTTTGGGGAGATCTCTTATCTTTTATCTCATTTTTCATTATGCTAAACTTTGATATTCTCGTTTTTCGTTTTTGTATTGTTGATCTAGCTATGAACTAACCCATTTTGGGTTAGGGTTTTTATTGTAGTTTGGATTTAATTGGGTTAAGTGTTTGATTGTTTTATTTTCATATGAGTATGCTTTGGTTGTGTGTTTACTCTGAGCTTTAATGCTTTTATATGAAGAAAATGATGAGATTGAGAAATGAATCATGTTAGGTTTCTTGGGTAATCACCATTGTAGTATTAGATGCTAGAGATAGATGCAAGAATCAATGAAATCATTGTAGGATTCTCTTGCTTAATGAGTTTGGAATTGTTAACCTTCAAATTGTTGGGTGCGGAAGGTTAATAAGGATGAATAGGAAAACATAGCCCGAGAGGGTATGTTTAACACCTTATGAGTTCGATTTACAACCATTGCGTATGAATGTGAATGTAGTGTAATTTTTAGGTTTAACCCATAAAATCCAAATGAAGTCAAAACCCTACCCGTTTTAATTGAATTAATTTTTATCCGTGTTTATCATCTCACATTCTTAGTTCATTTGCAATTTAGTAATTTTGTTTTAGTAATAAGTTAAATTGCTCCCAATTATCCAAAAGATTTCAGGTGCTCTAACTTGAAAACGGTAAAAAAAAAACTTAGTGATTAGCTAACAATCCTCGTGGGAACGATACTCACTCATCGTTATATTATTTGTGCGATTAGTATACTTGCTATATATTGCATGTTGTAGGAAACACGCATCAAGTTTTTGCAATTTTCATTAGACTTTTTTATCATATTTCAGGTACTCTCTAGTGCATTTTTACCTGAATTGTTGCTTAATTCTTGACATTTTGTGTTTCAGGTTAAAATGGACATTTTGAGCAAATAAGGACAAAATTGAAAGTTTTTGACTCAGAAGTTAGCGAATCTCAGAAGATAGGAGAGTTCTGAAGCAGGATAAAGCACGATGAGGTTTGTTTCAAAGAGAGAGCATCGAGAATCGAAGAATCAAGCAAAGAAGCAAGCAGAGTGGCAGTTCTGTACTTTCAGAACTTTTCAAGAAGCTTCGCCGCGGTAAAGATTTGTATGTCGCCGCGGCGAAGTAGGCTAGAGACGAGCATGTCTGCTTCACTCTTCGCCGCAGCGAAGAATTCTTCTTGGCCGCGGCGACGGTCATTATTTTCAGTTTTGTTAAATGCACAGTTTTACTTTGTGCATGTTTTTGCTGGGTAATTAGGGCGAGTATAAAAGAAACACTTAGCCTTTTGTCCAGGAGTCTTCGTTTTTAGGTTAAAAAGCTTTTGCATTTTCTTTGACTGAGTTTTAGAGCGATTTTGAGTTGTAACAAGGGTGAAGATTCGATTCTAACTAAGGGATTCATCTTTTGGGGAGATTTCTTATCTTTTATCTCATTTTCATTATGTTTATCTTTTTTTTTTTCGTTTTTCGTTTTTGTATTGTTGATTTAGCTATGAACTAACCCATTTTGGGTTAGGGTTTGATTGTAGTTTGGATTTTTAATGGGTTAAGTGTTTGATTGTTTTATTTTCATATGAGTATGCTCTGGTTGTGTGTTTGCTCTGAGTTTTAGTGCTTTATGTGATGAACATGATGAGATTGAGAAATGAATCATGTTAGGCTTCTTGGGTAATCACCATTATAGTATTGGATGCTAGAGATAGATTCAAGAATTAATGAAATCATTGTAGGATTCTTTTGCTTAATGAGTTTGGAATTGTTAACCTTCAAATTGTTGGGTGCGAAAGGTTAATAAGGATGAATAGGAAAACATAGCCCGAGAGGGTATGTTTAACACCTTATGAGTCCGATTTACAACCATTGCGTATAAATGTGAATGTAGTGTAATTTTTAGGTTTAACCCATAAAATCCAAATGAAGTCAAAACCCTACCCGTTTTAATTGAATTAATTTTTATCCGTGTTTATCATCTCGCATTCTTAGTTCATTTGCAATTCAGTAATTTTGTTTTAGTAATAGGTTAAATTGCTCCCAATTATCCAAAAGATTTCAGGTGCTCTAACTTGAAAACGGTAAAAAAACTTAGTGATTAGCTAACAATCCTCGTGGGAACGATACTCACTCATCATTATATTACTTGTGCGATTAGTATACTTGCTACATATTGCATGTTGTAGGAAAACACGCATCACCATGCGCCCTTGGCTTTCTGAATGAGCTTCTTTAAAGTCTGCATGATAGTTTTATTTGACGATTCGGCCTGGCCGTTGGACTGGGGGTTACGGGGGATAGAGAAGCTAAGCTTGATCCCCCATCCCCCACATGTCGTAGAAATCTCTGAAGCTTGAACTGATAAATTGGGATCCATTGTCAGTGATGATTTCCTTCGGTATCCCAAACCTGCATATGACGTGTTTCCATATGAAAGCTTTACCTCTCAGTCTCTGACTTATGTGAGTGCTTCGGCTTCGATCCACTTAGTAAAGTAGTCGGTGACTGCCCACATGAATACTTGCTGCCCAAGCATGGTCAGGAGCTTTCCGACTATATCCATTCCCCACTTCATGAACGGATAAGGTGGGAGGTGTGAGACGTGGGCAAACCTCTGACAACTGTCACATTTCTTCATGTAAGCTGCTGAGTTAGTGTGGATGGTTGGCCAATAGTAGCCAACGGTGATCACCCGGTGTGCGAGGTTGTGTCATCTTGCATGGTTTCCACATTCGCCTTCATGGAGTTCGGCGAGAACCCGTTTGGCCTCTTCTTTGCTTATGCCCTTAAGGTAAAGACCAGAGTATGACTTCCTAAGGAGCTAGCCCTCATATATGGTGAACCTGGCTGCTTTCGCTCTCAAGCGGCATGCCTCATTCTTTTCGGTTGGGAGCTCATTGTTTTCCAAGTATTTTACTATCAGGGTCATCCAAGAGTCGACCAGTTTGATATCCATACGTCTTCGGGCGACTTGTTCACTGGTTGTTCCTTCTAGTTAGCCGGCCATTGGAGGAATAGCAGAGGGATGGATGACTGGGAACAACATTGAAGGGCTGAGCCAAGGTTAGCAAGGGCGTCAGCGTGGGTGTTCTCTGTTCTTGGGACTTGGGACTTGGGCGATGGAGAATTCTTCGAAGGCAACCTGCAATTCTTTCACCAAGCTCAGGTAGGCTATCATCTTTGAGTCGTAGGCTTGGTAAGTGCCTTGTAGCTGGTTGACCACGAGTTAGGAGTCGGACTTTACCTCCAGCTTCCTTACTCTAATTTCTTTGGCTATGGAGAGTCCAGTGATAAGTGCCTCATATTCAGCTTCGTTGTTGGTGCACTTGAATCTGTATCGTATGGCTCACTAGATGACATCTCCTTTCGAAGCAGTAAGTACGACACTGAGCCCACTTCCATTCACGTTGCTTGAGTCATCCACTGAGAGAGTCCACTTTGAAGGCGATCCACTATTCATGCACAGTAGTTCTCTTTCTACTTGGTTGGTGGTGTTCGGGGTGAAATCAACAATAAAGTTTGCCAGTGCCTGGGATTTGACGGCAGTGCATGGTTGGAAAGATATATCAAACTCACTAAGCTCTACTGTCCATTGTGTGAGTCGGCCTGATAACTCTAGCTTATGTAGTATCTTCTTGAGTGGGAAGGAGGTGAATATGACTATGGAATGGCATTAAAAGTATGGCCTGATTCTTGGATGCATAGACGAGGGCGAGTGCCAATTTCTCCAACTGACTGTATCGTGTCTCCATGTCGAGGAGTGACTTGCTTATATAGTAAACCGGTAGTTGCTTCGTATTATCCTCCCGAACTAATACTGCTGAGATTGTTGTCTTTGAAACTGCCAGACAGGTGTAAAGTTTTTCCCCATCCTTGAGCTTGGAAAGGAGTGGATGGGAGGTTAGGTATCTCTTTAACTGTTGCAATGCTCCCTCGCAAGAAGGGGTTCATTCAAACTTCTTAGATTTCTTGAGTGTGTGGAAGAAATGGTGGCACTTGTTGGCGGATCTGGAGATGAAGCGGCTCAAGGCGGCTACTCGTCCTGCCAGGCGCTGGACGTCTTTGATGCAAGTTGGTGACGGTATGTTAAGGATCACTCGGATTTGAATAGGGTTGGCTTCTATCCCACACTGAGTTACCATGTATCCTAGGAATTTCCCTGAGGAGACTCCAAACGAGCATTTGGCCTGATTCAGCTTCATGTTATACTTTCTTAGGACAGTGAATGCCTGGTTGAGGTGGTCGAGGTGCTGCTCGGCCATGAGGGACTCGACAAGCATGATGTCGATGTACACTTCCATGGTGTCCCCAAGGTGTTCAGCGAAAATTTTGTTTACTAGCCGCTGATAGGTAAGCCCAGCGTTCTTAAGACCAAACGGCATCACCATGTAGCAGTAGGTCCCCCTCTCTGTAATGAAGGTTGTTTTCTCCTGGTCGTCTGGGTGTATCAAAATCTGGTTGTACCATGAGAAGGCATCCATGAAGCTTAGGAATTCGTGGCCTACTGTCGTATCAACCATCATGTGGATATGTGGGAGCGAGAAAGAGTCTTTAAGGCATGCTTTGTTTAAATTTGTGAAGTCTATACAAACCCTCCACTTTTCGTTCTTCTTCTTCACGACCACCATGTTTGCCAGCCAGTCGGGATAATGGACTTCTCTGATCAGGCCATTGTTCAATAATTTGTCAACCTCCTTATTGACGATCCGGTTGCATTTTAGTGCGAATTTCCTACGCCTCTACTTCACTGGGGGGTGATCCGGATCTACTTTAGGGTGATGGACGATTGCCTCTAGGCTGACTCCTGTCATATCTGCGTGGGACCAGGCGAAATAGTCCTGGATTTGTTTGAGGAATTCTACGAGTCTCTCTTTTATTTTGGGCCCGAGGCATGAGCCTATCTGGGTCTTCCTTTCAGGGTCATCTGGGTGTATCTGCATTTCATCCAACTCTTCCATGGATGGTTGATCTAGCTTAATCGAAGGAGTTGGGTGAGACTATAGTTGCTATGAAGCATGACCTTTGTTTTTGAAGGAGTTTTTGTAGTAATCTCTAGAAGCCTTAGGATCGCCCTTGATCTCTCTTACTCCCCATCTCGTTGGAAGCCTTATGGTTTGGTGGAAGGTGGATGGAATAATGCGCATGTCGTGGATCCAAGGTCGACCCAAGATGATGTTGTATGGTGAAGGACAATTGAGCACTAGAAAGATGGTTTACTTGTTGACTTTGCTGGTGTAGACAGGTAAAGCGATTTCTCCTATGGTGTACTTTTGCTTGGAACTAAATCCTACCAGTATGGTTGGTCGTCTACTGATGTTTGTTTCATCCAGTCCCATGGCCTTCACTGCTTCAAGGAAGAGGATGTTTGCCGAGGAACCCCCGTCTATGAATACTCATTTGACCAGGATGTTGGCGATCTGGAGAGAAACAACTAGAGCATTTTGATGAAGGGCAGCCAGGGTGATTGACTCATCATCTTCAAACTGAATTACCTGGTTGGTATGTGACCAAGGGGGCGGATGGATGGATTAGACTTCATGGTGATGGTTGGCTCGGGCGTAGTGCTTGGCCAAGGAATAGTTGACCCCCATTAATCTCTGACCTTCCAGAAATAATTGAGCAGAGCCCCTTTGGTGTTGGTTCTCGTGGAGGCGGAGATGTTTCCTTCGAGCTCCTCTGGTTGATTGTATTTTTCCCTCTATCCGTTAACAGATCTCGGAGATGTCCCCTCTTCAGTAGTGTTGCAACCTCCAACCGTAGGGCGATGCAATTCGCAGTGTTATGACCATGGTCACCATGGAATTCGCACCACTTAGTCGTGTCCCTCCTCGCTTCGAGATTGAGCTTGTTCGGCCATTTAAAAGTAGGTCCTACCCTTTCATGATTGCCACAACCTAGGCTGGTTTAACGTTAAGGTTGTACTCCAGAACTTTGTATTGGCTCAACCCAGATGGTCTGTTATCGGTTCTAACTGGTGGGCGGTTATATGGTCTTTTAACCTTGTTCAAATTGCGTGGAGGGGGTTGGTAACGGGGCTCAACCGACCTGAACTCTAGCCTTCTATCGTTCCATCTTTGGTGACGGTCGTCATACCTGACATGCCTTATCCTCTTCATTTCATCTTCCTCCCACCTTATTTGAATTACAACTCTAGCTAAGGCATCTTCCATCGTGGTGCAACCAAGCTTCATCAGGTCTTTATATAGTTCTCCATCTAGGAGGAGACCCTTTCTGAAGGCGTCTACTGTTGTCTTTGGGTTACAGGAGGAGATGGAGATTTTTTCTTTGTTAAACCTGCTGATGTACTCTCTCAACAGCTCCCCCCTCTTTTGATAGACTCTGTACAGATCGACCGATAGTTTCTCGAGTTTCTTACTACTGACAAATTGTTCAATGAAGGTTTCAGTGAGCTGGATGAATGAGTTGATTGAATAGTTTGGGAGGTTAGTATACCACTGAAGAGTTAGGCCGGAGAGGCTTGAACCGAAGCTTTTACACATAAAGGCTTCCCTTAGTGTTCAGGGTATCGATATGGCAAACATCCGCTACTTGTAGGAGGCTATGTGGTCATCTGGATAGGTTGTGCCATTGTAAGGCTTCATGCTGAGGATGGTGAACTTGTGTGGTATCTCAGCTAGTGCAATTGCTTCTACGAAGGGTGAATAGGCATAGCAGTGAGGTTGGCTTTTTTTGTTGGGATTGGCATTCTGGGTATGTGCCTCATCACTGCCTATATGTCGGCCAGTCTCTTGGCCAACATCTGTTCCATAGGAGATGCGGATACCACTAGGTAGTCTTGGTTAACTTGGTTGGCCACGCGATTCGCACCTGGTGCGTTTTGGTGGGTCAATCCGCGTGGTGTAGCTTGACGGATCACTTCGTTATGCGCCGCTTGGTAGCTTTGATCCCCATTCCTTCCCTCCGGTTGGGTGACTCCCCTTATGACCGATTAGGTGTTTCACCCCCCATAGATTGTAAGGGGTGTTATTGGGGATTCGCTCGGCCCATTGGGATGAATGCACTCAAGCGGGATGGTTTGAAGGAGTGGGGGACCACTCGACCCGCGAGGATAAGCCGAGCCAGGTGGAGTTTGGGTAAGGATGACTAACTGAAGGTGGGATGGGATGGCGAGGATGGGTGGTTCTTGTAGTGGGCTTTCTATCACTTGGATACCTTGATCTCGTGCTTGAAGTGGATTGACTGAGAGTGGTTCTATCGGCGGCCCCCATTCACTATTAGTTGAGGCTGAATCATCAACTAATGACGAACATAATTGGCGCGACCTCGTATCCGAGATTGTGGGTCTGTGCTCTGGAGTTTGGAGAGGCTACATAGATAGAATCGAGGCGCGAAACCGATTGGGTTGTACTTGACAAGGCAGAAGCTCAAGATCATAAAACTGACTTACCTTCTCTTTTAGAGATTGATTCTCAGCCCTGATGGTGGTGTTTTCAGTTCGGATGGCAGTGTTCTCAGCTTCCAGTGTGGCCACCTTATCTGAGTGCTATTGCATGAGGGCAGTTAGAGCCTCCAGTTTGGCCTCGAGGCCAGGATTAGTGTTATCAAAATTGTTAGCCATAGAGAGTCTCTTCACGTAGCAGGGTTTGTGAGACAAATGATTGCTAGAGTCCCCATGGTGGGCGCCAAACTGTAGATGCAAAAATCTACCGTTACAGAAAGAGGGACTGATCCCGTAAGGTTGATGCCACTAGCGATCTGCTGCACCTGCACACGTAAGAAAACAAGTGTGAAGCAAATGGAAAACACCGGAGTGGTGTTTTCTGTAGGCACTCCGACGCTCAAGTCAGTAAGGCTGAGTGAGGCTAGTCTAGTGAGGGTTAGGAAGAGGAAAGGTTACCGGAAGTCTAGTTAGGGACTATGACTACGGTTGTCATGTGAAGTTCTCAAGTGGGAACTCCAGGGTCTAAAGGTGTAATGTCTCCGTCCTTTGTGAGAGGGCTGGCCTCTGTTTAAATAGTGACTGTAGAGTCTTCAAATCCTGGTGGGATTAAGGGTCCTTGCAACGGTGGTCCCCTGAAAGAGTGGAGTCTTTGGCTCCCTTATCTCAGTAGGAAAGTGAGTCTCAGTTCGCCTAGGATACGGACCTTGGACGAGTTAGGATAATGATTGACTTCCTTGGTAGAGTTCAAGCAGTACTGTAGTTCATATGTGATTGTGGGCTTTGAGTTATTCGTAAGTCCAAAAGGTGCTCTAAGATCAGAAGGCCTGGGTCCAGATGGTGAGGAACTGGGAAAGCACACTGAACGGGCCTCATATACAGAACTCTTATTTGGGCCCCATCGGAATTGGGCCTAAGTTTTACCCGTTGTTGGAGGTATCTCCGTCTTTGGGTCGATCTGGGCCTAGGATATTTTTTGACCCTAACAGCTGTTATGAAGAAATGATCAAATGAGAACGAGGGGAGATAGAGAGCGGTAAGAGACAAGACGAAATGAAATGAAGAAAATAAGAAAATAATGGAGAGAATGATGTGTTATGTACATTTTTATTTTTACTTTTATTAAAACTATTTTGATTTTAAATTAGACATGATAAGACAAAAAAAGACTTTATTACATGCAAGTTCTTGTAATAGGAGGTAGTTTTAGGGGGGAATTGTAATTTAATCTTAACGGTTGTGATTCTAATGTTATATCTACTGAACCTCTAGGTCTAACCTCTCCCATTATGATCGGATGACAAGTCCTTTAGCCACTGAGTTAGTTATACTCATTAGGTCTTATATTCGAATCATAGGAGAGGCAATTACCGATTACTAGGTTTACCAAAAAAAAACTTGTGGGTCTAAGCTTACTTAGGCTAAACCTTACGAATGTTCATGTTTTAAAGCCCTAAGACAATTATGATGTTAATAGTTGAAACTTATAATATTTTTTTAAGAATAATACTATACGTTCAAACTCATTGTATAAACTCACTCTCACTCATATAAATTAATGGATTTAAATGTGATTGAATGATTTTAAATTAAAAATAAATAAATAACAATAAATGATATATCAAACATACAAGGTTGTCACTTTAGTTTGTAAAATTAATTTGTATACATAGTATTACTCTTTATTATTTTTTTATAAATTAATTTGGTTTAATTTGTGAAACCTTTTTTCTTTTAGTGGAGAACATAAAAGTTCTTCTTTTTACTTCTATTTATTTTCTTTCGTCTGTGAATAATCTTTATCAGAAGGATATTTGATTTTCTTTCTTTTTTATTTAAATGAAAGACAGGACATACAAGATTTAAGATTTAATAGATTTGTCCTTCTAAAATGTTTTAATCAAGTTTTAGTTTAATAGAATTTTTAGTAACATTTTAGCCTCTAACATTAGGAAATTAGATAGAGATGGCAATTCTACCTGAAATTTTGGGGATTCGCCCCGCCTGCCTTGTATGGGGTAGGGATTCTTCGAAATAAGCAGGGACGAGGATAAAAAAATTCCCCGAAAATGAGGACGGGGTGGGGACAGGGATAGATATCTCTCCATATCTCCTTGCCCTGTACCTATCCTCCCTCTGTTTAAACCTCAATATAAAATTACTAAATTAACCTTTACATATTTATATAATTTACAAAAAACCCTCCATATATATAGCCAAAGTCTCCTAAATCCTAAACCTAATTTCTCCCTGTAGTGTGGGGAATGAGGCTGGGATTTTCTCTCTGGAATTTGGGGAATTTTTCCCATAGTTCGGGTCGATGTTGGAACAAGGTCAATATTTCCCCATGGGGCAGGGACGGGTAAAAGTTCATCTAATAAGGACGGGGGTGGAGAATGGGAAATCCGACCCCACCCTGCCTCATTGCCATCCTTAAAATCAGACTAAATGTTACTAAGGGTCTAAGAGGGACCAAAATATTTTTGAAAAATTTTAATATAAGTCAAATGTAAGGGACAAAATGATTAGCTGCAAGGTCGAGTACCACAATTATTTGCTTCACAAACAGTGCTCATAATTTTGGCTTATTTCTTATTTTCCTTCAGCTTTGCTGTACAATTATTTACTTGGACTTTAATCCAGGCTCAACGAAAAGTTCAGCACAATATATGCTACTCTTATACATTGAACAATGCTCCAATCTTTACTACTTAATTGTGGGAAAAAATGAGTAGCCATTTCTCATTTGCTATATTCAGAAAAGCACATTACAAATGAATATTTAATCACTTAATAACATAGGCATTAGGCAATTCCTTTCACAGGGAATTGAAAATAATGAAATTTAAAGAAAATGAAAAATAAAAAACACTCTAGCAGAGTGGAAGAGGGGCACCATTCCAGTCTGTGAGGCACTCTAGCATTGGATCAATGATCTTACCCTGGCACATAGCTGTGAATACTTTATCAAATTCCTCCCCTGGTGACTTTACTTTTTCACCAGTTAAGAATCCTGTTACTAGCTCTTCCCTCACAAACTTGTACAATGGATAAGATCTGCATTCTTTGATCCTATTGGGAATTGCTGCATTTCCATTCTCAACCACAATCCTAGCACTCTCCACCACTTTAGGCAAAACGGCCTTCAATTCCTCCTCAAAAGCTCCAATCTTTTGGAAGATTGAAGAGTTCGCATTCTTCTCATTTTCGCCATTGTTCACTGCATGATCAACAAGTACTTGTCTTAGCTTTTGCATCAATGGATAGGTGGCACTATAGGGGTCATCTATGTAAGCGAAAACATGTTCGCGATCGACCACTTTGATCAGATCTTTCTCACAGAATCTTGATGGGTGAAGTTCTCCGTTTGCTCCAATAGTTAGAACTTTCTTAGCCACTTGGCTCACGATGCTCTTGACTGTGTTCTTCAAATTCTCCTCCAAGTGCCTCAGATCAATGGCTTGGCAAAGTGCTACAAAGTATGTAGAAGACATGAGCTTCAAGATGTCAACAACTTCAGCAGTTATCCTTGAAGAGATGAGTCCCAAGGAGTTCACATCTTGGTTGTGTTGCCCGACACTTTGGACATGGCTGGTGACTTGGCAAGGTATTGGAGCTTTGAACAATAGGAAGTCATGGAAATTTCAGCACCTTTGAAACCATAATCCAAGCTTGGATTTCTGCCGCCAGAGAGATTTGATGGCAACCCATTGTTGTAAAAGTCGTTGACAAGCTCCGAAAATTAGGCAAATATAAGTTTTCCAATCAATGTAATAGCCAAACGTGTATTGTCCGTGGAGACACCAATTGGGGTCCCCTGGAAGTTGCCTCCATGTAACGCCTTGTTCCTTGAAACATCGATCAGAGGGTTGTCGTTGATGGAGTTGATCTCCCTTCCAATTGATTTGGTTGAAAATCTGATTACTTCAATCAGTGGGCCAAGCCATTATGGTGAAGTCCTGAGAGCATAACGATCCTGTTTTGGCTTTTGAAGACGGTCCATCTCGTGAAATTTTTTGGTAGCTTTAACATACGAACTGCCATCTAAAATTTGTTCCATAATAGCGGCAGCCTCCATTTGGCCTGGATGGTGTTTTAACTTATGTGTCAAATGGTCAGTGAATTCAGGCTTCCCCTGCATCACTTTCGCAAAAATTACTGGCAAAACTTCGAATAAAACACCAAGAACATTGGCCTCAAAAAGAACCATTGAAGCCATTCCAGAACCAACAGCAGTACCATTCACTAGAGCAAGGCCTTCCTTCGGCTGCAACTAAAACAACTCAAAACGTGATAATGTAAGACAGAGTTTAGAGGCTTCTTGAGCATTAATGATTTCTCCATTAGGGCCAGTGGCCTTGGAATTGGAGCGACCGCTAAGTAATCCAGCAATGTAAGACAGAGTGTTGAAACAGTGATAATTTGCTGGAAATTTGGTTGGAAATTCAGTTTGTTTTTTAATCAGTTTTTGGCGCCAAAGAACTGCTGCTGTCTCCTCTGTCTGTCGTGTATGGAACTGCTGTGATGGTTGTTTTTGGGTGACATGTTTAGGTGCAATCAGTTAAGATTAATGATGTATTTGTTGTAAATCTTAGTTTTAAATTTCAAATCTGAATTGTCTGTTTTTAGTTGGTGTAACAGTAAGTTTTTGGATATATAAATTGTAATATGCATTGTAATGAAAGTAGACTTTTCTCTTAACCAAAAATTCATCTCATCTTTTCCTTAGTATTCACCGGCGCTAAACACAATAATTGGTATTAGAGCCACACTAAAAAAAAACCTGAAGTCTCTCCTGCACTCAATCATCCATCCCAGCTCAAAAACACCTCCCATCTCAGCTCAAGAACATTATGTTCCAGCCTTCTTATTTTTCCTGCTTTAGACATCTAAACTGAATCAATGGCTACTCAATCAGCCTTGATGTCACCTCCAGTGTTTAATGGGGAATATTATCATATATGGGCTGTAAAAATGAAAGTTTTTCTCTTCGGTCAGGGGCTGTGGCAATATGTGGAAGAAAACAGGCAGCCACCACCGTTGGGACCAAATCTTACTCTAAATCAGATGCAAACGCATGAGGAAGAAGTTACCAAAGCACCGAGAGCCCTATCCCACATCCATGCTGTTGTAACAGACCTTGTATTCACAAGGATTATGGCATGTGAAACTCCAAAGGAGGCATGGGATAAGTTGAGAGAGGAATACGTGGGAAGCAACACAACAAGGAATATGCAGGTGCTGAATTTAAGAAGAGAGTTTGAGATGCAGAGGATGCAGAGGATGCAAGAATCAGAGAAGGTTAAGGATTATGTTGATAGGTTGATGAGTGTTGTCAACAAAATAAGGCTACTGGTGAAAGAACCAGCAACATGCATGAAGAGTGGAGGAAATGAAGATTGAAGGCATGAAAGGTTAGATTCAAAAAACAGTTTTCAAACAAAGCTTGGAAAAATGATTATACCTACTCCTTTGCTTTGGGTTGATGAAGACAAGACTCAAAATGATGAGACATCCACACTTTAACACCACCTTGAGAGAGTTAGAGAGTGGCCTTGGCTAGGGAGAGAGAGCTTTTAGTTTGCTTTGAGTGAACAAAGTGAAGTTATAAACTAAAATGCAACCTTTTGTATTTATATATACTTGGGCAATTTTGTAATTATTTATTTTTCACTTCCAATCCCAATAAAATCTTATTTTAAAAGGGACCCCAGGAATTTATTATGCTACCCTTTGAATAATCAATATTATTTAAGGGCCCATATAAACTAAACTAGTTTACATTAACGACCCATAAATTTACCCTTTTACCCTTTAACTATTAAAAGGTTATTTTCGTTCATCTCATTAATCTTAACGCTTTAAGATATACTAATTAAATATAATTAATTATTGCTTGACCATTTTAACCCTTAAAATGTCACAAACAATTTTCTATGTAACTATTACCATAGAAATCCTGTCATTACCCTCGGAAGGTGCTAGCCCTCTTCGGATAATTATTTCTCTCTCTCATCATTCTCTAACTTCTCAAGGCTATTGGTGTGACCATGTACGTCCACCGTGGATTAGTCGTGAGCCAATTCTGGATGAATCTAGAAACCTGTCTGGAGGCCCAACGACTATGGTAAACATCTAGTAATGTGCTATAGTCCCTAAACCACGATGAAGAAATACTTCATTGAACCCATTTCAGATCATACGTACCATGCAGGTAAAGTCCCTCCATTGATGTATCCTAATCGAGCACGGATTCATGGAATGTCAAAATCCTAAACTCAATCTTCTACCGAATCGTCGATCAATATGTCTAGAACTTGTCATCACAAACTTGCTTTTGTATGACTAATAATAGACTCTAGCCAAAGATTCTGATTTCTGACATTTATCGACGTTCGTCTAGGAACTCGAATCTGGATGGAGTCAGCGGTACTCCCGATCCTATATTTCTGAGTCAATGGATCCCCTCCTGACCATCGTTCGTTTCCGTATATAAACAACTCATGACCAAATAGGCTTTATTATACGAAACATAATTAGTCTCGTACTTATACACTGTATGAACCATACGCATCCGTATCGGATCTGACTATAATGTCTCAGGTTAAAGGACTACATCGTGTTCTGATATAACCAAACGATAAATCATTGACTACATGCTTTTCCAAGTGATTTGTCGTTATTCGGTCACGTTCGTAAAACAGTTCACCAACCGCTAATCCATACCAATGCCCCAATGACATGACTATCATCGTCATCCGTTCTTATATCAACTCATGATATCTTTTGGAAGCATCCGATGTGCCTACTGTGCAATATAGTAGCCGAAATTATATTGCTTCCGCAGGGAACCCTTTTCGATAATTCATTTACCAATTAAATGAATCATCTGGACAATTCATATATATACTTTATTTTAAATGCATGACTGAATAAAGGAAGCAAATTATATATATGAATTGAAGAACTTTGTCTTTTATTATTTATAAAATATAGACACAAGACAAAATGCTCTGAAACTGACAACACGAATAGTTTCTAGGGCATACACTAATATACACTAACAAACTCCCACTTGCACTAAAGCCATTCGATGTTGTATCTCATACCCATCTTCTGAAGATGATGGTCCAATTGCTTCAGTGTCATCGCCTTAGTCAGTGGATCAGCTACATTTTGTAACAACTACTGAAAACTAGTACAATGCATGCATAATAACAATAGAAAATTAGGCCCAAAGTTTTCTTTTCATTTCAATTCATATGTCTTTTATACACAAAGAGTACTGTTTACAAAAATTCATTTTTAAAAGACAAAACAGGGGAAACAGTGTAGCTATTGCTCCTCGCTTGCCGACGCCCCTCTGACTGCATCAACACCTAGATCCTGCATCCACAAAGGAAAATAACGGGGTGAGCACAAAATAATGGTCTTCCAAATATTTGGATAGTTTCCATGTGGCAAATTGTCTACAGCTCTTGCCACTATAGTAATTGAGGCATTATTAAATCACATGCAGGGACAGGCCAAGGGACAATTGCCTGAGAAAGTCACATTTGAGAATATAGATGAAGGCAATATTATTATAAGTGATGTGGTTTTTTGGATGAAACCATAACAATAGAGACGGTTGAAGGTGAAAATTCATTATGAAGTTCTGATTATGGTAGGAGTGTCGGAGGTACTGGTGATCAACATGTATATATGAGAGGAAGATACTCAAGTAGTCAATGGAATTTTTGGACTTGGTAGTCGAAAAATGCCTTGTCGTCTTCATAGATTTGGTTTTTAAATTCCTATTGCATTGGTAATAATCTCTACTGCCCTTAAAGGTGGATGTAGGTAATCAATATTACTGAAGACAATATAGGAGAAGAGGATGTAGTAATTAAAGATGCGAGTGAATCAGATTTGCAGACAAACATATGATCAGAGTGGTTGATTAGGGTATTAGTGATGATTCAGACAATGTAGAGAAATCAGAAGCATTTGTCTTTTAAATTACACTGAGATGTTGAAGCACATATTGCAACAGCACAATAGATGAGATATTAGAATTAGAATCACTATGTGATAAAGCAGACAATGTTAGGGGTGGGTAAATAATCGAAAAACCGAACTGAAACGATCTGAAACAGAACCAAAAATGGTTTTTGCAAATGGTGTTGCAAAATTAAAAATCGACAAAAAAAACAGTTCGGGTTGGAAAATTTTCCAAACCGGTTTTACCTAAGTATATAAGCAAAAATATTTTCACCTCACATCTTCTATTTCCTCTCGCCCTACAAGCTCAATCTCCACACTTCCGCAACGTCACTCCCTATCGACACCGTGAGCAGACTCCACTCTCCAAGCTCCAATCTTCACAGTCCATACTCCACACCAATGAGCAGGGCCATGCCCCAACAGTCTCCGATTGTCGCATTCAGCACCCAGCAAGGCCATGTCGCTAGCATCGTCCACAACACAACCACCAGCACCCCTCACCCAATAGATCCACCGTCGACGCATCTCAATCTCAGAGCCACAAATGCAACCTCACGGTCTTGCTCACCAAGG
This sequence comes from Pistacia vera, assembly GCF_008641045.1. Lineage (NCBI taxonomy): Eukaryota > Viridiplantae > Streptophyta > Magnoliopsida > Sapindales > Anacardiaceae > Pistacia > Pistacia vera. Next base: position 842,145 of record NW_022196274.1, read on the forward strand.
TATGTGTACCTTTTGAACCTTTAATCACATCCCTTGTTTCAAACTCACATCACTCTCTCTCTTTAACATCATCTCCTAGTCAGTCAGTCAGTCACTCACTCTCGGAGTAACACTATCTCACTATCAGTCACTACAACAGTAACTATCGAAGGCCACCATTTTAACAAACAAGTTTAATTTCAAACTCCTTGTCTATTATGATCAGATTATCTGCTTTGGTCTTTCTCATCTTCTTGTAAGTGAAAGTAGAGAAATCACCAAAAATGCTACATAGTATACTGCTTACAATGCTTCTGCAAAAGTGTATGAGTCCATTATAAATGATGCAGGGAAACTGTCATATGGTCTGTGTTTTTCCGTGATTTGAATCATTACTCCTGGAGTGGAGTTCTGAGTTAAGTTAGACAAAAAATAAAGCTAAAATATTACAAGGAATTTACTAGTGTGCAATGAGCCTTCTGATAACAGCATGAAATAAATTAGATGATTTGAAGCATCGAAACTGAATTGGGTTTGGAGCCAACTGTGATGAGAAGCCCTTGGAATGAAATAACTGATCAAGACATAAGGACAGTTATTATACAAACACAAACGACATTTGAAGTTGATCAAGCGACCATCCACTAATTTAACCTGAAATTCTCATGGCCTTGACATCAGGTTTCTTATCTCCACTTTAGGAACAGTCATAGGGAGCACTCCATTTTGATGTGTTGGGGTCATTTTGAATTCGGCTTTTTTGGCTGTCGTCCTTACCATGTTGTTGTTGTATATGGGTTTTTTTGGGTGATCTTGCCTGCTGTAGGTTCTCTTCTGGGCTGTTAGATTTTTGGTAGTTTTGTACTAGATGTTGGTGTTGATTTTTTTGCTGGCGTAAGACCTGGTGGAGGTTTCTTTAATAGTGTTATGTGTCTTGTTTGTTGCGGTCTGTGAGCTGGTTGGTGGCTGTAATTTTTTGGTTTTGTTTTCTTTGTTTGGTGATTATATAAAACTGAGTTTAGGAGAGTAATGGTGCGATTCTCATATTAATGAGATATCTATTGTGCATTGAAACTGTGGCCTTTTTGGTTTTAAATTGTGCAAATTGAATTGAAGTTGTGAAACTGGTGGCCCTTATGTTTTATTATTAATTGATGGATGTCTTTATTTTTACAGTCCAAAATTTCTCTTTATTTTAGTTATTGTAAATAAATAAAAAGAATTATTATATGGATATCTTATTTACTTATGCATATTTTATTTGATGGAAATTGTAGATGTCATCGGTGGCAAACAATACTCGTGAGACACCGACAAGTGCCGATCCAACTCCCCAAATTTAGCCACCACCAACACTTTAGGCCCCAAACGTGCAAAGGAACAAGTTCTAGGAAGAATAGTTCCTCAAGGGGTGGGATCACTTTGTTAGGAGCGATCGTGAGAATAAGGAATGATTGACTACGCATGTAGTTATTGTGGGAGTGTTCTAGCATGTCCGAGTAAGAGTGGGTCCGAGTTAGTTTTCTATGTAACCTATAAAAACTTTCTTTGTATCATATTCATAAAAATATATTAATCAAAAGACAAGTATTTATCAAATAGTTGGGCCCAAAAATTTTCTTACTTAATAAATACACTTTTACATAGTAACAGCATCATTTGGACAAAAAGTACTTCAAAACAGTGGTAGTGCAGCCACAAGTCTCCGCTGTCGACGTCCATCCGACCACGTCTACCTTGTCCTGTATAAAACATAGAAAACAAAGGGGGTGAGCACCAAGATGCTCAGTAAGTTAAATCTTCTATACTGATAGTCCCGTGTATTACTCTTCAATTCTTTTCGTGTAATCTTGTCACTTTCTCTCATTCAATCTCTCTTGTTCTTTCTCACTTCTAGCTCCTCACTTTGTCTTTTCTTTCTTGTCTATTTCATCACACCATGGAGAATATCATAACCATGCATGGAGAGACACTAAAGAATAAACAATGCATTTTCTCTTTTTATTTTCTTTCTATTCTATTCTATTCTTATTATTATCTTTCTTATTCTTGCCAATCGCTTTTGGTTGTGCATGGATTCAGAACCCTTAGCCATGTGAATGTACTCTCCTCACGCATTATAGCCCTCATCCGCATGTATTCTCACTGGCCCTATACGAATTTTTTTTCTCATATCATTTCCACTCATTCATGGCGGGCAACACTCTCCCTGGCGGAGACCGCTCTCTCTCATGGCGGAGGCCGCTCTCTCATGGCGGTTACATGAGTCGGATTTTCTCCCCTCACGGGCTCCCCATCGCAACCTAGTTTGGTTCTTTTCTTTAGCAATTATTAAATTTGTTCCTCTAGTGCTAATTCTATTTCTCTTTATTCTCAGAGAATAGTTCTTTTTTATCTCTATTCTTAGAGCGTTTGCTTTTATCATTTTTCATATTTCTTTCTTTGGGATTAATAATAAAAATATGCATATGGATGGTTCATGCCTAGAATCTTTCTTATAGTGCATTCATGAAATGCAACAGCTTGTTGCATAAAGTAGGTTCTACTTCTAATCATGATTTCTTTTAGGCATTTCATCAAGCAATATGTGTGCATACAATAACTCTATTCTAACTTTACGTATATATCTTTCTTAACCATCCAAAAATTGGAGTTCAACCCTTCAAATCATCACAACATCCTGCAAAGCAAAACACACTTCAAATATTCCTCTCAAATCTTCTAATTCTACCCATACTTCTACCAAATTTCAAACACAATCCACACCCTTCTCATGTGGAAATTCTCTCCATAAGTCAACATTGACATCATCAAAATCAATCATACATTTCAAACATAAAATCAAGCATTAATCAATAACTAATCTCTCTAACATTCAATCATGTAAATCACAACTTAGGTAGAGGTACTTACCTAATGGTCAAGTAGAATCCACTTAAGTCTCTACTCTTGATGGCTTTGATACTTTCTCTTAAACTTAAAACCAAACTAATAAGGATCACTCTTTCACCAAAAAATTTACATCAGAGTAAGGATTCTCACCTTTAAGTGCTTAGGATCAACTTTTGTATCAATTTCTAGTCAAAAGCCCTTCAAGGATCCTTGGAAAAATTGAAGTGAAAGTTTGAGAGAATGAAGGATGAAAGATGCAGTGGAAAGGGAGAAAATGAAAAGGTTTCTAAAGCTAAACCCTTATATCTCATATTTTCTCCACTATTTCCCATTATACCTTACTCCTTCTAGAAATTCCCCTATGCCCTTTAATCTTGCAAAATATCCCATTCAAAATATTCTCCATGCAATTCCTGCATTTCACTCCCCACTTTTCCTACAATTAGGGGTAGAATGGTCATTGAGCCCCAAAAGGAAGAATTCTCTTAAAAATCAAGGCAAATTTCAGCCGAGTCTTCGCCGCGGCGAAGCTATTTCTTCGCCCCTGCAAAAACATACAGCAGCTACACGGGGGTTGTAGCACTTCATCGCCACGGTGAAGCTTCTTTCTTCCGCCCCAGTGAAGACCTGTAACATCCAGATTTGCCAAGTCTTACAATTTTAAGGGAACCACCACACATACACCCTTTCACCAAGGGCAACAACAATTAACACCATCATACTCAATGAGAAATCAATAATTTTAAACAAAAAAAAAACAACAAAAAAACACCCCCCAAAAAAAAAACAACAAAAACAACACAAAAAAAACCAAAAAAAAAAAAAAAGTTCAAACAAAACATTCAAGCCATTAATCAATTCTTAACTACGGACCTCAAGTGGGGCGTTCAGTAACACTGAATAATGCAAAAAGTATCCTCCAAATGGCAGAAAGAGACAGAAGACCCTAATTTTTCAACAAGGATTAGTGATCTCTCAAGCGGCATTGCTCTTCGCACAATGTCAGGAAATATAAATCCAGATTGATTAGAGAGGTTATAGCAAAAATGATCGTTGTTGATGAGTTATCTTTTAGTTTTGTGGAGCGTGAGGGGTTCCGCAACGTGATGAATGTGACACAAACCTAGGTTTCAAGTACCTTGTCGGAGAAACGTGACTAAAGATTGCCTTCAAAATATATATTGGAGAGTGCAAAAGTTGAAAAAGTTTTTCAGTAGTTCTCGACACAGTTTGTTAACCACTTAATACATGGACAAGCGTTCATAACCTTATTATATGTGCCTTACTACACAATTCATGATGATCATGGCAGCTACAGAAAAGATTTTAAATTTTCTGTTCAATCACTAGGCAAAAGGTATATGTTGGTAGACAGTTGAGAGATGTTTGCTTGATTGAGGGGATTTATTAAGGTATTAACACTCACAGTAGACAATGCTAGTTTAATGATGTTGGGGTAAGATATCTCTAAGACTAGACTAGCAAGTTAAAAGGGAAGTGTATTGGATGGTGATTTTCTACCCATGAGATGTTGTGCACGTATTTTAGTTAATTGTGAAAAGAGGGTTAAAGGAGAATGGATGACTCCATATTTAGAAATGTCAGCAGTGAGGTAGTAAAGTCTTCTCAACTAGGTTACAAAGATTAAGGGGTGGGTGAGACAAGAAAAAATCGCAGTAAGTTAAAGTCATTGGTTTGCTTTGATGTAGAAACCGGTGGAACTCTACATACTTGATGTTGGAAGCGCATTTAAAATTCATTTAAAGCTTTTTAGTTGTTGGCATTGGAAAGATAGTAAGTCATGTAGATGAGCTTACTAGTGTGATAGGTCCCGACGGTTTGCCTAGTGAGTACTGGAGGAGTATGCTCACTACTTGTTACCTTTCTTGTAAGTATTTAGAGCGTACTCTCACGTTTTGTATCTAGGTCTCTTTGTAGTTACGGTAATGCATACATGCGAAGAGATTTTCGGCGTTGGGTTGTTGAAGCTTTCAACATGGTGGTAAAGTTTGATATCTTGGCCTACGTAATATGCTACCGGATGAGAAGTAAAAATTGATAAGTATTGCTAAATGTTGTAAAAAATATCAACATTATGTTATTCATTGCAGTAGGTACTGATCCGAAGGACAAATTGGAATATGTGGACTAGGTAGTAGTTATGAGGCAGATGAGTTGTTATGTTGAACAATTGATAAGAAAAAGCGAAAGGAGGCTTTGTTTGTCTTTTATTGGAGCAATACGTTTGCTTTATGGTGGATGACAATGAGCAGTTCAAGTGAGAAATCTCAAGTTTTTCATGACATGATGTGCATGATGCAAATGTTGATAGTGAGGACTTATGAGGGTTATGTATAATGAGAAAAAAAAGGCTACAAAGAAAGTTGTTCAACATTAAAACGAAGTTGGATAAGTAGTTTAGCGGACGATTGTTGAGGATGACAAATGAGACAAAACTTTTGATATCTTGAATTGGTGGAAGACTAATTCAACAAAATATGTTTTACTTCTTGTGATAGCACTGAGATGTTTTGGCTAGCCTGTTTCAATAAGTGCATCTGAATCGTGTTTTAGTACAAGGGGTTGGTATTAGATCCATGTCATAGCCCTTACTACTAAGATGGTCAGAGGCTCCTATCTGTACCATGATTGGATTTTTAGGAATACACGTGGACCATTAACCATTGAGGAAAACTTGGAGGAATTATCTAAAATTGAGTCATGTGACATTTTTTGTTAACTTCATTATAATTATATAATTGCCATCATGATTTATGATTTTAGATAACTTGTTTGTCCAACTTTGTGTAGAGTTTTTCTCTTTGGGAGTGGAAAGTAGTCTAACTCCTGATGTGATGAAGGATATTCCAAAATTTCCAATATATGAGGTAATTATCATTGTGATAAATGGTTTTAGGGTTTGGGTGGTTATGTTGATTAAATGGTTAGGGTTTGGTTGGTTATGTTGGATTAAATTTTTTAAAATTATTGCGTTTATTTGTTGTGTGAACTGATTTTCAATAGTTGGTTATGTCGGAAGTGGAAGTTGTTAAACTCATCCTGATGATGTTGTGTTTATTGTTTTAAATGTTGAAGAGTTGCTAACTATAGTTTATTATGAGTATTGCCTGTGAGTATGTGGTAATTGAATTATACATTAAGTTATCACAGCATATGCTCAATTATGTAATTCTCCTGTAAACACATTAAGGAAATTAAGCAGGCCAAGGCATTCGACACATGATGGGGTACTGTGTTATCAGATGCCTCAATGGTAGAGTAGATGCCCTATGCCAATCAATTATTGTCGAAATTGAACTCTTTATCATAATGTTCATTGATCAATAAAAGGTGTTTATACTATATCTCACGTAAATCAATCATTGGTGTATTGATATATGTCCTTAGAATGGTAGAAACCATGACGAGGTGGTATCAAGTGTTCCAAATCTTGATAGTGAAAGCTCATGGTGGCCATTCTAGAACGTCTGAGCCTAGTAGTATTCTAAAGTAGGGCATAGAAATGGGTAAGGCTATCATAGTGTTGAACGACCCTGTCGAAGGGCAGTGAACTGATCTCACTGTCAAAGTGTTTGAAGACAACCGAGTAACACATGAGTGCTTGCTGTAGGCAAGTTTACTGGACTGACCCACTAGAGAATTCCCTATGGATTGTAAACCCAGTGTTATGAAGAAATCCTCTAACGAAAGGCTGGTAAATGGTGATCTTAGACTTGAGATCACCGGAGCGCTATGCATCGATTGGTACTAGTTGACACTAGCCCAATTGCGGTTCATTCAGAGCTGTCAATACGGTGGTGATTGGTTGAGGAAGGAGTGTATAAGACTATGGTGGATAGACAGAGGATTCATCACTCCTGGGTACGGGAGAAGTTTCTCACGGTGTGTAATTCAGTAAATGGCAATGAACTAAAAAATGGCACACAGTGGGATGAGTTGTTGGCTCTATCCAGTTTATAATACAGGGCAGGTCCAGTAATAAATACACAATATCGAGAGGAAGCAAAGGTTTGACACTATTCTGCCTTGGTCTCGTCGAGATAACGGATGATGAAAGGATCGAAGTGACGGTAACCATATTGTGACAGGAGCTATTTGCTGAATCTGAATCTATTCGGGTGGCATGATGCCTTGCAGGGGCCAATTTGGTCTGTGTTTAGTGAAACGATAATTTGTGTAATCGCGATACCTACACATTGCCGGTAAGATGAGGGCAGCCTATGGGTCAACATAGAAGATAATTTAAGAGACAGAAAGAAAGAAGGGCGTTTTCGTCTTTTTAGGTGAAGGGTATTTTGGTTAATTTATAATGCAATTAAATTGCTGAGGTTGTAGCCTTATTTAATTTGTTTAGAAAAATTAATAAGTGAGAGTTTCATAAATGTGTTTGCATATATTTAAAATAAATATCAGTATGTTAAATGTTAATCTATTAAATATATATTAATTGATTTAATTGAGATATGATAAAAAAAATTAAAATATCTAAATGGAAGTATTTGAAAAACAAGTGGGTGTTGAGCCCAAACCTATTCATAAGGGAATATGACAATTAAACTGCCACGATAAAAGAAAATGTTTAATTGAGAGAGGATAAGATTTTTAATTATTTCATTTTACTCATTGAAAGAAACCTTTCTAGCCCCAAAAACACTCTCACGCCAGATTGTTTTGCTTAGAATCAAGTGTTCTTTGATTTCTTTCTTACTTTCCGGCTAAAGAGGATCTAGCAAATCCCTCTTTAATTCACTTACGATTATCTTCGTGTGGACTATGGGTTCGATCTAAACTTGGGTCGGTAGCAAAGTTCCTTCAGAGGACAAAAGTTGGAGGAGCCCCAAACGTGCGTATGATTTTCACAACTCTACAATAATTTTTCTGCAGATTCTTATTTGTTATAAACTGTAAATTTGTTGTCTGATCTTGGTTCTAAGTAATGATCCCCAGTCCGTACAATGTTTTGTGTTCCGTTGCCCCAAAAATGGATCGTTTACAACCTCAATTTTTAATAACATCTCCTTGCTTTGCTTGTCTGTGCTCTATTTTTAATCATTGCTTCATCTTATAGAGTTTTTTCAATTCCATGTCATTGATTATCAGCGCAATATTTGCTATCAATGCTGCATCAAAGGTTGTGGCATGGTTGCTTATTGGAAACTCTCGTGAATGAGACTTGGACTATCATCATTTAGAAAATATCTATACTTTCTACTGAGACTATGGTTATCCTATGAGATACTGATGAATGATAAAGATTTAACAATAAGAGATAGCCTTCTCTGTTACAGTATTTCCTTATAGTCACCTATGACATGGATAGCAGCTCCCAAAGATGAGGCCAATATCGACTTCGTATGAATTACATTATGAATTTTCCATGTAGATAGCCACTGGGGTCGCTTCTTTTTTATTAAGGCTTTTTTATTAATACAAGATTTTAGTATTAATTTTGATGCAATATTTTATAAAATAATAGGTTTTGACAAGCTGATGTGTCTTCTTAAAGACTTATTATAATAATATTTCATATGTTTTTAGTATTTTCATTATTAATATTTAGAGTTTAATTGCATATGATGATTTCTTTTGTGCCATTAACTAATCCGAGGAGTGCGGAATCAAAGAGACTCCACTAACACCAACATTGTGGGATTGAAGATGATTATGTTATGTTAAGTTTTTTTAATTGTAATTTATGTATATTTAGTTTTAACATTGCCAAATTAAATTTATGTTATGCTTTTGAGTTTATTAATGAGTATTGGACTATTGAGTAATGTGTAATTGAATTCTTTTGTTTTTATTTCATATTCTAGATTTTAGTATCTGCAAAAGGTAATTTGTATTTTCATACAAAGAATACAACAAAATACCAAAATAAAAGAGGAAAAATAGCATGAAATTATACATAAAATAATAAAATTTTGATTTTAGGGACTTAGATGAAAAATTGAAGAATTTTAGGGGTTATTTTGAAAACTAGTTAACCGAACCGAATATCGGTTCGGTCACAATCGGATTATAACCGAAAGTCAGGTTTTCGGTTTGCATTTTGTCTAAACCGAATACTAGTTTGGTTTCGGTTTAACCGGATTTATCCACCTCTAGGACAATGTACACAAATAGAATAGAGAGAGTATTTTATTCAAAATCACTGAAAACTTTTATTATTGAAGCTGAATTACAATTAGAAGCAGAAATTTCACTATTGGTCAAACTACTTGGCTGTAAAACTAAAATCAAGAGTGCTGGATTTACAATAGTAGGCAGAGATACACTCAAGTTACATTAGGAGTAATGCTGAGTTCAAAGACTTATCATAACTGTGGAACTAAAATCTTGGAATGAAAATGGTTGGTTTAAATAAGAGAAAATTCATCCAAGACACAGAGGGATTATGTGAAAAACATGAGTAGATGGCAAGGTAGAGGGGATGTGCAACTGATACAAGCAGCTTTAAGTCCTCCCTGCAGAAGCATTCGGGTCCTTGTCTTAACAAACAATTAGAGTTAAATTCCACACCCACATTGTTATCTTTTGTAAATTTAGATACTACGGAGATTCTTAGTTATCTAGGCACACATAAGACATTCTTAGGATAACATTTAGAATGTAATGAGCTGGGTAATAAAGTGAAAACAACATGGGATATGTCTAGAGACTCACACTCCCAATTGAGTTGATCAATACCATCATAGCACTGCTTGCTCTAAGTGATGAGGATCAAGGTAAACATGTGTCATTGCTCCTGAGTATGTACCAAGCTAGATAGGTGGTGTGGTGGAGGAATAGTCATAGTGTATGTGGTTTGAAGGTTGAGTAAGGTATTGGTGAGAGATTAAGTACCTGACTAGGTTGTTGTGTTGGACATTAGACTAGAGATTGGTTTTGTTGGGGTTGGTGTTGAGTGGGAAAAGATGTCGTTGGTAGACTTGATTGGGTAAGTAGGTTTGTGGCTAGGGACTGGAAAACTTGGCTGGTTAGGGACTGAAGTGTGGACATTGATTAGGGACAGAAGTGTGACTGTGGAGAACTTGTGTGAAGTGGAGAATAGGTAGTATGACCTCCAAAGGGCAAATTACTTCCAAAAAAATTGCCGACCACCAGATTGAATCTAGAAACAGACTCTCACAACTGAGTAAATGCACCCATATGAGGTGGAGTGCATTATAGGAGAATTAAACTATGATAGCACTGCACTACTGTGTGTCCTTCCTTTGCATACCTGACATAATGGTTTACCCTACCAATACCTCTCGCCACGCTCTTCCATAGGACTGAAATCTATGGTCTGTAATGTGTTACAGTAGGTCCAAAGGCCCACCAAAAATACTTGGAGTGTAGGAGAAAAATATCCATCACTAGGTTAATAGGAAGTGGATAGACTGAATAATTGGGTGCAGTGGGCAGTAAGTCTATGTAGGAGGTATAAGTTCGTTAAAAGAGGCACTTGATGAAGGCATTAGACCTCCAGAAGCAATCAGTAAGAACCTTCAATCCTCTTGACTCAGTATTATTAGAGAAGCAATATGCACTGAGCTATTAGTAAAATCTACATTGTAGAATTTCCCAATCGCATTTCATATTTCTGGAGTAGGTACTATGCTTCTTTTGTAAAGATACTGAGGTCAAACTAGACCAATTTAGATGTTAGTTCACAACAGCAGCATCGAATTCTGGACTAGGCCATCTAATAAATACTGAAGATCTTCATCAGTTATAACACTGTCTACTGGTGTTAAATTCCGTTAATGCCACACTATTTTGTGATACAATGCTTTTTTTATTGGTTTTTAATATTCTTTATATTTTTTTTTTTTTAATAAAATATTGTTTTATATTTTCTTAATTAAACTCCACTAACACTCATGTTTCCTTTTTGAGTATCTTTGCGGGAGTCTTCAAATGAAGAGCTCGTGTTTAGAGTCAGTGATGGAACTCGTTTCCAAAGACGCGTCCAGATTTTCAGTATAGCAAATTGACAACGTAGAAATGTAATGAACATACTCATAAATCGAACTTAAGAGCCAAGTAAACAGGAATTTATCAGTCTTTTTCAGGACACAAGGATGGATTAAGTTTTTCCTCAATAGGGTTTTCATTGATTGAGATGAACTAAACTTTCAGAAACAATAAAGGATCAGGACAAATTGCACCTGTTAGGTGTCTGTCAATTCAGAGCTCGACAGTTTATAGAACTTGAACCTCCAGAATCGATAATTACCTTGTAATTACTCTGTCAGCTCAGAGTAATCACTGCAAATTGGACAAAAAAATTGAGGATGAACTGGATTGAGAAGCATTGTCTTATCCATGGTATGAATGAACAGAGAAGGCCAAGAAACATTGTTGTTAGATGGTAACTTCATCATGATCCATAGATTTAAGATGAGTGAAAGAAAAATCTTATACCATTGATGAACTGAATGTTCAGGTATTTTCTAAAAACTTTTACAGAGAAACAACTCTCCTTTAATGAAGAAGAAGAGTTGAAACGGCGCATTTTACAAGTGAAAGGAGATAATCTAAATACAATTTTGACCTATTTATCTTTAGTCAACAGCTCCAATCTTTAAACTAATTGTTTTATGGGAAAAACGATGCAACCATTTCCATTTCTATATTCAGAAAAGCACATTACAAATGAATATTTAATCTTACAAACATGGCATTAGGCATTCCTTTCACAGGAAATTGAAAAATGAAATTTAAAGAAATAAAAAATTAAAAAACACTCTAGCAGAGGGAAGACGGGGCACCATTCCAGTCTGTGAGGCACTCTAGCATTGGATCTGATCTTACCCTGGCCACGCTGTGAATACTTTATCAATTCTCTCCTGGTGACTTACTTTTCACCAGTTAAGAATCCGTTCCTAGCTCTTCCTCACAAACTTGTACAATGGATAAGATCTGCATTCTTGATCCTGTTGGGAATCGCTGCTTTCCATTCTCAATCAAATTCTAGCAGTCTCCACCACTTTAGGCAAAAGGCCCAATTCTCCTCAAAAGCTCCAACTTTTGGAAGATTGAAGAGTTCGATTCTTCTCATTTTCGCCATTGTTCAAGTGCATGATCAACAAGTACTTGTCTAGTTTGGCATCAATGGATAGGTGGTACTGGAGGGATCATCTATGTAAGCGAAAACGTGTTCGCGATCAACCACTTTGATCAGATCTTTCTCACAGAATCTTGATGGGTGAAGTTCTCCGTGTGCTCCAATGTTAGAAATTTCTTAGCTATTGGCTCACGGTGTTCTACTGTGTTCTTCAAATTCTCCTCACGTGCCCAGATCAAGGCTTGGCAAAGTGCTACCAAGTATTGTAGAAGACACTGAGCTTCAAGATGTCAACAGCTTCAGCAGTTTTCCTTGAAGAGAGAGTCCCAAGGAGTTCAGTCTTGTTTGGTTGTTGCTCGGCACTTTGGACATGGCTGGTGATGGATTGGCGAGGTATGGAGCTCAGAAACAATACGAAGCCATGGCGATTTCAGCACCCTGAAACCATAATCCAAGCTTGGATTTCTGCCGCCAGAGAGATTTGATGGCAACCCATTGTTGTAAAAGTCGTTGACAAGCTCCGAAAATTGGGCAAACATAAGTTTTCCATCAATGCAATAGCCAATGTATTGTCCATTGAGACACCAATTGGGGTCCCCTGGAAGTTGCCTCCATGTAAAGCCTTGTTCCTTGAAACATCGATCAGAGGGTTGTCATTGACGGAGTTGATCTCCTTTCAATTGATTGGTGAAAATCTGATAACTCAACAGTGGGCCAAGCCATTGTGGTGAAGTCCTGAGGCTAACGATCCTGTTCGGTTTTGAAGAGGATCCATCTCGTGCAAATTTTGGCAGCTTTACATACGAACTGCCATCTAAAATGTGTTCCATAATTGCTGCAGCCTCAATTGGCCTGGATGGTGCTTTAAACTTGTGTGTCAAATGGTCAGGGAATTCAGGCTTCCCCTGCATCACTTCCGCGAAAATTGCTGACAAAATTTCGGATAACACCCAAGAACATTAGCCTCAAAAGAACCATGAAGCCATTCAGAACAAACAGCAGTACCATCCAAGAGCAAGGCCTTCTTTAGGCTGCAATCAAAGAAACTCAAAACAAGCGAGTTTAGAGGCTTCTTGAGCATATGACTTCTCATTAGGTCCGGTGGCCTTGAATTGGGGCGACCGGTAAGTAATCGCAATGTAGACAGGGAACTAGATCACCGGAGGCAGTGATTGTGCCGCGAAGGGGATGGCATGGAGTAATTTGTATTGAGAAGACTGGTAATTGCTTCCAAGATTTCAAATCTGATTCCAGAGTAGCCCTGGAGAAGAGTGTTGATCCTCAACAAGCATGGCGGCTCTTGTTGCTGAATGGGCAGTGTGTGGCACGACTTGTTCCATTACCAAAGATTACAGAATTCACGAACATCGAAGAAATATTTTTTAGCGTTAGCTGCGTAATTATATTAATCATTCTGCAAATATTCTTTATAGAAAAAGAAATTAAAAGAAAAAAAAAAAAAAAAGTTCATAAAGCTTACCTAATGAGCTCCTTGAAGAGCGCCACCCGTTCTTGGTCTTCTATGGGAAGTTGGCACCGAAACAGTGGTGACCCATAACTATCAGTTCCATTATTCATGCTTCCATGACCCAGTCGCTGCTAGCCTTAAACACATCTCTGGCAGACTCTGAAAGCTCAACTTTGACGCCAACTCATCGTTGCAATGGCAGCCAACCTGAGCATGTCAAAGTCTCACCACGAGCTCACCACCGGCTTCCTGTACTCCGCACATACGCTTCACTTCATTCAAATGACTCCTTTAAGACCCTCAGGCCACTAGTCCCCAGTCAAGGGATCATTAGAACGCAAAACACCCGTTTTCAAGACCGTTAATTGCAGGATTCCATTGCTTTACCGGGTATAAAACAGAAATTCTAACAAGAAGAGAAGTGAAAAATCAGTAGAGAGGTATAATCTATGTAAATAAATTAAATGGAATTCCTGAGGTAAACGAGAGACAGTGAAGGTGTATATATAGAGAAAAGAGAGCACTGGTTGCGTTGTAGTAATTAACAGTCGTTGGTCATGGTAAGGTAGTTAAGGGTGGCAGAAGGAAAATTGCCGGGGTTAGTCGGAAAGAGATCTGAGCCGTAGAGAATGGAGATTGGAGGTAGATTTGGTGGCTTGGACTAAGAAGAGAGGAGAAAGAGTAATATTGTTGACTGGTGAGATGATAGTGAAAGCCGGCAAATACCAACATAAATGAAGCGTACCCTAACTTAATTACAAATTTTAAGATTATTAAAGCTTACTATCATAATATAATTTTACGATTATGCCAATTTATTATTTTTATTTTGTCGTAATACTATATGTGTGAGCCTAGTTAGCCAATGTTAGGATATAAAATGTGGAACACATGAAATAATCTTAATTAATTGTTAAAAAAAATATATATATAAGTAGCTCTGGATGTATATAAATAACTTTTTGAATTCTATCATAGTTTTACTTTGTTTATACGTACGTATAGATAGAATATTATGACGGGTTTATTATTATGGTGTCTTTTAATTCGTGAAACTAAAATAATGTTATCAATCGAATTAATATCAATAAAAAATAACACATAAGATTGTTTAAAAAAAACTTAAGATTCATGTATATAGTTATATGACATATATAAAAATAAATAAAAAACTATTGCAACCTGAACATAAATAAAATTTAAAGCATAGAATCTAAAATTTCTAAATATTTATTAGAATTAATTATCCAAAATTACGCGTTGATGTAAAATATGTTTGATGCATATTTTACACAATATACAAAAGTTGAATAGGCCATCAAGTTTTGACCAATTATTGTTTGAATAAATAAAAGAATGAATGCGAGATATAAAGAATACTGAAATGTACCATGACTCTCCCATTCAAACTTAGTTTATTTATTGTATTTTCTAAGTCCCTCTTTATCCACATTTGACCATGTGTTCTTTAGTAAATTATGTAATACATGGGACTTAACGGTGGCTCAAAATTAATTCCTCAAGGTTTGATCTAATAACATGAGCTCCACAGGTTTTAAAAAGTGACACTAAAAACCCTAACGTTTGTGAATAGTAAAAATTAGGGGACTTCGTTTCCAAAGCTGATCATCACCTGATGGACACTAGGAATCTTGGTTTTCTAGCTCACAATATCTGTTAAAATACGTAAGTACCCTTTGTAATCACTAATAGGATGACAAAATAAAGTAATATAAAAATAATTGGTCAATATATAAAAATGTCACAACTATTGAGAAAATAACTATAACAAACATCGTTTTTATTATAATATTTTCTCTCTTTCAATGCAAACAATTACGAATATTATAAACAAGTAACTCCAAAGGTTTGCCTTGATAATTAAGAAAGTTTGTTCCCTTTATTAACTTCTGGTGTGTAACCACTTTGGAAATACCTACCACGTTTGTGGGCTTACATGATCATTGGAATCATAGGTATTTAATAAGTCTCGAGTCCTGAAAACTAATTAAAGTGCATGCAAGCTAGCTCGAACCATGGTTACCAACCAATATATATATAATATATTAATATATATATATATATATATACACACACGTTTATTAGAATATTTTTCCATTTTCAATATTATTAATTACAAAAATAATCCCCAAAACATATTAAAAAATATATTATTTTAGCGCCGTCGCCTATATTTCTCTTTTACACACAACCAACCAACACAAAGTTTTACGAAGGCTTCATATCTAACAACATATATTTGGATCCAAGAAAATTCATCAAAACCCATGGTGTAGAATGGTTGCATGAAAAAAAAAAAAAAAAAAAAAAAAAAAAAAAAAAAAAAAAAAACCTTGTAAGGACGTAATAGTACGTGATTAAATATATCATGGTTACATGTAAAAAGTAAAGTGTACGAAAGTTTATCACAAGTTGATAAATCACTTAAACAATTTCATATTAAGTAGTTGTATTTCATATAAAGATCATATACAACTTTTTAAGTAAAAGTATAACTCTTGGTACAAAATTCAATTATTTGAAGTAATAACGGTTGTATATTGAGTCTTGTCTTCAGGATTGCATGGTGTTTTTTAGATGTATAATAAGAATGAAGATAGAGCTGGGCATTTGGAACCGGGCCCAAAAGCCCCAAAGCCCAGCTTCAAAACCGGTCCTAGGACGGTCCTTCAAGGACCGGTCTAGGAGGCCTGGTCCCAAAACAGGACCAGCCTAAGGAGGAGGGCCCGGGCCCGCCCTTCAAGGCCCGGGCCTGGGCCTAATTTTTTTTGTTTTTTTCAATATAGTTCCCTGCCAAATTACATAAAAACCCCTATTAATTTTAAATAAATATAAATTACGAGGGTTAAAATGAATTTTTACAAATTTATTTAAAAAAAAATCTTCCAGGTCCAAAAAATTTATAATTTTACCCCTAAAAATACTAAAAACCCCCTATAAAATTTCGTTGCCCCAAAAATATAAAAAAATTGAGGGGGGGAAAAAAAAATTATCCAAGCCCATGGGATGGTCCTAGGACTCCTGGGCCCACGGGACCAGTCCCGACCAGGCCTAGGGCTGGTCGGGTCTTGGTTTTTCTCATGGGCCTGGGACCGGTACAGGGCCCATGAGTGACTGGTCCCATTGGGACCAGTCCCAAGGGACCAATCCCAAACGGGCCCAGGCCTGGGCCGCAAGGGACTGGTCCCTGCCCACCTCTAACTGAAGACAAATACTCATGACACTGCTTTTTTCTCTTGTATACTATTATTAAGAGTTTTCAAGCATTTGAGTGTCAAGATTTTTACATGTTACCATCAGCCTAACAACAATGTCAATATCTTGTATCGATATCTACAAGGATATGTTTTTGCTGTGTAGATGCAAAAATCTACTGTTATGGAAAGAGGGACAATCCCTTAAGGATTGAGGCCACTAGCGATCTGCTGCACCTGACACGTAAGAAACAAGCGTGAAGCAGATGGAAAACACTGGGGTGGTGTTGCCGTAGGCACTCCAACGCTCAAGTCAGCAAGGCTGAGTGAGGCTAGTTTAGTGAGGGTTAGGGAGAGGAAAGGTTACCGAAAAGTCTAGTCGGGACTGTGACTACAGCTGTAATGCAAAGTTCTCTAGTGGAAACTCTAGGGTCTGAAGGTGTAATGTCTTCGTCCTTTGTCAGAGGGTTGGCCTTTGTTTAAATAGTGACTGCAGAGTCTTTCGAATCCCGATGGGATTAGGAGTCCTGCAGCGGGTGGTCCTTTGAAAGAGTGGAGCTTTGGCTCCTTATCTTAGTAGGAAAGGGAAGTCCCAGTTCGCCTAGGATACGGACCTTGGACGAATTATGATAGTGAGTGACTTCCTTAGTAGAGTCAAGTAGTACTGTAGTTCGTAGGCGACTATGGGCTCGAGTTAATCATAAGTCCAAAAGGTGTTCTAAGACAGAAGGCCTGGGTCCAGATGGTGGGGAACGGGAAAGCACAATCAAACGGATCTCATCTACGGAACTCTAATTTGGGCCCCATCGGAATTGGGCCTAATTTACCGTGTGGGAGGTATCTCTATCTTTGGGTCGATCTGGGCCCAGGATATTTTTTGACCCTAACAGTTTACCCCCCACTCTCTGAGTTAAGGGTGCTTAGCTAGAGAGTAGACTAATTGAAGATGACCCTGGTCGGCCTTTTGAACGACGATGAACTTATGATATGCAGCTCTCTGTTCCCTGGACGAACAGTGTAAGTCTTGTCGTTGACTGGGAATTTGGTATGCCAATGTGCCTGGCGAGATGAAAAGTCACGAATGCATTCGGTACGTCTGACTGAGTGGAAAGAGAGTCGCGCATGTCACATTCGTCCAATGCACCGAGATTAGGGGGAGCATGGAAAGATCTGCATGAAATCCCCTCAATTTGGTCTCCCTCCTGGGTGAAATGGTGGGGCATCCTCTCGTGGCGGTGTTTATCGTTCGGACGCCAAGGTAGATGGCTGTTGAGTTGTCCCTGGAGTGACCTGACTCGATATAACGAGCTGGGTGAGTGGGCATGTGAACTAAACTTGAAAGCGTGCCCATTCGATGCTTCCCGCCGAGCGGGTCACGTTAGCTTCAACTGGGGGATAGTGTCTTAGGTTGGTTGGTTGAATCCAAGCGGAAGGGTGTACGTGTGCTTCAAATCGGGGAAACTTGCTCATTCAGTCGGGATGACCGAGGGGTGGAGTTAAGGGTTCGCTAAGCAATGTTCGGTTGAGGCTGGAGAACCGAGGTTGGACAATCAATAAAAAAGATTGTAAACCCGATCGGTCGGAACAAACCGAGCTAATGATTACCTTTTGGAGCAAAGCGCAGCGGATTAAAACATCTTCGCAACGTGTATGATCGAGGCATTTTTTGAATTCGGGGGGAAAATCAAAATCACGCAGTTCTCAAAACCAGTCGTAGGACGCCAAGTGTAGCTTTGACACCTTTCGCGTGTAAATATGTGGGGGAAACGCCTCATTTCATCTTCCCATATCCATTCTTTCACTTAACGTTTTCTCTGAAATTTGGGTTCTCTTCGCAGCTTTGAAGGATTTTGGGATTTTGGCCATTTCTACGGTAAAAAAACTCCTTCCTTTATGCTCTTTTCTGTTTAGTTCTTGTTTTCTTTGTTGATGTGGTGTTTTTTTTTTGGAGAGATTGAGCAAAAGTTTGGAACGTTTTGGTGGGTTTGGTGGTTTTTGAAAGGTTTTGCAGATTTTTTGGAGGTGTTGTGTTTTATTTTGAAAGGCTTGAATTTGGGTCGAACGGAAAAAGTTGATGGAGATTTTTTTATCGGCGATTGATGGTGGTTTTTCTGGGTTCTTTTCTAGATTTTTAAAAGATGGAACCAACTTATACAAGTGTCCCATTCGGCTTGTCTTGGTCTGCCGACTGAGTTGAGCATGGTGTTCGGTTGTGTCTTGGAATTTGAGTTTTTTAGATCGAGGGTTTTCCAACCGAAGTAGTCGAAGTTGCTAGGTGGTTTGGAGTTGAAAATTTTGGTTTTTGGGGATCGGCCAGTCGGTGTCTCGGGGCGAGTGGGCACTAGTCGGTGTGTTTGAGTAGGCAATCGATCGATGGTCCGGTCAAGCGGGGAGAAGACGGTGTTTTGTTTTGGGGGGGAGTCGTTGGTAGTGCGGGGCGATAAGATTAGGGTAGGTTCTAAATTGGAGAGGTTGGGAGCCTGGGGCGAGTGGGTAGATTATTCAATGTCTAGGTCAAGATCGAGCAGTTCGAGCAGGGCTGAGTAGAAGTTGGGGATGAGTACGAGAATACCCCAACCATGGTGATGAGTGCTCGAAGGTGGGGACATTCGGTTGGTATACCGACCGGGGTGAACGTGGTTACCTTGGACTGAGTGGCGCTTACCCAGAGTAATGATGAGTCGGACAGGCAGGGGGGGGGGGGGAGGGGGGAAGACTCCGATAGAGTTGATGATTCTGAAGTTCACCCTCCACCAGTGATGGCCTCGAGGACGAACGAGTCGCCGACGGTGGTATCTTTGAGCCGAGATTACCCGCCCTTATTGAAGGATAATGATCTGTGGTAGCTCGGATGATGTATCACATTCCAAATTCAGTCGAGATTAGAGGTCGTGGTGGTACGAGAGGGTGAGATGGGAAGCGAAAGGGCTGGGAGCGCCTACAAGAAAGGTGTCCTGATGGTTTGAGGCTTCTTAGCCCTCGCCTCATATGGGAGGTCCTGAACCATTTCATGATCGCTCCGTCCCAACTTATACCGAAAGGATGGAGATTACTGATGGCTCTAGAGACCTTTTGTGTACTGCATCAAGTGATGTTTGGGCTGCACGAGTTGGTATATTCGTATTTCCTAAAGGAGAATGACAAGGACAAAGGTCGATACCTAATAAACCTTAGGCACGACCGGCACTCACCTCGTGACCGCCTCCAGTCGAGTGACAAGATGGAGGATTGGTACTTTTTATGAAGGGTGATGCGGTCTTCGGGGAGAGAGGCTGATGGGAATGCAAAATGTCATATTTAACCCCCTTAATGTTTAGTCTTTTATATGTTTGTTTCCTAATTGTACTCATTATTACTTTATTTTGGTTGGGAAGCAAATGGAGGTGGTTAATTGAAAAACGCGAATTAATTAGGGGAATTCGGACAGTTTCGCACTGCTTCGTATTTGGCATAATTCCATCATGAGCTCCGATTGAGATGATTCAAAATGCTGTGGAACGCTAAGAAATAGATCTACAACTTTAATGTTTTAGTTTTTAGAGATACGGCTGAATAAAGGTTTTAATCGAGCTTGAAGTTGACGCACTGCATTGCTGACGTCCTGGAGCGTTCTGACTTGTTATGCAAGTCAGTCTATTATTGCACGTTTTGAAGACATACATGCTGCAGAAAATTACAGCTGGAAACACCACTTTTTATTTTATTAGGACTCATTTTATTATTTCCAATTAGAATTAAATTAGGATTAATGTTATTTAGGATAGGAGAATTTTCTTTTACGAGATTGAGTGGGATTCGAATTCTAAAATTGGGATTTTAAAAGAGAGATCAGATTAGGTTTGAAGGGACCACGCTCTCTCGTTTTCTCTCTGAATTTTCTTTCACTTGAGTTTTGTTATGGCCATGAGCGGCTAGAACTTTTGTAACTTGGTCGAAGGAAACGGAAACCTCGGAATCACATAAACTGTGAGATCTTTCTGTTTTTAGTGTTAAATTCATGTTTGAGTATTGAATGTTTTTGTGATATTTTCATGATTGATGCATTTAATTACTAGGAGGCCTACAGTGTATATTTGTTGAAATCTACTGCTAAGTTTGATATCAAATCGTAATTGTTTGATCCCTCCAACTTGTGAAGCAATTAGGGTTGTAATTTGCTGCGTTCAGGATTAGTAACTTACGAAGACATTCAACTAAATTAAATACAACCGCATTGGTTGTGTTGTTTAGCTTCATCGATCTCTCAATTTTAAGGCTGCCCACTAGATTTAATTTGAGCACTTGTCTAGGGTTGTTTAGGGGTAAGATTAATTAGGATCGCTTGTTTCCTGATTAATTACAATTAAGGAAAGATAGGAAATTAGTTCCAACGGTGAATATTCAATGTGTGAATTGATTATCTGCATCAATGTAAGTTGTAAGATTCCGATGGTGGATGTTGACAGAGACCAAGTTCGTCATTTTGATTGAATTCGAATTAAATTGTTTTTGTTTTTGTGACATTGTTTTCTGTTTTTTACACAAAACCCCCAGCCTTTTTACCATCAAAGAAAATTCAGCTAGACACTCCTTTCGTGGGATGACCCTTGCTTACCTTATTTACAGTTCAGTAGTTAGGTTCGAAGGTTTTATTTGGGTGCCTACGATAGCACGCTAGAGGCCAAGGTGAGATTCGTGCACTTGGCGAGCTACTGGTGAGAAACTTGTCTTTACCTTGTATTTTAATTATAAATTTATTGTGTTTCTTCTTCGCAAGCTTGAAATTCAACGGTCGAGTAGAGTGGGGCAGCTTGGACTGGTAGAACCAAAAAGTTCTAGCATTCCCCAAAGCGCAGAGGATTGGTGGTGGTGTTGAAGCAGCAACCTCAGGATGAGTATCTTTGGGCGGAGTAAGAGCGAGTCAGCAAGGTTCCCCTTCCCTTCGCTGAAGCAACATCGAGTGTGCGGTGCTAACTCGCTACTGCAATAATCCTTATATGGTAAGTCAAGGCTGAACCCACTAACTGTTGGAGAGTTTACGATTGCAGAAAAGCTAATGAAGAAGTTGACCGTCCTAAGTGCGAGCAAGTCTATTGCGAGGTGTCACGAGAAACTGAAGAGGGAGTCCTCAGCTAAAGAGTAGAAGAGAGTAGAGGATGTGGTGGTGACTCCACCAAGGCGTTAGCTGTGGCCAAAGCCAAGTCATCAAGACCATAGTCTTGGATGAGGAGACTATGACGATCACCCCTTAGCATCCGGCTTTACGTCGACCTACTCGAAAGCGGCTTCCATGAGCAGTGGCCGACTCATTCCTGTTCCCAGCGAACGAGACTCTTTTGAACCAAATGGGTGTGGTCACGACCGCTAACTGGGGGTTTTTCGTGCTTTTCAGGTATGAGCCGGAGTTTTACTTTACTGTGTTTTGTGGTCTAACTGATCAAGTTATTTATTATGCGGCATTCACCAGCAGCTGCACCTGAGGAAATCTATCGTGTCGCAAAAGAAGAGCATACAGATGTATCGAAATCCATTCAATCTATGCCGACAGAGAGAAGCAGCAGCTCAAAAATCACGAGATCAAGGCATTGAAGGAGGCCGGAGAGAACGAGTTAGAGCAATTAAGGAGGGAGTTGGCCAAGAAGAATGTGGAGGGTCGAGTCCCTGAAGGAGCAGTGCTAAGCATTACTAATGACACCATATAGGGCTAGAGGAGAGCCATGCTCGAGTATAAGGTGGGAACACCTCCAATGGAACCCAGATGAGGACATCCAACTTTTGTGGGAGATAGAAGAAGAAGAAGAGGTTGTTGCCCGTGTGGAGGAGCAAGTTGCTGATCAGATTTTCGACCTAGCTAGCCAACAGGGCAAAATGATCATAGAGAGGTAGGTGGCCAAGGTGTGGGGACGAGCACTAGGGTTGGTGATAAAGTGACTGAGTCAGAAATGGGTGAGATGACTCGCACGATGATGTGGGCCATGATGCCCTTTAGGTTTATTGTAACTTATGTATTTTTGGGACTTGCGTTGCCCTTCCCTGGCATGTGTGCCTTACTTTTATACTTAGCCGCTTGAGGCTCTTTTATATTGTACTTGTGATTTTGATTTGTGCTTTGTGGATGAATGAGTTGATTGCTGTTTGTTTGTAGATGTACTAGAGGTTGAACCGATGCTTTGATGTTATTTGATGAGGCCAAGTGGCTGAGTGTGTGGGACTGTTTAATGGGTTGGTCGATGGCTCGTTGGTTGGAACTACGAGTCTTCTGTTCGGTCTAGACCGATTGAAGATGCAAATCTATAAACGGTTTGGGCCGATCAAAGTATGAATTGAGAAATCGGTCGAGCCTATCGAAGGGTAAGTTTATGAATCAGTCTGAGGATCGAAGGCATAAACTTATGAATAGGTCTGGGTCGATTGAAGGTGTAATATTCAATCGGTCTGAGCTGATCGAAGGTATAAAATTATGAATCGGTTGGGGCGATCGAAGGTGTAATACTATGAATCGGTCTAAGTCGATCGAAGGTGTAAAAATATGAATCGGTCTGGGCTGATCAAAGGTATAATACTTACTAATCGCTCTGAGTCGATCGAAAGTGTAAACTTATGAATCGGTCTGGGCCGATCTAAGGTGTAATACTTATGAATTGGTTTAGGCCAATTGAAGGTGTAAACTTATGAATCAATTTGAGTCAATCGAAGGCGTAAACTTATGAATCAGTCTGGGCCGATCGAAGATATAAACTCATGAATCGGTCTGAGCCGATCGAAGGCGAAAACTTATGAATTGGTCTGGGCCGATCAAAGGTGTAACTCATGAATCGGTCTAAGCGATCCAAGGCGTAAACTATGAATCGGTCTGGGTCGATTGAAGGGGTAAACAGTTTCTATTGGAGATAATACTTTAGTACTAGGGTCATGAGACGACTGATGGTCAAAGAGGTGGATAGGCCCACATCATCCTTATAAAAAACGGAAAACAGAAATGTTGATAGAGGAGTTAACAAAAGTAGTAAAGTTTGAGGTGGATTGCATTCCAACTGTTAATGATGTCTTTGCCTTTGGGAGTTCGGAGTTGGTAGGCGCCCTTCCTACTTCCTTGGCGAGATGTAGGGACCTCAGGTGGTGCCGAGCTTGCCAGAGTTGATATCTCCTAGTGTTTTGAAAGACCTTGCGAGGACGGCCTAGTCGCCTGTTTTGAAAGATCTTGATTAGGACGTTACGGTCGTAGTGCGGGCAGCCTACTACCGATAGACTGCATTGCTGAGTTCGCCCATTCGCGTAGTTGTTCAATGGTGTCTAGGTTTGGCAAAGGTTCTGGTTTGGTTTCTTCGTCCTCCCAAGGAGTCTGGTGGAAGGGACTAATACTTCAGTTGGGATGACTGCTTCAGATCCATATGTAAGGGAGAAAGGGGCTGCCTGTGATGAGCGGGCTATAGTCTGGTATGACCAGAGGACTCCAAATAGTTCATCTGCCCATGTGATAATCCGTGGATTATACAGTTTTCATTAGACTTTTTATCGGATTTCAGGTACTCTCTAGTGCATTTTACCTGAATTGTTGGTAATTCTTGACATTTTGTGTTCAGGTCAAAATGGACATTTTGAGCAAATAAGGACAAAATTGAAAGTTTTGACTCAGAAGGTAGTGGATCTCAAAGATAGGAGAGTTGAAGCAGGATAAAGCACGATGAGGTTTGTTCCAAGAGAGAGCACCGAGAATCGAAGAATCAAGCGAAGAAGCAAGTAGAGTGACAGTTTTGTAATTTCAGAACTTTTCAAGAGCTTTGCCGCGACGAAGATTTGTACGTCGCGCGGCGAAGGAGGTAGAGACGGCATGTCTGCTTCCCATCTGCCACGACGAGGTCATTATTTTCTGTTTGTTAAACGCACAGTTTACTTTGTGCGTGGTTTGCTGGGTAATTAGGGCGAGGTATAAAAGAAACACTTAGCCTTTTGTCAGGGTCTTGGTTTGGGTAAACAGCTTACATGTTCTTTGACTAAGGTTTTGAGCGATTTTTGAGTTGTAAAAGGGTGAAGATTCGATCTAACCTAGGGATTCATCTTTTGGGGAGATCTCTTATCTTTTATCCTTTTCATTTTAGCTAAACTTTGATATTCTCGTTTTTTTTCGTTTTTGTTGTGATCTAGCTATGAACTAACCCATTTTGGGTTAGGGTTTTTATTGTAGTTTGGATTTAATGGGTTAAGTGTTTGATTGTTTTATTTTCTATGAGTATGCTTTGGTTGGGTGTGTACTCTGAGCTTTAATGCTTTTATATGAAGAAAATGATGAGATTGAGAATGAATCATGGTTAGGTTTCTGGGTATCACCATTGTAGTATTAGATGCTAGAGATAGATGCAAGAATCAATGAATCATGTGGATTCTCTTGCTTATGAGTTTGGAATGTGTTAACCTTCAAATGTTGGGTGCGGAAGGTTAATAAGGATGAATAGGAAAAAATAGCCCGAGAGGGTTGTTTAACACCTTATGAGTTCGATTTAAAACCATTGGTATGAATGTGAATGTAGTGTAATTTTTAGGTTTAACCCATAAAATCCAAATGAAGTCAAAAACCTACCCGTTTTAATTGAATTAATTTTTATCCGTGTTTATCATCTCACATTCTTAGTTCATTTGCAATTTAGTAATTTGTTTTAGTAATAAGTTAAATTGTCCCAATTATCAAAAGATTTCAGGTGCTCTAACTTGAAAACGGTAAAAAAAAACTTAGGGATTAGCTAACAATCCTCGTGGGAACGATACTCACTCATCGTTATATTATTTGTGCGATTAGTAATTGCTATATATTGCATGTTGTAGGAAACACGCATCAAGTTTTGCAATTTTCATTAGACTTTTTATCATATTTCAGGTAATCTCTAGTGCATTTTTTCCTGAATTGTGCTTAATTCTGACATTTTGTGTTTCAGGTTAAAATGGACATTTGAGCAAATAAGGACAAAATTGAAAGTTTTTGACTCAGAAGTTAGCGACTCAGAAGATAGGAGAGTTCTGAAGCAGGATAAAGCACGATGAGGTTTGTTTCAAAGAGAGAGCATCGAGAATCGAAGAATCAAGCAAAGAAGCAAGCAGAGGTGCAGTTCTGTACTTTCAGAACTTTTCAAGAAGCTTCGCCGCGGTAAAGATTTGATGTCGCGCGGCGAAGTAGGCAGAGACGAGCATGTCTGCTTCACTCTTCGCCGGAGCGAAGAATTCTTCTTGGCCGCGGCGACGGTCATTTTTCAGTTTTGTTAAATGCACAGTTTTACTTTGTGCTGTTTTTGCTGGGTAATTAGGGCGAGTATAAAAGAAACACTTAGCCTTTTGTCCAGGAGTTCGTTTTAGGTTAAAAAGCTTTTGCATTTTCTTTGACTGAGTTTAGAGCGATTTTAGTGTAACAAGGGTGAAGATTCGATTCTAACTAAGGGATTCATTTTTGGGAGATTTCTTATTTTTTATCTCATTTTCATTATGCTAAACTTTGATATTCTCGTTTTTCGTTTTTGTATTTGTGATTTAGCTATGAACTAACCCATTTGGGTTAGGGTTTGATTGTAGTTTGGATTTTAATGGGTTAAGTGTTTGATTTGTTTTATTTTCATATGAGTATGCTCTGGTTGTGTGTTTGCTCTGAGTTTTAGTGCTTTATGTGATGAACATGATGAGATTGAGAAATGAATCATGTTAGGTCTGGGTAATCACCATTATAGTATTGGATGCTAGAGATAGATTCAAGAATTAATGAAATCATGTAGGATTCTTTGCTTAATGAGTTTGGAATTGTTAACCTTCAAATGTGGTGGGTGGAAGGTTAATAAGGATGAATAGGAAAACATAGCCCGAGAGGGTATGTTTAACACCTTAGAGTCCGATTACAACCATGCGTATAAATGTGAATGTAGTGTAATTTTTAGGTTTAAACCATAAAATCCAAATGAAGTCAAAACCCACCCGTTTTAATGAATTAATTTTATCCGTGTTATTCATCTCGATTCTTAGTTCATTTGCAATTCAGTAATTGTGTTTAGTAATAGGTTAAAGCTCCCAATTATCCAAAAGATTTCAGGTGCTCTAACTTGAAAACGGTTAAAAAAACTTAGTGATTAGCTAACAATCCTCGTGGGAACGATACTCACTCATCATTATATTACTTGTGCGATTAGTATACTTGCACATATTGCATGTTGTAGGAAAACACGCATCACCATGCGCCTTGGCTTTCTGAATGAGCTTCTTTAAAGTCTGCATGATAGTTTATTTGACGATTCGGCCTGGCCTGGACGGGGGTACGGGGGATAGAGAGCTAAGCTTGATCCCCCATCCCCCACATGTCGTAGAAATCTCTGAAGCTTGAACTGATAATTGGGATCCATTGTCAGTGATGATTTCCTTCGGTATCCCAAACCTGCATATGAAGTGTTTTCCAATGAAAGCTTTACCTCTCAGTCTCTGACTTATGTGAGTGCTTCGGCTTCGATCCACTTAGTAAAGTAGTCGGTGATGCCCAATGAATACTTGCGCCCAAGCATGGTCAGGAGTTTCCGACTATATCCATTCCCACTTCATGAACGGATATAGGTGGGAGGTGTGAGACGTGGGCAAACCTCTGAACAAGTCACATTCATGTAAGTGCTGATTTGTGTGGATGGTTGGCCAATAGTAGCCAACGGTGATCACCCCGGTGTGCGAGGTTGTGTCATCTTGATGGTTTCCACATTCGCCTTCATGGAGTTCGGCGAGAAACCGTTTGGCCTCTTCTTTGCTTATGCCCTTAAGGTAAAGCCAGAGTATGACTTCCTCTAGAGCTAGCCCTCATATATGGTGAACCTGGCTGCTTTCGCTCTCAAGCGGCATGCCTCATTCTTTTCGGTTGGGAGCTCATTGTTTCAAGTATTTTACTATCAGGGTCATCCAAGAGTCGACCAGTTTGATATCCATACGTTTCGGGCGACTTGTCACTGGTTGTTCCTTCTAGTTAGCCGGCCATGGAGGAATAGCAGAGGGAGGATGACTGGGAAAACATTGAAGGGCTGAGCCAAGGTTAGCAAGGGCGTCAGCGTGGGTTCTCTGTTCTTGGACTTGGGACTTGGGCGATGGAGAATTCTTCGAAGGCAACCTGCAATTCTTTACCAAGCTCAGGTAGGCTATACACTTTGAGTCGTAGGCTTGGTAAGTGCCTTGTAGCTGGTTGACCACGAGTTAGGAGTCGGACTTTCCTCCAGCTTCCTACTCTAATTTCTTTGGCTATGGAGAGTCCAGTGAAAGTGCCTCATATTCAGCTTCGTTGTTGGTGCTTGAATCTGTATCGTATGGCTCAACTAGATGACATCTCCTTCGAAGCAGTAAGACGACACTGAGCCCACTTCCATTCACGTTGCTTGAGTCATCCACTGAGAGAGTCCACTTTGAAGGCGATCCACTATTCATGCACAGTAGTTTCTTTCTACTTGGTTGGTGGTGTTCGGGGTGAAATCAACAATAAAGTTTGCCAGTGCCTGGGATTTGACGGCAGTGCATGGTTGGAAAGATATATCAAACTCACTAAGCTCTACTGTCCATTGTGGAGTCGGCCTGATAACTCTAGCTTATGTAGTATCTTCTTGAGTGGAAGGAGGTGATATGACTATGGAATGGCATTAAAAGTATGGCCGATTCTGGATGCATAGACGAGGCGAGTGCCAATTCTCCAACTGACTGTATCGTGTCTCCATGTCGAGGAGTGACTTGCTTATATAGTAAACCGGTAGTTGCTTCGTATTATTCCTCCCGAACTATACTGCTGAGATTGTTGTCTTTGAAACTGCCAGACAGGTGTAAAGTTTTTCCCCATCCTTGAGCTTGGAAAGGAGTGGATGGGAGGTGGGATCTCTTTAACTGTTGCAATGCTCCCTCGCAAGAAGGGGTCATTCAAACTTTTAGATTTCTTGAGTGGGTGGAAGAAATGGTGGCACTTGTGGCGGATCTGGAGATGAGCGGCTCAAGGCGGCTACTCGTCCTGCAGGCGCTGGACGTCTTTGATGCAAGTTGGACGGTATGTTAAGGATCACTCGGATTTGAATAGGGTTGCTTCATCCCCACATGAGGTACCAGTATCCTAGGAATTTCCCTGAGGAGACTCCAAAGAGCATTTGGCTGATCAGCTTCATGTTTTACTTTCTTAGGAAGTGAATGCCTGGTTGAGGTGGTCGAGGTGTGCTCGGCCATGAGGGACTCGACAAGCATGATGTCGATGTACACTTCCATGGTGTCCCCAAGGTGTTCAGCGAAAATTTTGTTACTAGCCGCTGATGGTAAGCCCAGCGTTCTTAAGACCAACGCGCATACCATGTAGCAGTAGGTCCCCCTCTCTGTATGAAGGTTGTTTTTCCTGGTTCGTCTGGGTGTATCAAAATCTGGTTGTACCATGAGAAGGCATCCATGAAGCTTAGGAATTCGTGGCCTACTGTCGTATCAACCATATGTGGATATGTGGGAGCAGAGAAAGAGTCTTTAAGGCATGCTTTGTTTAAATTTGTGAAGTCTATACAAACCCTCCACTTTTCGTTCTTCTTCTTCACGACCACCATGTTTGCCAGCCAGTCGGGATAATGGACTTCTCTGATCAGGCCATTGTTCAATAATTTGTCAACCTCCTTATTGACGATCCGGTTGCATTTAGTGCGAATTTCCACGCCTCTACTTCACTGGGGGTGATCCGGATCTACTTTAGGGTGATGGACGATTGCCTCTAGGCTGACTCCTGTCATATCTGCGTGGGACCAGGCGAAATAGTCCTGGATTTGTTTGAGGAATTCTCGGTCTCTCTTTTATTTTGGGCCGAGGCATGAGCCTATCTGGGTCTTCCTCAGGGTCATCTGGGTGTATCTGCATTTCATCCAACTCTTCCATGGGTTGATCTAGCTTAATCGAAGGAGTTGGGTGAGACTATAGTTGCTATGAAGCATGACCTTTGTTTTGAAGGAGTTTTTGTAGTATCTCTAGAAGCCTTAGGATCGCCCTTGATCTTCTTACTCCCATCTCGTTGGAAGCCTTATGGTTTGGTGGAAGGTGGATGGAAAATGCGCATGTCGTGGATCCAAGGTCGACCCAAGAGATGTTGTATGGGAAGGACAATTGAGCACTAGAAAGATGGTTTACTTGTTGACTTTGCGGTGTAGAAGGTAAAGCGATTTCTCCTATGGTGTACTTTTGCTTGGAACTAAATCCTACCAGTATGGTTGGTCGTCTACTGATGTTTGTTTCATCCAGTCCCATGGCCTACTGTTCAAGGAGAGGTGTTTGCCGAGGAACCCCCGTCTATGAATAATCATTTGACCAGGATGTTGGCGATCTGGAGAGAAACAACTAGAGCATTTGATGAAGGGCAGCCAGGGTGATTGACTCATCATCTTCAAACTGAATACCTGGTTGGTATGTGACCAAGGGGGCGGATGGATGGATTAGACTTCATGGTGATGGTTGGCTCGGGCGTAGTGCTGGCCAAGGAATAGTTGACCCCCATTAATCCTTGACCTTCCAGAAATAATTGAGCAGAGCCCCTTTGGTGTTGGTTCTCGTGGAGGCGGGATGTTTCCTTCGAGTCCTCTGGTTGTTGTATTTTTCCCTCTATCCGTTAACAGATCTCGGAGATGTCCCCCTTCAGTAGTGTTGCAACCTCAACCGTGGGCGATGCAATTCGCAGTGTTGACCATGGTCACCATGGAATTCGCACCACTTAGTCGTGTCCCTCCTCGCTTCGAGATTGAGCTGTTCGGCCATTTAAAAGTAGGTCCTACCCTTTCATGATTGCCACAACCTAGGTGGTTTAACGTTAAGGTTGTACTCCAGAATTGTATTGGCTCAAAGATGGTCTGTATCGGTTCTAACTGGTGGGCGGTTATATGGTCTTTTAACCTTGTTCAAATTGCGGTGGAGGGGTGGTAAGGGGCTCAACCGACCTGAACTCTAGCCTTCTATCGTTCCATCTTTGGTGACGGTCGTCATACCTGACATGCCTTATCCTCTTCATTTCATCTTCCTCCCACCTTATTTGAATTACAACTCTAGCTAAGGCACTTCCATCGTGGTGCAACCAAGCTCATCAGGTCTTTATATAGTTCTCCATTAGGAGGAGACCCTTTTGAAGGCGTCTACGTTGTCTTGGGTTACAGGAGGAGTGGAGATTTTTTCTTTGTTAAACCTGCTGATGTACTCTCTCAACAGCTCCCCCCTCTTTGATAGACTCTGTAAGATCGACCGATAGTTTCTCGAGTTTTTACTACTGACAAATTGTTCAATGAAGGTTTCGTGAGTGGATGAATGATGATTGAATAGTTGGGAGGTTAGTATAACCACTGAAGAGTTAGGCGGAGAGGCTTGAACCGAAGCTTTTACACATAAAGGCTTCCCTTAGTGTTCAGGGTATCGATATGGCACATCCGTACTTGTAGGAGGCTTGTGGTCATCTGGATAGGTTGTGCATTGTAAGGCTTCATGTGAGGATGGTGAACTTGTGTGGTATCTAGAGTGCAATTGCTTCTACGAAGGGTGAATAGGCAAGCAGTGAGGTTGGCTTTTTTGTTGGGATTGGCATTCGGGTATGTGCCTCATCACTGCCTATATGTCGGCCAGTCTCTTGGCAAACATCTGTTCCATAGGAGATGCGGATAACACTAGGTAGTCTTGGTTAACTTGGTTGGCCACGCGATTCGCACCTGGTGCGTTTTGGTGGGTCAATCCGCGTGGTGTAGCTTGACGGATCACTTCGTTATGCGCCGCTTGGTAGCTTTATCCCATTCTCCCGGTTGGGTGACTCCTTCTGACCGATTAGGGGTGTTCACCCCATAGATTGTAAGGGGTGTTATGGGGATTCGCTCGGCCCATTGGGATGAATGCACTCAAGCGGGATGGTTTGAAGGAGTGGGGGACCACTCGACCGCGAGGATAAGCCGAGCCAGGTGGAGTTTGGGTAAGGATGACTAACTGAAGGTGGGATGGGATGGCGAGGATGGGTGGTTCTTGTAGTGGGCTCTATCACTTGGATAACTTGCATCGTGCTTGAAGTGGATTGACTGAGAGTGGTTCTATCGGCGGCCCCCATTCACTATTAGTTGAGGCTGAATCATCAACTAATGACGAACCTAATTGGCGCGACCTCGTATCCGAGATTGTGGGTCTGTGCTCTGGAGTTTGGAGAGGCTACATAGATAGAATCGAGGCGCGAAACCGATTGGGTTGTACTGACAAGGGAGAAGCTCAAGATCATAAAACTGACTTACCTTCTCTTTTAGAGATTGATTCTCAGCCCTGATGGTGGTGTTTTCAGTTCGGATGGCAGTGTTTCAGCTTCAGTGTGCACTTATCTGAGTGCTATTGCATGAGGGCAGTTAGAGCCTCCAGTTTGGCCTCGAGGCCAGGATTAGTGTATCAAAATTGTTAGCCATAGAGAGTCTTTCACGTAGCAGGGTTTGTGAGACAAATGATTGCTAGAGTCCCCATGGTGGGCGCCAAACTGTAGATGCAAAATATACCGTTACAGAAAGAGGGACTGATCCCGTAAGGTTGATGCCACTACGGATCTGCTGCACCTGCACGTAAGAAACACAGTGTGAAGCAAATGGAAAACACCGGAGTGGGGTTTTCTGTAGGCAACTCCGACGCTCAAGTCAGAAGGCTGGTGAGGCGCGTCTAGTGAGGGTTAGAGAAGAGGAAAGGTTACGGAGTCTAGTTTGGGTATGACTACGGTTGTCTGTGAAGTTCTCAAGTGGGAACTCCAGGGTCTAAAGGTGTAATGTCTCCGTCCTTTGTGAGAGGGCTGGCCTTGTTTAAATAGTGACGTAGAGTCTTAAATCCTGGTGGATTAAGGGTCCTTGCAACGGTGGTCCCCTGAAAGAGTGGAGTCTTTGGCTCCCTTATCTCAGTAGGAGTGAGTCTCAGTTCGCCTAGGATACGGACCTTGGACGAGTTAGGATAATGATTGACTTCCTTGGTAGAGTTCAAGCTACTGTAGTTCATATGTGATTGTGGGCTTTGAGTTATTCGTAAGTCCAAAAGGTGCTCTAAGATCAGAAGGCCTGGGTCGATGGTGAGGAAATGGGAAAGACACTGAACGGGCCTCATATACAGAACTCTATTTGGGCCCCATCGGAATTGGGCCTAAGTTTTACGTTGTTGGAGGTATTCCGTCTTTGGGTCGATCTGGGCCTAGGATATTTTTTGACCCTAACAGCTGTTATGAAGAAATGATCAAATGAGAACGAGGGGGATAGAGAGCGGTAAGAGACAAGACGAAATGAAATGAAGAAAATAAGAAAATAATGGAGAGAATGATGTGTTAGTACATTTTTATTTTACTTTTTATAAAACTATTTTGATTTTAAATTAGACATGATAAGACAAAAAAAAGACTTTTACATGCAAGTTCTTGTAGTAGCTGGTAGTTTTAGGGGGGAATTGTAATTTAATCTTAACGGTTGTGATTCTAATGTTATATCTACTGAACCTCTAGGTCTAACCTCTCCATATGATCGGATGACAAGTCCTTTAGCCACTGAGTTAGTTATACCTATTAGGTCTTGTATTCGAGTCATAGGAGAGGGAATTACCGATTACTAGGTTTACCAAAAAAAAACTTGTGGGTCTAGATTACTTAGGCTAAACCTTACGAATGTTCATGTTTTAAAGCCCTAAGACAATTATGATGTTAATAGTTGAAACTTATAATATTTTTTTAAGAATAATACTATCGTTCAAACTCATTGATAAACTCACTCTACTCATATAAATTAATGGATTTAAATGGATTGAATGATTTTAAATAAATAAATAAATAACAATAAATGATATATCAAACATACAAGGTCACTTTAGTTTGTAAAATTAATTGTAACATGTATTACTCTTTATTATTTTTTTATAATTAATTTGGTTTAATTTGTGAAACCTTTTTTCTTTTAGTGGAGAACATAAAAGTTTTCTTTTTACTTCTATTTATTTCTTTCGTCTGTGAATAATCTTTATCAGAAGGATATTGATTTCTTTCTTTTTTATTTAAATGAAAGACAGGACATACAAGATTTAAGATTTAATAGATTGTCCTTCTAAAATGTTTAATCAGTTAGTTTTTAGTTAATAGAATTTTTAGTAACATTTAGCCTCTAACATTAGGAAATTAGATAGAGATGGCAATTCTACCTGAAATTTTTGGGATTCGCCCCGCCTGCCTTGTATGGGGTAGGGATTCTTCGAAATAAGCAGGGACGAGGATAAAAAAATTCCCCGAAAATGAGGACGGGGTGGGGACAGGGATAGATATCTCTCCATATCTCCTTGCCCTATTACCATCCTCCTCTGTTAAACCTCAATATAAAATTACTAAATAACCTTTACATATTTATATAATTTACAAAAAACCCTCCATATATATAGCCAAAGTCCCAAATCTAAACCTAATTTCCCTGTAGTGGGGGAATGAGGTGGGATTTTCTCTCTGGAATTTGGGGAATTTTTCCCATAGTTCGGGTCGATGTTGGAACAAGGTCAATATTTCCCAGGGGCAGGGACGGGTAAAAGTTCATCTATAAGGAAGGGGGTGGAGAATGGGAAATCCGACCCCACCCTGCCTCATTGCCATCCTTAAAATCAGACTAAATGTTACTAAGGGTCAAGAGGGACCAAAATATTTTTGAAAAATTTTAATATAAGTCAAATGTAAGGGACAAAATGATTAGCTGCAAGGTCGAGTACCACAATTATTTGCTTCACAAACAGTGCTCATAATTTTGGTTATTTCTTTTTTCCTTCAGCTTGCTGTACAATTATTTACTTGGACTTTAATCCAGGCTCAACGAAAAGTTCAGCACAATATATGCTACTCTTATACATTGAACAAGCTCCAATCTTTACTACTTAATTGTGGGAAAAAATGAGTAGCATTTCTCATTTGCTATATTCAGAAAAGCACATTACAAATGAATATTAATCACTTAATAACATAGGCATTAGGCAATTCCTTTCACAGGGAATTGAAAATAATGAAATTTAAAGAAAATGAAAAATAAAAAACACTCTAGCAGAGTGGAAGGGGGCACCATTCCAGGCTGAGGCACTCTAGCATTGGCTCATGATCTTACCCTGGCACATAGCTGTGAATACTTTATCAAATTCCTCCCCTGGTGACTTTACTTTTTCACCAGTTAAGAATCCTGTTACAGCTCTTCCCTCACAAACTGTACATGGATAAGATCTGCATTCTTTGATCCTATTGGGAATTGCTGCATTTCCATTTCAACCACCATCCTAGCACTCTCCACCACTTTAGGCAAAACGGCTTCAATTCCTCCTCAAAAGCCCAATCTTTTGGAAGATTGAAGAGTTCGCATTCTTCTCATTTTCGCCATTGTTCACTGCATGTCAACAAGTACTTGTCTTAGCTTTTGCATCAAGGATAGGGGGCACTATAGGGGTCATCTATGTAAGCGAAAACATGTTCGCGATCGACCACTTTGATCAGATCTTTCTCACAGAATCTTGATGGGTGAAGTTCCGTTTGCTCCAATAGTTAGAACTTTCTTAGCCACTTGGCTCACGATGCTCTTGACTGTGTTCTCAAATTCTCCTCCAAGTGCTAGATCAATGGCTTGGCAAAGTGCTACAAAGTATGTGAGACATGAGCTTCAAGTGTCAACAACTTCAGCAGTTATCCTTGAAGAGATGAGTCCCAAGGAGTTCACATCTTGGTTGTGTTGCCCGACACTTTGGACATGGCTGGTGACTTGGCAAGGTATTGGAGCTTTGAACAATAGGAAGTCATGGAAATTCAGCACCTTTGAAACCATAATCCAAGCTTGGATTTCTGCGCCAGAGAGATTTGATGGCAACATTGTTGTAAAAGTCGTTGACAAGCTCCGAAAATTAGGCAAATATAAGTTTTCCAATCAATGTATAGCCAAACGGTATTGTGTGGAGACACCATTGGGGTCCTGGAAGTTGCCTCCATGTAACGCCTTGTTCCTTGAAACATCGATCAGAGGGTTGTCGTTGATGGAGTTGATCTCCCTTCCAATTGATTTGGTTGAAATCTGATTAATTCAAGTGGGCCAAGCCATTATGGTGAAGTCCTGAGAGCAAACGATCCTGTTTTAGCTTTTGAAGAGGGTCCATCTCGTGCAATTTTTTGGTAGCTTTAACATACGAACTGCCATCTAAAATTTGTTCCATAGCGGCAGCCTCCATTTGGCCTGGATGGTGTTTAACTTATGTGTCAAATGGTCAGTGAATTCAGGCTTCCCCTGCATCACTTTCGCAAAAATTACTGGCAAAACTTCGAATAAAACACCAAGAACATTGGCCTCAAAAAGAACATTGAAGCCATTCCAGAACCAACAGCAGTACCATTCACTAGAGCAAGGCCTTCCTTCGGCTGCAACTAAACAACTCAAAACGTGATAATGTAAGACAGAGTTTAGAGGCTTCTTGAGCATTAATGATTTCTCCATTAGGGCCAGTGGCCTTGGAATTGGAGCGACCGCTAAGTAATCCAGCAATGTAAGACAGAGTGTTGAAACAGTGATAATTTGTGGAAATTTGGTTGGAAATTCAGTTTGTTTTTAATCAGTTTTTGGCGCCAAAGAATGCTGCTGTCTCCCCTGTCTGTCGTGTATGGAAATGCTGTGATGGTGTTTTTGGGTGACATGTTTAGGTGCAATCAGTTAAGATTAATGATGTATTTGTTGTAAATCTTAGTTTAAATTTAAAATTGAATTGTCTTTTAGTTGGTGTAACAGTAAGTTTTTGGATATAAAATGTAATGAAAGTAGCTTTTCTCTTAACCAAAAATTCATCTCACTTTTCCTTAGTATTCACCGGCGCTAAACACAATAATGGTATTAGAGCCACACAAAAAAAAAACCTGAAGTCTCTCCTGCACTCAATCATCCATCCCAGCTCAAAACACCTCCCATCTCAGCTCAAGAACATTATGTCCAGCCTTCTTATTTTTCCTGCTTTAGACATCTAAACTGAATCAATGGCCACTCAATCAGCCTTGATGTCACCTATATTTTTTTTAATTATTAATTTTAATAATTTATTTATTGTTAATTATTTTAATAAGTAATGAATGTTTATTAAATTTAATTTTGTAGTTTGAAGAATTATATATAGGTATATTCTTCATTTCACAAAGTAAATTCAACTATAGAAATAATCTGATTTTTAGAAGCTACTTATCCTAGCTTTTAGAATTCTTTTATAAAGTTGATTATTTTATAATCATCTTCAAACTTAATCTATTTTAAAAGTACTTTACAAAACATTTTTTCTTTATTGTAGCTTAACAAATAATTGATTATTTCTATAGACGGTAAAATCTACTCGGAAATCCTTTAGATTTAATCGTAGGCACTCCGATGTTCAAGTCAGTAGGATTGTGACGGGAAATTGAGCATAAAAGGGTAAGCGATTACCTTATTTATAGAGCTAGGCGCGACTATCGTCGTAGAGTGGCCAGAGCTCGGCTCTAGGTTGATAGACGGCACATAAAGAACTAGTGGGGGAATTGTGTATATTGTACGAGTATTCGTTAAGATTGGATTGGTGGAAATTGAAATTGATGGAAGTTGAATGAATTTTCGAGAGGACTAACCCTCTTTTATCGGAAGCCAAGGAAGGCTCAATCCTTGTAGAAGTCAGAGTATTAGTTGCATGAAACTAGGAATACTTAGGGAAGATGAATTTGAATAAGAGTCTCAATTCCAGGATATTGGAATCACTGTAGGACTCGAGGTCCTTGGTTGTTAGAATCTAAATAGGACTTGGAAGCCGTTTTCTGGCAGAGTTCGCATAAAACTCGGAGTCTTGTATGTGTTAAGACTCTCGTTAGATTTAGAAATCTATAAAGAGTTAGGATGAGATTCGGAGACCTTGGGATGTTAGAATCCTCTCAAGACTCTAAGTCTTTGAGCGAGATTGCAGTCACTTTGAGTAGACTAGCCCGCAGATGAACCCAAGATCCATGGCTGGAAAAGGCCTTACCGACGCACGACCGGCCAAATCTTGTCAGTCGTGTGCCATTATCACGACTGATGTCGGCGGCCGGCGGTGGTGAGTAATGGCTGATGATGGTCTTAGGTGGCTGGGGGTATTTTGTTAACTTTTAAAATTTTTGTGGCTGGGCACTTTTAGCTAAATTCTCAAATGTATGAGGGCTATGTAATGGTTATTTGATAGACATTTAAGGGCAATTGTGTCCAAAATGATATTGAATTATGGGCAAAATAGGTATAAAAATCAAATTACCTGGTAATTTTTTAATAACAGCCCTAGGGGAGGGTACCAGATTACCCTCTACATTACTAACAGTAAACATTATTTCTTATAAAAGATACCCGTAATATTTAATGACTTGCAAATCAAACACCGAAATCTTGCAATTGCAAAATAAATGAAGATTACCCTAGTTATCTTATATGCCCCCATCCAAACGCACCTTTTACTTAATTGTCTGTAAACTACTCTTTGGGTTAGTCTATAAGGTGTTCAACACAAGTCCCGAGTAAGCACAAGTGCATAGTAACCTTGGTTCTGGGTTTGCGGTCAACACATTTAACATTTTAATTATCATAATTAACTAAATTAATTTTATCATTTTCCCGGCATTATTTTTCTTTCATGCTAATATATTTTTCTTCTCTAATCAATATCACATAATTCATCATGATTTTAATCATATTGAAGTAGATAGAAGTAGAGATACTTTTATAATGAATGAGGAAATTAGAAGGGTTTTAGCTAGGAGTTTACACTATTAATCCATCATTTTCATCTGCATAATTTTTATAAACTAATCTTAGCTACCATTCTTATTAATCTTAAGTACAAATACACTTTCATACTAAACATGAACTGACTAATTAACAATTAACATATAATTTCTTTATACTAACCATGAACTAACAGTTTAATAACTAATTTTGTTTAAATTGACCAAGGCATGAACTAACCAATTAAGAACTAACTTGCTTTAACTAATAGAACTAATCTCTATAAATTGAGCTAAAATCTTCATAAAGTGATCTTCTTATACAATCCTTTAAACCTAAGAAGCAAAATCATACCAAGAATTCATTGATATGGCAATTCCACTTACCATAATCATTTGTTTACTCATTACTCTCTCAAGTACCCATTTCACTTTAATCGCCATTATTAACAACACCACCACCATGAAACCTAAACAATTGGTGTTCGAACTTCTCCACCAAGATTTCATGTCACACAACACTAATCACACCAATGTGTCACAGAACACTAATCACACCAATCAAGATCGTGCTAAACACATACTAAATCCTTCCAAAACTCAAGAAGCTTGAGCTAATTTACAACTTTTTCTACAAAGGATTTTTTGTAAATTTCACTATTGGCGAGCCTCTCGTTCCACATCTAAATGGGTTACTTAAGAGCCGTATATGACAAATATACAAGGAATATATTATAAACCAAATTACAACCCCTACAGCTCTTCCACATATTCTGAAGTTCCATGTAGTCCAATTGTCTATAGCTCTTGTGACTATAGTAATTGATGCATTTATAGAATCAACATGCAGGGACAATCCAATGGACAACTTGCCATTGAGCAATTCACATTTGAGAATATAGATAAAGGCAATATTACTATAAGTGATATGGTTTTTGTATGCAACCATAACAATAGAGACAGTGAAGAAGAAATTCATTATGAAGTGTCTGATTGTGGATGGAGTCGTCAGAGGTGCTGGAGATCAACAGGTTATATATGAAGAGGAAGATACTCAAGTACTCAATGGAATTTTTACACTTGGTAGTTGAAAACGTGCCTTGTCTCTTCTTCATAGATTTGGTTTAAAAATTTCCTATTGTGTTGGTAATAATCTCTACTGTCTTGAAGAGTGGATGTAGGTAATCAATTTATTACTGAAGACAATATAGGAGAAGTGGATGCAGTAATTAAAGAATGTCGAGCAGAATCAAATTTGGCAGACAAACAATATTGATCAGAGTGGTGATTATGGGTATTTAGTGATGATTCAGACAATGTAGAGAAATCAGAAGCATTTTGTTCTTTCAAATTACATTGAGATGTTGAAGCACAATTATTTGCAACAGGCACAGTAGACTGAGCAGAATTAGAATTAGAATCACTATGTGATAAAGCAGACAATGTACACAAATCAGAATCAGAGAGAGTATTTTTATTCAAATTACACTGAGAAC
Source organism: Pistacia vera (assembly GCF_008641045.1). Lineage (NCBI taxonomy): Eukaryota > Viridiplantae > Streptophyta > Magnoliopsida > Sapindales > Anacardiaceae > Pistacia > Pistacia vera. The sequence goes on from NW_022196274.1 coordinate 881,989, forward strand.
TTTTATTTATTGAAGCTGAATTACAATTAGAAGCAGAAATTTCACTATTGGTCAAACTACTTGGCTGTAAACTAAAATCAAGAGTGCTGGATTTACAATTAGTAGCAGCAGATACACTCAAGTTACACTTAGGAGTAATGCTAGAGTTCAAAGACTTATTCATAACTGTGGAACTAAAATCTTGGGAATGGAAATATGGTTGGTTTAAATGAGGAGAAACTATCTATCCAGGACAGCTAGAGGGATTATGTGAAAACACATGAGTAGATGGCAAGGTAGAGGGGATGTGCAACTGATACAAGCCAGCTTTAAGTCCTCCCTGCAGAAGCACTGTTCGGGTGTCCTTGTCCTTAACAAGACAGCAATTAGAGTTAAATTCCACCACCACATTGTTATCTTTTGTAAATTTTGAGATACTACGGAGATTCTTAGTTATTCTAGGCACACATAAGACATTTCTTAGGTATACATATTTAGAATGTAATGAGCTGGGTAATAAAGTGAAACCAACATGGGATATGTCTAGAGACTCACCACTCCCAATTTGTAGTTGATCAATACCATCATAGCCACTGCTTGCTACTAAGTGATGAGGATCATAGGTAACATGGTCAGTTGCTCCTGAGTCTATGTACCAAGCTAGATTAGGTGGTGTGGTGGAGGAAATAGTCATAGGTGTATGTGAGGTTGAAGGTTGAGTAAGGTATTGGTGAGAGATTAAGTAATCCTGACTAGGTTGTTGTGTTTGGACATTAGGAACTAAGAGATTGGTTTGTGTTGGGGTTGGTTGTGGAGTGGAAAAAGATGTCGTATGGTAGACTTGATTGGGTAAGTAGGTTTGTTGGCTAGGGACTGGAAAACTTGGCTGGTTAGGGACTATGAAGTGTGACTACTGATTAGGGACATGATAGTATGACTGTGGAGAAACTTGTTGTGAAGTGGAGAATAAGGTAGTATGACCTCCAAAGGGCAGATTACTTCCAAAAGAATTGCCACCAGTAACACCAGATTGAGATCTAGAACCAGACTCTCCAAACTGAGGTAAGGATGCACCAATCTGAGGTGGAGTTTCATTATAGGTAGAATTAAACCTATGATAGCACTGCACTACTGTGTGTCCTACCTTGTTGCATACCTGACATACTGGTTTACCCCTACCAGTACCTCTACCATGACCTCTTCCATAGGACTGAAATCTTGATGGTCTGTAATGTGTCACAGTAGGTCCGAAAGGCCCACCAAAATTACTTGGATGTGCAGGAGAAAAATATCCATCACTAGGTTTAATAGGAAGTGGATAGACTGAATAATTGGGTGCAGTGGGCAAGTAAGTCTGTCTAGGAGGTATAACGTTCGTTAAAAGAGGCACTTGATGAACTTGATGAAGTTCATTAGTAGATTGTCAAACAAGTCAAGTGGCTCACGAGCCGGCTTGGCTCGACTCGTCTGAAGCTCGTGACTCGGCTCGAACTCAGTTTATTAACCGAGTCAAGTTTGAACATGGGGGAGCTCGGCTCATGGGCTCGCGAGCCTAGGCTGGCTTGCGTATACACTATGCACTTATGCAGGGTGCTTTGGTGAGTTTTATAAAACATGAGGTGTTAAACTATTATATGGCAGTGAAAAAACTTTAAAAAAATGACACTTACCACCCCAAGGTGCAAAATCGTAAAACATCCAATTTTTCCCCAAATCAATTTCATTGCCCCTAATTCCCAAATCGCAAACCCAACAAAGAACCGTAACCTTGGAACCAATGACCTCGCGGTTAAATCAGTCCTCTCCATTGCCGTCGCCCTTCTCGCCAACCCAAAAAACAGTCACACAAACCGGAATTTCATCCCTCAAACCTTGAAATTGACTGAAGCGTAAACCCCCAAATCGCACCAGCCACCACCGTGAAACTGACAGGCTTCATCCCGTGTTCTTGCAGCCACTGGTGAGTTTTTCATCTCTTCTTTCATCCCTTTGACGCTGCATTCCAGAGGATTAACTTTAGACATTTAGGTTGCACAGTAATTTCGCAAACTTATTGTTATGCTTATGAGTTGTTTTGCTTTTGAATTTATGTTTGCTTTTGAGTTGTTTGTTCATTGATTTCACACTGCATTCCAGAGGATGATTATCACATTTACAGTAATGATTTTGCTTTACTATTTTATACACACTAAATTTTTCCGATTTGAAATTGATGTTGGCGTAGTGATGAGTTTGAAAAAATTAGAGCTGAAGTCAAAGATGGGGTGTTCAATGATCAAGTACAGTGGTGTCTTGAAGCTCAATTTGTGCCTTTTGTTTTACAGTACTACAAGAAATAAAATTATTTTTTCTGTAAAGAGAATCAGTTGTAGAGTTTGAAATATGTCAATGGAGTTTCCAATGTAGCAAAGTCTAAATCCTGAAAGGTGACTATATTAGAATGAACATAGAAATTATTACCAATGATAACAGTAACTTACCGTAAGCCCACTGATCTTTACTTTCCAGTAGAGAATCATCTTAGCCTAAACAGTCCGGATGATAAGACTTAAGACAGTCCCTGCAGGCAATGGCCATGACAAGTTAATGGGATAGATGACATCCTCTATCAAGGCATGAAAGTAAGAGAATATAGCAATGAGACATCATTAAAATTAGCATAAGATATCCATGTGCATTGTAATGACCAAACTTATTGCAAATTTACTTTCTGAAGGGCAGAATAACGTTTTAGAAGTTTCTAAAGCAATTTCTTTCTTGTCAATAAGGGGAAAAAATTGAATATTCAAACCTTCAAGTAAAAGTCATTTTAGGCTTATCAAACTTATAATAAGTATTTTGATAGCTTAAACTGCAAAATAATACATATCTTTGCTTGATAATATCATCTTCAAACTAAACACATTCTATATTTTCAGTTTTCCTGATTTATAAAAGACAGAATATCACCATGTTCAAAACAATATAAAACAAAAGAGAATAATGTATCTTATTTTTCAATTGTAGGTATGGCCTCGGGAGACAGTTCCTTAAGCACCCTACATTGGATGACGTTGACGATTGTGTTACGGTAAGAGCAGTCGATTGGTGTAACATTTATGCAAACACAGGTGGTACGGAGCAAAGTGTGAGTAGCCCCGAAAATGTAGAGGACAATGACAATCCACTACAGAAGAAGAAGAGAGCGAAGACATTAGCTGTGTGGCTAGAATTTAGGGGGGTGGTTCTCCTTGGTGGTACAAGGAAGGCAGCGTGCATTCATTGTAAAATAAAGCTGAAAATGATTGGCACTGGAAGCACTACATAATTCAATAGACATTTGAAGAGGTGTGCAAAGAGAACAGCTAACTTAAGGCAAAAACAAATAAATTTCCCCGCTTCCAGTTCTCAGGGTGTCTCTACTGTCCTGCCTGCTCTACGGGGCCAATTCGATATGCTGAAGATAAGGGAGCTTATTGCACATTGGGTGCTGATGCATGATCATCCGTTTTCTATTGTGGAGGAAGAGGGGTTGAACAACATGATGAAGTACAGGATTCCTCAATGGATTCCAATTTCCTGTAATACTTGTAAGAATGATTGTATGAGAGTGTTTGAAAATGAGAGGCAGAAGTTGCTAACCATATTGAAGGGTGTTAGGAAGATAAGTCTAACCACAGATCTATGGCATTCAAGCAACCAGAGGATGGAATACATGGTGTTGACTGGGCATTGGATTGATGATAATTGGAAGTTTAATAGACGGGTGTTGAACTTTATTCATTTCCCTCCTCCCCGTTCTGGTGTTGCTATTGCTGATGCAATTTTCAAGTGTTTGATGGAGTGGGGAATTGAAGCTAAGGTCCACACGATCTCGGTGGATAATGCTTCAAGCAATGATGTTGCAGTAAAAGTATTGAAAGATAATTTCCAAGCTACGGGGAAGCTCATTTGTGGGGGCAAGATGTTTCATGTGAGGTGTTGTGCACACATCTTGAACCTGGTTGTTTAAGATGGTCTTTATCAGATTAGACACATTATTGAGGACATCCGTGATAGCATGGTGTATATCAATTCATCGGAGAGTAGACTAAAGGTGTTTGCAAAGATTGTTCAACAACGACGAGTGCCATTTCACAAGCTTATTCTTGATTGCAAAGCACGGTGGAATTCAACATATGATATGTTGACAATGGCAATGAATTTTAGACGTGTTTTTCCTTGTTTGAAGGAGAGGGATTTGAGTTATCATTATTGTCCCAAGGAGGAGGATTGGGACAAAGTTGAGAAAATTTGTTCAATTTTGAAGGTGTTTAGTGGTGCATCGAATCTCATATCAGGGAGTGATTATTTGACATCAAACTTGTTTCAAAAACAAGTTTGTACAATCAAAATTATGTTGGATAGTAAGAGTCAAGATGCAGATGAGTTTATACAGTCCATGATTTGGAAAATGAAAGAGAAGTTTGACAAATATTGGGGAGAATGTAATCTATTGATGGGTGTCGTTCCCTAAGCGTGAAGCGTGGGAAAATATTGATGTTGTTCGAGATGCCTTGTATGAGGTATATAGGGAGTATGTTGATACCAGTAAAGCATTGACTGCTGCCTGCGCTTCTACATCTACAGGAGATGGAGTTGAGGTTGTTGGTGAGGGCTTGGGGCAGCAGCAGAGAGGGTGGAGGATTGGGATGATTTTAGTGAGTTTCTGGATGTGGTTGAGACGGTTGAGCCAACTAAATCAGAGTTAGACTATTACCTGGAGAGGGATGCCATAAATGTGTTGGGGACCTTACGACATTTGATGCTTTGACGTGGTAGAAGGCAAATTCAACAAAGTTCTCTATCTTGTCTACCATGGCTCGTGACATATTAGCCATCCCTATCACTACGGTTGCTTCTGAGTCTGCTTTCAACGCTGGCAGTAGGGTTATTGACACGTACCGATTGTCGTTGTCTCCCGACACGGTGAAGATGCTCTTATGTGGATGTGATTGGTGCAGGACTTTGAATGGGATGAAGAAAGGATGCAAAGTAGGTTATATACTTATATTGAATATTGTTTTTATTAAATTTAATTATTACTTTATATTTATACTAACTAAACTTCAATTACTCCTCATTTGTCATTTTCAGGAAGAGCAGCAACCGTTGGAGATCAACCTTCCTATCCCGTAAGTTCCTAGGATTCAGTGCATCGTTTGGTTGTGGTAGGAGGCATGCATAGGTAAAAGTTTGATTCATTTTGCTTTTGTTTCATGGTTATACATATTTTTCTCTTGTCATAGTTACCTTAAAAAATACTTACTAAATTGAACATTTTATACAGCTAGGGGGAAATGGTGGTTTTGGTCGAAGACAACCCTACTGCAGACTACTGGTGGATAGTTATTTTGATTGGTGGACTGTATTTTCATATCTTGGACTGTTATTTGTATATATTTGGAACTTTTTTTTTTTGATTTTGTAAAGTATTAGGCATTTTGTAAAGTCCGAAACTGTCATGGTTAATATGGTTGGAAATACTAACTAAACTATTTTAACTCTCTCTGTGTGTTGTTGCTGTGTCTTGAGTGGTGTTTGGTTTGCTTTTGTTCTCTCTTTGGAGTGAAACTCTTGAGGTTAAGGACTGAATTTTAAGTGATGGGTTGGTTTCCTTGCGGTGGAAAAGCAAATAAATATGCAAAGAATAAGCTCAATAGAAAGCCTAACGATCAGATCCCGTCAAGTTCAAGTACATTTATTTATGTTTATATCAACAACTCTCTTAACTAATTTTGTTACTTTTGAATTTTGGTTTTATGCTTTTTGAGGTTAGTTATTGCACATGGTTTGGATTGATAAGGAAATTAAGTTCATTTGCTTGACTGTTTTGATAAGTCTTTTCTGGGTTCGCTTCCATGTTTTGATCTGCTTTGAGTGTTGTGGTTATGATTTGAGGATAATGTTCTAACAGGAAATTAATGCATCTATGTGTGTCTTTCTTTAGTGGAATCTAGAAGACCAAACAATACAGAAACAAACATTGGATGTAAAGAATGAAGGTTGTACGCAGGAAGGTTGGATTGAATTGTGCTTTGGATTTCAATTGTTCAAAATTTCAATTCTTTGGACATACCTGTTTATGAAGTTTGAATTGTGCTTATTTATGTTTTTTATTTTTATTTTTATTCTTTTATTTATTTATTTATTTATTATTTTTTTTTTTGTGTAAATTCAACATTGGATGTAAAGAAGGAAGGAAGTACGTAGGAAGGCTGTAAGCAGGCTGTAAAAAAGGGGAAATTAGCTCGGTCAAACCTGGGTTTGATCCAGCCTTAACGAGCTTGAGCTCGAGTTCGAGCCAGCCCGCGAGCCGACTCGAGCTCAGGCTCGAGTTCGAGTCACAATTCCCAAGCTCGTCAGGCTCGAGCTCGAACTCGAGCTCGAGACTGTAGTAAACAAGCCGAAAACTCGACTCGGCTCGGCTCGTTTACAATCCTATGCATTAGTACCTCCAGAAGCATTAGTAGAACCTTGCAATCCTCTTGACACAATATTATTAAGAGAAGCAATATGCACTGAGCTATTAGTGAAATCTACATTGTTGAATTTCTCTAGTCGCATTTCATATTTCTGGAGCAGGTACTGTGCTTCTTGTAAAGATACTGAGTTAAACTTAGACTAAATTCTAGATGCTAGGTTCACAACAGCAACGTCGAATTCTGGACCTAGGCCATCTAATAAATACTGAAGTAAATCTTCATCAGTTATAACCTATCCACTGGCTGTTAAATTATCGACAATGCCCTTCATTTTCTTAATAAACTCACTAACACTCATGTTTCCTTTTCGAGTATTTTGCAGGAGATTCTTCAAATGAAGAGCTCGTGCTTTAGAGTCAATGATGAACTCATTTTCAAGAGTGTACCAGATTTCAGTAGCAAATTGACACTTAGAAATGTAACTGAACATACATTCATAAATCGACGCTAAAAGAGGCAAAGTAACAAGGAATTATCAGTCTTTTTCCATGCTACATAGGCTGGATTAAGTTTTTCCTTAACTAGGGCTTCATTCGATTGTTTATACGTACGTATAGATAGAATATTATGACGGGTTAAATATTATGGTGTATTTTAATTCGTGAAACTAAAATAATGTATCAATCGAATTAATATCAAAAAAAATAAACACATAAGATTGTTAAAAACTTAAGATTCATGTATATAGTTATATGACATATATAAATAAATAAAAAACTATTGGCAACCTTGAACATAAATAAAATTTAAAGCATAGAATCTAAAAGTTGTAATATTTATTAGAATTAATATCCAAAATTACGCGTTGATATAAAATATGTTTGATGCATTTTACACAATATGCAAAAGTTGAATAGGCCATCAAGTTTTGACCAATTATGTTTGAATGAAATAGAAGAATGAATGAGAGATAAAAGAATACTGAACATTGTACCCAGACTCTCCCATTCAACTTAGTTTATTTATTGTATTTGTAAGTCCCTCTTTATCCATATTTGACCAAGTTTTCTTTAGTAAATTATGTCATACATGGGAACTAACGGGGGCTAAAAATTAATACCTCAAGGTTTGATCTAATAACACTAAGCTCCACAGGTTTTAAAAAGTGACACTAAAAACCCTAACGTTTTGAAATAGTAAAAATTAAGGGACTTAGTTTCCAAAGCTGATCACCTGGACATTAGGAATCTTGGTTTTCTAGCTACAATATCTGTTAAAATAGTAAGTACCCTTTGTAATCACTAATAAGGATTACAAAATCAAGTAATATAAAAAAATTGGTCAATATATAAAAATGTCACAACCCATTAAGAATAAATAACTATAACAAACATCTTTTTATTAGAATATTTCTCTCTTTCAATGCAAACAATTACGAAATTATAAACAAGTAACCCCAAGGGGTTGTCTTGCTAATAAGAAAGTTTGTTCCTTCATTAACTTCTGGGTTTAAACCACTTTGGGACTATCTACCACTTTTGAGGCTTACATGTTCATTGGACTTATAGGGTGTGTCAACGAGTCCGAGTCCCGATGACTAATTAAAGTGCACGCAAGCTAGTCCGAACATTCTAGTTACCAACCAAATATATATATATATAATATTACACACACGTTTTATTAGAATATTTTCTATTCAATATTATTAATTACAAAAATAATCCCAAAACATGTTAAAAATTTTTAGCGCCGTCGCCTATATTTCTCTTTTACACACAACCCAACCAACACAATTTCTACAAAGGCTTCATACTAACAACATAATTTGGATCCAGAAAATTCATCAAAACCATAGTGTTAGAATGGTTGCCATGAAATGAAAAAGATGAAAAAAAAAAAAAAAAAAAAAAAAAACCCTTGTAAGGAGGTGATAGTACGTGGTTAAATATATCATGGTTACATGTAAAAAGTAAAGTGTACAAAAGTTTATCACAAAGTTGATTAATCACTAAACAATTTCATATTAAGTAGTTATATTCATATAAAGATCATATACAACTTTTTAGGTAAAAGTATAACTCTGGTTACAAAATTCAATTATTTGAAGTTAATTAACGGTTGTGTATTTGAGTCTTGTCTTGGGATTGCATGTGTTTATTTAGGTGTATAATAAGACTGAAGACATACTCATGACACTTACTTTTCTCTCTGTATACTATTTATTAAGAGTTTTTAAGCAATTTGATTGTCAAGATTCTTACATGTTACCATCGGCCTAACAGCAATGTCAATATATTGTATCGGTATTCTACAAGGATATTGTTTTACTGTTATGAGAAATGATCAAATGAGAACGAGGGGGAGAGAGAGAGAGGAAGAGAGCGGTAAGAGACAAGACGAAATGAAATGAAGAAAATAAGAAAATAATGGAGAGAATGATGTGTTATGTACATTTTTATTTTTACTTTATTAAAACTAATTGATTTTAAATTAGAAATGATAAGACAAAAAAAGATTTTATACATGCAAGTTCTTGTAATAGGAGGTAGTTTAGGGGGGAATTGTAATTTAATCTTAACGGTTGTATTCTAATGTTAATCTACCGAACCTCTCAGTCTAAACTCTCCCATTTGATCGGATGACAAATAATTTAGCCACTGAGTTAGTTATACTCATTAGGTTTATTCGAATCATAGGAGAGGCAATTACCGATTACTAGGTTTCCAAAAAAAAAAAACCTTGTGGGTCTAAGTTTACTTAGGCTAAACTTACGAATGTTCATGTTTTAAGACCCTAACACAATTATGAGTTAATAGTTGAAACTTATAATTTTTTTAAGAATAATACTATATGTTCAAACTCGTTGTATAAACCACTCTCACTCATATAAATTAATGGATTTAAATGTGATTGAATGATTTTAAATTTAAAATAAATAAATAACAATAAATGATATATCAACATACAAGGTTGTCACTTCAGTTTGTAAAATAATTGTATATATAGTATTACTTTTTTTTTTTTTTTTTTATAAATAATTTGGTTTAATTTGTGAAACCTTTTTTCCTTTAGTGAAGAACATAAAAGTTCTTTTTTTTACTTCTAGTTATTATCTTTCGTCAGTGAATAATCTTTATCAGAAGGATATTGATTTTCTTTCTTTTTTATTTAAATGAAAGACAGGACATACAAGATTTAAGATTTAATAGATTTGTCCTTCTAAAATGTTTTAATCAAGCTTTAGTTTAGTAGAATTTTTAGATTTCCTGAGAAATGTATGTAATAAATGAAACAGATTTCCTGGGTAAACGAGAGACAGTGAAGGTGTATATATAGAGAAAAGAGAAAGACTTGGTTGCGTTGTAGTAAGTAACAGACGTTTGTAATGGTAGGTGAGCTTAAGGGTGGCAGAAGGAAATCGCGGGGTTGGTCGGAACGAGATCTGAGCCGTAGATGAATTGGAGATCGGAGGGTAGAGATTGTGTGGCTTGGACTAAGTAAGAGAGGAGAGAGTAATATTGTGACTGGTGAGATGATAGTGGAAGCCGAGCAAACGCCAACATAATTCAAGCGTTACCTAATTTAATTTCAAATTTTAAGATTTTATAAGCTTACTATCATAATATAATTTTACGATTATGCCAATTTATAATTTTTTATTAATTAAGGTTCATGATATATAGTTCTATGACAATATATAACATAAAAAAACTGTGGGAACCTTGAACATAAATAAATTTTATAGCATAGATATAAAATTTGCAATATTTATTAGAATAATTATCTAAAATTACATGTTGATATAAAATCGTTTGATGCATATTTACGACGGGGAGGAAAACGACTTTTTCCTACCAAATAATGGTTTAATGACATTTTCCGTCTATAGATTTTTAAAATACCACTTTACTACCTAAATTTATATTCCGTTTTGATTTCGGCATCGTTGTGACTCTACACCACATCATTCTTTTCCTCGATCATTACTCACCAAAACCCTCAAACACATATTCCTGTTGACCTTGTCAATCGCCTATAATCGAGCGATTAGGGTTTGCGTAAACTCCATGCTCAAGTCAAATTTAATCAATCTCAACCGTCAAAATCCAATATTCGCCACTAAAAGACTCATGACCTCTCTCTCAAAAGCACAGTTTAGACCGAGTTTGTTCTATTCACTATTAAAATATAAATTGAGTAGTAAAGTGGCACTTTAAAAGTCATAGGTGAGAAAGTGTCATTAAACCGGAAAAAGTCGCTACCTCCAAATTTTACACACTATACAAAAGTTGAATAGGCCATAAAGTTTTGACCAATTATGTGTTGAATGAAATAAAAAGATGAATGGGAGAATAAAGAACACTGAACATTGTACCCACCAGATGTGCCTAGTTAATTACGTCACTCTTCATTCAAACTTTTAGTTTATTTTATTGTATTTTCAAGTCCCTCTTTATCCATATTTGACCAAGTTTTATAGAAAGATAATGAATTTTTCTTTAGAAAAATTATGTCATACTAATAAACTACGTGGGAACTAACGGGGGCTTTAAAATTAGTACCTCAAGGTTTGATCTAAATACACTTAGCTCCACAGGTTTTAAAAAGTGGCACTAAAAACCCAAACGTTTTGAAATAGTAAAAACTTCGTTTACAAAGCTGATGGACATTAGGAATATCGGTTTTCTAGCTCATAATATCTGTTAAAAACGTAAGTTTTATTAGAATATTTTCTCTATTTCAATATTATTAATTACGAAAATAATCCCCAAAACATATTTAAAAATATATATTTACAAACATATTTGGATCCAAGAAAATTCATCAAAACCCATTGTGTAGAATGGTTGTGTATTGGGTGTTGTCTTCAGGATTGCATGTGTTTTATTTAGGTGTATAAATAAGACTGAAGACAAACTATTAACACCACTTTTCTATCGGTATACACACTTGTTAAATATTATTAAGAGATTTTCAAGCAATTGAGTATCAAGATTCTTACATGTTACTATCAGCCTAACAGAAATGTCAATACCTTGTATTGGTATTCTACAATGATATTATTTTATTGTTATGAAGAAATACGGCTTTAGGGTGATTTGGTATGTCGTCCTGATTACTTTTGGGGCAAATTTTTTACTTTTTGTGATGAAAATATTTGTCACCTTTTTCTAAATTTTTTTAGCAGGAGAGAGGAGAGAGAGAGGAAGAGAGCGGTAAGAGAAAAACGAAATGAAACGAAGAAAAAAGAAAAGAGGATAGGGTAATAAATTGACTTTAATAAATGAGTTGAAAGAGAAAGATGTGTCATGTACCTTTTTTTTTTTTTTTTTATCTTTATTAAAACTATTTTGATTACATGATAAGACAAAAATAGACTTTATATGCAAGTTCTTGTAATAGCCGTTAGTTTTAGGGGAGAATTGTAATTTAATCTTAATGGTTGGGATTCTAATGTCTATTTATAGAACCTGTGGGTCTAAGCTTACTTGGGCTAAACCTTACGAATGTTCATGTTTAAAGCCCTAACATAATTATGATTGAACAATGAAATTTAATCCAGGCTCAACGACAAGTTCAGCACAATATGCTACTCTATACATTGAACAATGCCCCATCTTTACTACTTAATTATGGGAAAGAACATGTAACCATTTCTTATTTTCTATATTCAGAAAAGCATAACAAATGAAATTTTAATCATTAATCCCATAGGGCATAGGCGTTAGGAAATCCTTTCACGGGGAATTGAAAACAAATGAACTAAAAGAAAGAACAAAAAAAAAAAAAAAGAAAAAAAAAAAAATCACACTAGCGAGTGGAAGAGGGGCACCATTCCAGTCTGTGAGGCACTCTAGCATTGGATCAATGATCTTACCCTGGCACATAGCTGTGAATACTTATCAAATCCTCTCCTGGTGATTTACTTTCTCACCAGTAAGAATCCCGTTCCTAGCTCTTCCCTCACAAACTTGTACAATGGATAAGATCTGCATTCTTTGATCCTGTTGGGAATTGCTGCATTTCCATTCTCAACCACAATTCGGCACTCTCCACCTCTTTAGGCAAAACGGCCTCAATTCCTCCTCAAAAGTTCCAATCTTCTGGAAGATTGAAGAGTTCACATTCTCTCGTTTTCGGCGTTGTTCAATGCATGATCACACAAGTACTTGTCTTAGCTTTTGCATCAATGGATAGGTGGCACTGCAGGGATCATCTAGTAAGCGAAAACGTGTTCGCGATCAACCACTTTGATCAGACTTCTCACAGAATCTTGATGGGTGAAGTTCTCCGTTTGTTCCAATAGTTAGAACTTTCTTAGCCACTAGGCCACAGTGCTATTAACTGTGTTCTTCAAATTCTCCTCCAAGTGCCTCAGATCAATGGCTTGGCAAAGTGCTACCAAGTATGTAGAAGACATGAGCTTCAAGATGTCAACAGCTTCAGCAGGTTTTCTTGAAGAGAGAGTCCCAAGGAATTCACGTCTGGTTGTGTTGCTCGGCACTTTGGACATGGCTGGTGACTGGATTGGCGAGGTATTGGAGCTCAGAACAATACGAAGCCATGGCGATTTCAGCACCCTTGAAACCATAATCCAGCTGGATTTCTGCCGCCAGAGAGATTTGATGGCAACCCATTGTTGTAAAAGTCGTTGACAAAGCTCCGAAAATTGGGCACACATAAGTTTTCCAATCAATGCAATAGCCAAACGTGTATTGTCCATTGAGACACCAATGGGGTCCCCTGGAAGTTGCCTCCATGTAAAGCCTTGTTCCTTGAAACATCGATCAGAGGGTTGTCATTGACGGAGGTGATCTCCCTTTCAATGATTGGTTGAAAACTGATAACTTCAATCAGTGGGCCAAGCCATTGTGGTGAAGTCCTGAGGGCATAACGATCCTGTTTCGGCTTTTGAAGAGGATCCATCTCGTGCAATTTTTTGGCAGCTTTAACATACGAACTGCCATCTAAATGTGTTCCATAATTGCTGCAGCCTCAATCTGGCCTGGATGGTGCTTTAATGTTGTGTCAAATGGTCAGTGAATTCAGGCTTCCCCTGCATCACTTCCGCGAAAATTGCTGACAAAATTTCGGATAATACACCCAGAACATTAGCCTCAAAAAGAACCATGAAGCCATCCCAGATCCAACAGAAGTACTGTTCACAGAGCGAAGCCTTCTTTAGGCTGCAACTCAAAGAACTCAAACCGGCGAGTTTAGAGGCTTCTGAGCATTAATGACTTCTCCCTTAGGTCCTGTGGCCTTGGAATTGGGGACCGGTAAGTAATCGGCAATGTAAGACAGAGGAAAAAGATCACCGGAGGCAGTGATTGTGCCGCGAAGTGGGAGGCATGGAGTAATGTTGTTGTTGAGAAGACGGTAATTGCTTCCAAGATTTCAAATCTGATTCCAGAGTAGCCCTGGAGAAGAGTGTTGATCCTCACAAGCATGGCAGCTCTTGTTGCTGAGTGAGGCAGTGTGTGGCACGACTCTGTCCCATTACCGAAGATTCCAGCATTCAGGAATCTGTAAGAAATATTTTAGCAAATTAGTTTCATAAAATTACATTAAATGATTCTGCAAATATCGTATTTAAAAAAGGAAAAAAAAAAAAAAATGTTTGATCTAAAATATTTCCTCCTAGATGTGTCGAATTCTGTAACACATTTTAACCTCAAAACTCAGATTAACTCGTGAGACTCAGATGAGTCAACACGGCCGCGTCCAACGGCACTCATGATGGTTGATTAACTACTTAAATAACTTGAAACAATTGAGAAGAAAACTATTCTTTTAGCTCACATATCCTAAAACGGAGTCAACTCGTCTTTGGTAAATAAATATAAACTTGGAAACGTACGAAGTTGTTCATAAAGCTTACCTAATGAGCTCCTTCTGAAGAGCTCCACCATTCTTAGTTCTTCTATGGGAAGTTGCACCAAAACCAGTGGTGACACCATAACTATCAGTTCCTTTATTCATGCTCTCCATAACCCAGTCACTGCTAGCTTTAACTCCATCTCTGGATGACTCTGAAAGCTCAACTTTGACCCCAGACTCATCGGTTGCAATGGCAGCCACCTGAGCTATCGTCAAAGTCTCCCCACCGAGCTTCACCACTGGCTTCCTGTACTCTGCCACCATACGCTTCACTTCATCCAAATGACTCCCTTTAAGACCCTCAGTCACCAATCCCCAGTTCAAGGGATCATTAGAACTCGTGCACAAACTCTTCAAAATCCCGTTTTCCATTGTTTTACCGTGTATAAAACAGACAAATACTAACAAGAAAGGGAAGAGAAAAAGTCAGAGAAAGAAGATGGGAAGCTTTTGTGGTAACTGGAAATCTATGTATATAAATTAAAATGGATTTCCTGAGGAAATGAGAGAAAGTGAAGGTGTACATATAGAGAAAGAGAGAGACGTGGTTGTGTTGCAGTAAGTACCAGGCGTCGGTAGGTAAGCTAAAGGGTGGCAGAAGAGAAATGCGGGGTTGGTTGGAAAGAGATCTGAACCGTTGAAGAAGTGGAGATCCAACGGTTTAGATTTTGGTGGCGTGGACAAAGTAAAGAGAGGAGAAAGTGTAACATTGACTGGTGAGGTGATAGTGGAGGGGATTGGTGAGTGAGTAAAGTTACAGTTATCGACCAGTATGTATCGATCTTGATCCTTGATTTATTATCAGTTAATATTAATCAATGGTCAGGATTTTGTTACGTCATTCGATGCATAAATTCGATGTAAACTTTTTGATAACTCTATCATTTTCCTTGGTGAGAATGCGGTTGGTGAAGAATTGACAGAGCAAATACGACCTCTCGCAAGTTAGTCTTACACGTCAACATAAATCAAAATTAATTATAAAGTTTAAGCTTAATAATTTTACTTAGGCCTATATCAATTTATTATAATCTTAGGGAGACAATGATTCTCTTGTAATTTTAAATATTAAAAAAATAAATAATTAAATTTTAACATTAAATGCTAATGATAATGGTTTAAATTTTTTGAAATTAAGAATTTCACATGTTAATAAATTATCCAAATATATTGAGAAATTCATATTTATTTATACCTTGGTATTTACTGTCAATGATTAACGAGTAGTTGATATGGTCAATTAATAATTTTTAATTAATTTTGTTTGTATTATTTATTTTGATGATAAAAAAAAAAAAAAAAAAAAAAAACCCTTGTAAGGAGGTGATAGTACGTGGTTAAATAATATTGGTTACATGTAAAAAGTAAAGTGTACAAAAGTTTACACAAAGTTGATAAACACTAAACAATTTATATATTAAGTAGTTATATTTCATATAAAGATCATATACAACTTTTAGGTAAAAGTATAACTCTTGGTTACAAAATTCAATTATTTGAAGTTAATTAACGGTTGTGTTTGAGGCTTGTCTTCGGGATTGCATGTGTTTATTTTAGGTGTATAATAAGACTGAAGACATACTCATGACACTTACTTTTCTCTCTGTATACTATTTATTAAGAGTTTTTCAAGCAATTTGATTGTAGATTCTTACATGTTTACCTCGGCCTAACAGCAATGTCAATATATTGTATCGGTATTACAAGGATATTGTTTTACGTTATGAAGAAATGATCAAATGAGAACGAGGGGAGAAGAGAGAGAGGAAGAGAGCGGAAGAGACAAGACGAAATGAAATGAAGAAAATAAGAAAATAATGGAGAGAAGAGGAGATGGTATGTAAATTTTATTTTTACTTTTAATAAAACTAATTTGATTTTAAATTAGACATGATAAGACAAAAAAAGATTTTTACAATGCAAGTTGTAATAGGAGGTAGTTTTAGGGGGGAATTGTAATTTAATCTTAACGGTGTGTGATCTAATGTTATCTACCGAACCTCTCAGTCTAACTCTCCCATTATGATCGGATTACAAATAATTTAGCCACTGAGTTAGTTATACTCATTAGGTCTTATATCGAATCATAGGAGAGGCAATTACCGATTACTAGGTTTCCAAAAAAAAAAACCTTGTGGGTCTAAGTTTACTTAGGCTAAACTTACGAATGTTCATGTTTTAAGACCACCAACACAATTATGATGTTAATAGTTGAAACTTATAATTTTTTTTAAGAATAATACTATGTTCAAACGTTGTATAAACATCACTCAATATAATTAATGGATTTAAATGTGTGAATGATTTAAATTTAAAATAAATAAATAACAATAAATGAATATCAAACATACAAGGTTGTCATCAGTTTGTAAAATAATTTGTAATATAGTATTACTTTTTTTTTTTTTTTTTATAAATTATTGGTTTAATTTGTGAAACTTTTTTCTTTAGTGAAGAACATAAAAGTTCTTTTTTTTACTTCTAGTTATTATCTTTCGTCAGTGAATAATCTTTATCAGAAGGATATTTGATTTTCTTTCTTTTTTATTTAAATGAAAGACAGGACATACAAGATTTAAGATTTATAGATGTCCTTCTAAATGTTTTAATCAAGTTTAGTTTAGTAGAATTTTTAGATTCCTGAGAAAGTATGTACAATAAATGAAACAGATTTCCTGGGTAAACGAGAGACAGTGAAGGTATATATAGAGAAAAGAGAAAGACTTGGTGCGTTGTAGTAAGTAACAGACGTTTGTAATGGTAGGTGAGCTTAAGGGTGGCAGAAGGAAATCGCGGGGTTGGTCGGAAGAGATCGAGCCGTAGATGAATTGGAGATCGGAGGGTAGAGATTGTGGTGGCTTGGACTAAGTAAGAGAGGAGAGAGTAATATGTGTGACTGGTGAGATGATGTGGAAGCCGAGCAAACGCCAAATAATTCAAGCGTTACCCTAATTATTTATTAAGATTTTCATACTATATCATAATATAATTTACGATTATGCAATTTATAATTATTTATATATTAAGGTTCATGATATATAGTTGACATATATAACATAAAAAAACTGTTGGGAACCTTGAACATAAATAAATTTATAGCATAGAATATAAATTGCAATATTTATTAGAATTAATTATTCTAAAATTACATGTTGATATAAAATACGTTTGATGCATATTTACGAGAAAAACGACTTTTTCCTACCTAAATAATGGTTAATGACATTTTTCCGTCTATAGATTTTTAAAATACCACTTACTACTAAATTTATATTCCGTTTCTGATTTCGGCATCGTTGTGACTACACCACTATCATTCTTTTCCTCGATCATTACTCACCAAAACCCTAAACCATATTCCTGTTGACCTGTCAATCGCCTATAATCGAGGATTAGGGTTTGCGTAACCTCCATGCTCAAGTCAAATTCTAATCAATCAACCGTCAAAATCCAATATCCGCCACTAAAAGACTCATTGACCTCCTCTCTTCAAAAGCACAGGTTAGACCGAGTTTGTTCTTATTCACTATAAAAAATAAATTTGAGTGAAAGTGGCACTTTAAAAGTTATAGGTGAGAAAGTGTCATTAAACCGGAAAAAAGTCGCTACCTCCAAATTACACACTATACAAAAGTTGAATAGCCATAAAGTTTTGACCAATTATTGTTTGAATGAAATAAAGAATGAAGGGGAATAAAGAACACTGAACATTGTACCCACCAGATGTGCCTATGTTATTACGTCTCTCTCATTCAAACTTTTAGTTTATTTTATTGTATTTTCTAAGTCCCTCTTTATCCATATTTGACCAAGTTTTATAAAGATAATGAATTTTTCTTTAGTAAAAATTATGTCATACTAATAAACTACGTGGGAACTAACGGGGGCTTTTAAATTAGTACCTCAAGGTTGATCTAAATAACACTTAGCTCCACAGGTTTTAAAAAGTGGCACTAAAAACCCAACGTTTTGAAATAGTAAAAACTCGTTTACAAAGCTGATGGACATTAGGAATATCGGTTTTCTAGCTCATAATATCTGTTAAAATACGTAAGTTTATAGAAATTTCTCTATTTCAATATTATAATTACGAAAATAATCCCCAAAACATATTTAAAAATATATATTTACAACATATATTTGGATCCAAGAAAATTCATCAAAAAACCATTGTGTTAGAATGGTTGTGTATTTGGGTGTTGTCTTCAGGATGCATGTGTTTATTTAGGTGTATAAATAAGACTGAAGACAAACTATTAACCTACTTTTCATCGGTATACACACTTGTAAATATATTAAGAGATTTTCAAGCAATTTGAGTATCAAGTTCTTACATGTTACTATCCCTAAAAAATGTCAATACCTTGATTGGTATTCTACAATGATATATTTTATTGTTATGAAGAAATACGGCTTTAGGTGTTTGGTATGTCGTCCGTATTACTTTTTGGGGCAAATTTTTACTTTTGGATGAAAATATTTGTCACCTTTTTCTAAATTTTTTTAGCAGGAGAGAGGAGAGAGAGAGGAAGAGAGCGGTAAGAGAAAAGACGAAATGAAACGAAGAAAAATAAGAAAAGAATGGATAGGGTAATAAATTGACTTTTAAATGAGTTGAAAGAGAATGATGTGTCGTACCTTTTTTTTTTTTTTTTTATCTTTATTAAAACTATTTTGATTACATGATAAGACAAAATAGACTTATTATATGCAAGTTCTGTAATAGCCGTTAGTTTTAGGGGAGAATTGTAATTTAATTTAATGGTTGGGATTCAATGTCATATTATAGAACGTGGGTCTAAGCTTACTTGGGCTAAACCTTACGAATGTTCATGTTTAAAGCCTAACATAATTATGATTGAACAATGAAATTTAACCAGGCTCAACGACAAGTTCAGCACAATATATGCTACTTCTACATTGAACAATGCCCAATCTTTACTACTTAATATGGGAAAGAACATGTAACCATTTCTTATTTTCTATATTCAGAAAAGCATAACAAATGAAATTTAATCATTTAATCCCATAGGGCCATAGGCGTTAGGAAATTCCTTTCACGGGGAATTGAAAACAATATGAACTTAAAGAAAGAACAAAAAAAAAAAAAGAAAAAAAAAAAAATCACACTAGCAGAGTGGAAGAGGGGCACCATTCCAGTCTGTGAGGCACTCTAGCATTGGATCAATGATCTTACCTGGCACATAGCTGTGAATACTTATCAAATTCCTCTCCTGGTGACTTTACTTTCTCACCAGTAAGAATCCTCCTAGCTCTTCCACAAACTTGTACAATGGATAAGATCTGCATTCTTTGATCCTGTTGGGAATTGCGTGCTTTCCATTCTCAACCCAATTCTGGCACTCTCCCACCTCTTTAGGCAAAACGGCCTTCAATTCCTCCTCAAAAGTTCCAATCTTCGGAAGATGAAGAGTTCCATTCTTCTCGTTTTCGCCGTTGTTCAATGCATGATCAACAAGTACTTGTCTAGCTTTTGCATCAATGGATAGGTGGCACTGCAGGGTCATCTATGTAAGCGAAAACGTGTTCGCGATCAACCACTTTGTCAGATCTTTCTCACAGAATCTTGATGGGTGAAGTTCTCCGTTTGTTCCAATAGTTAGAACTTTCTTAGCCATAGGCTCACAGTGCTATAACTGTGTTCTTCAATTCCCTCCAAGTGCCTCAGATCAATGGCTTGGAAAGTGCTACCAAGTAGTAGAAGACATGAGCTTCAAGATGTCAACAGCTTCAGCAGTTTTTCTTGAAGAGATGAGTCCCAAGGAATTACAGTCTTGGTTGTGTTGCTCGGCACTTTGGACATGGCTGGTGACTGGATTGGCGAGGTATTGGAGCTCAGAACAATACGAAGCCATGGCGATTTCAGCACCCTTGAAACCATAATCCAAGTTGGATTCTGCCGCCAGAGAGATTTGATGGCAACCCATTGTTGTAAAAGTCGTTGACAAGCTCCGAAAATTGGGCAAACATAAGTTTTCCAATCAATGCAATAGACAAACGTGGATTGCCATTGAGACACCAATTGGGGTCCCCTGGAAGTTGCCTCACAGTAAAGCCTTGTTCCTTGAAACATCGATCAGAGGGTTGTATGACGGAGTTGATCTCCCTTTCAATGATTTGGTTGAAAATCTGATAACTTCAATCAGTGGGCCAACTCCGTGGTGAAGTCCTGAGGGCATAAAGATCCTGTTTCGGCTTTTGAAGAGGATCCATCTCGTGCAATTTTTGGCAGCTTTAACATACGAACTGCCATCTAAAATGTGTTCCATAATTGCTGCAGCCTCAATTGGCCTGGTGGTGCTTTAACTTGTGTGTCAAATGGTCAGTGAATTCAGGCTTCCCTGCATCACTTCCGCGAAAATTGTGACAAAATTTCGGATAATACACCAGAACATTAGCCTCAAAAAAACCATTGAAGCCATCCCAGATCCAACAGAAGTACTGTTCACAAGAGCGAAGCCTTCTTTAGGCTGCAACTCAAAGAACTCAAACCGGCGAGTTTAGAGGTCTTGAGCATTAATGACTTCTCCCTTAGGTCCTGTGGCCTTGGAATTGGGGCGACGGTAAGTAATCCGGCAATGTAAGACAGAGGAACAAGATCACACGGAGGCAGTGATTGTGGCGCGAAGTGGGAGGCATGGAGTAATGTTGTTGTTGAGAAGACTGGTAATTGCTTCCAAGATTTCAAATCTGATTCCAGAGTAGCCCTGGAGAAGAGTGTTGATCTCACAAGCATGGCAGCTCTTGTTGCTGATGAGGCAGGTGTGTTGCACGACTCTGTCCCATTACCGAAGATTCCAGCATTCAGGAATCTGTAAGAAATATTTTTAGCATTAATTAGTTTCATAAATTACATTAAATGATTTGCAAATATCGTATTAAAAAAGGAAAAAAAAAAATTGTTTGATCTAAAAATCTTTCCTCCTAGATGTGTCGAATTCTGTAACACATTTTAACCTCAAAACTCAGATTAACTCGTGAGACTCAGATGAGTCAACCGGCCGCGTCCAACGGCACTCATGATGGTTGATTAACTACTTAAACTAACTTGAAACAATAGAAGAAAACATTCTTTTTAGCTCACATATCCTTATTAGAATTAATTATCCAAAATTACGCGTTGATATAAAATATGTTTGATGCATATTTTACACAATATGCAAAAGTTGAATAGGCCATCAAGTTTTGACCAATTATTGTTTGAATGAAATAGAAGAATGAATGAGAGATTAAAGAATACTGAACATTGTACCCAGACTCTCCCATTCAAACTTAGTTTATTTTATTGTATTTTGTAAGTCCCTCTTTATCCATATTTGACCAAGTTTTCTTTAGTAAATTATGTCATACATGGGAACTAACGGGGGCTAAAAATTAATACCTCAAGGTTTGATCTAATAACACTAAGCTCCACAGGTTTTAAAAAGTGACACTAAAAACCCTAACGTTTTGAAATAGTAAAAATTAAGGGACTTAGTTTCCAAAGCTGATCACCTGATGGACATTAGGAATCTTGGTTTTCTAGCTCACAATATCTGTTAAAATACGTAAGTACCCTTTGTAATCACTAATAAGGATTACAAAATCAAAGTAATATAAAAAAATTGGTCAATATATAAAAATGTCACAACCCATTAAGAATAAATAACTATAACAAACATCTTTTTTATTAGAATATTTTCTCTCTTTCAATGCAAACAATTACGAATATTATAAACAAGTAACCCCAAGGGGTTGTCTTGCTAATTAAGAAAGTTTGTTCCCTTCATTAACTTCCTGGGTTTAAACCACTTTGGGACTATCTACCACTTTTGAGGCTTACATGATTCATTGGACTTATAGGGTGTTCAACGAGTCCCGAGTCCCGATGACTAATTAAAGTGCACGCAAGCTAGTCCGAACATTCTAGTTACCAACCAAATATATATATATATATATATATACACACACGTTTTATTAGAATATTTTTTCTATTTCAATATTATTAATTACAAAAATAATCCCCAAAACATGTTAAAAATATTTTAGCGCCGTCGCCTATATTTCTCTTTTACACACAACCCAACCAACACAATTTCTACAAAGGCTTCATATCTAACAACATAATTTGGATCCAAGAAAATTCATCAAAACCCATAGTGTTAGAATGGTTGCCATGAAATGAAAAAGATGAAAAAAAAAAGGCATTCTGAAACGATCGATAGTTTTTGTTACTTTTGAATCAAAGGTGGTTCAAGGCACCACCTGTGACCATGTGATCGTCTATCAAGGGGTCGTGACAATGATTGCGATGATCAATGAGGGGAGTGAATTGTATTTTTGTAGATATTAATTTAATAATTTATTTCTTGTAAATTATTTGAAAGTAATGAATGTTTGTTAAATTAATTTGTAGTTTGAAGAATATATATAGGTATATTTCATATGACAATGTAAATTAAACTATAGGATATAATCCGACTGTTAGAGCTACTTATCCTATGCTTTTAGAATTATGTTATCAGTTGATTATTTTATAATCACTCAAATTAATCTATTTTAAAAGTTGTTTACAAAACTTTTTTCCTATTGTGGCTTAAAAATAAATTGATATTTCTATAGACGGAAAATCTACTCGAAAATCCTTTTAGATTTAATCGTGCTGAGGAATGAGCATGACAATTGTCTTAAACTTGCAGCGGACGCCATAAACGTGAACTGGAAGCTTGGTCGAAAAACCAGTGTGGTATCGGCTGTAGGGCACTCGAATGCTCAAGTTGTAGGATTGTGACGGGAATTGAGCATAAAAGGGTAAACGACTACTTGTTTAAGGAGCTTAGGCGAGACTATAGCTCGTCGAGTGGCGGAGCTCGGTCTAGGATGCAGAAGATAGTGTAAAGAAAACAGTGGGGGGGAATTGGTATATGTGTAGAGTATTCGTTAACAGTAGATTGAGGAAACTGAAAGATGGAAGTGAAGAATTTCTGAAGGGGCTAACCCTCTTTTATCAGAAGCCAAGGAAAGGCTTAACCTTGTAGAAGTCAGAGTACTCGTTGCATGAAACTAGGAATAATTAGGGAAGATGAATTTGAGCTAAGACTCGCAATTCCAAGATAGTGGAATCGCTGTGTAGGCCTAGGGGTCCTTGGTTGTTAGAATATAGATGGGACTTGGAAGGCTTGTCTGGAAGAGTTGCATAAAAGACTCGGAGTCGTCGTGTCAGCCTAGACTATTGTTGATTTAGAAACTATGAAGAGTTAGATGAGAGTCGGAGTCTTGGGATGAGAGAATCCTCTCAAGACTCTAAGTCTTTGGCGAAGATTGCAGTCACTTTGAGTAGACTAGCTGACAAACGACCTAAGATCGATGGCCGGTAAAGGCCTTACCGACGTCATGGACCGGTCAGCTCCCGTCAATCGTGGGTGCCCTCAGACTGATGCCGCCAGCCGGCGTGGTGACTAACAGGCGACAATGGTCTTGGGGGCGGGGGTATTTTGTAACTTTAAACTTTTTGTGGCTAGGCCTATTTTAGGGCTAATTCTTAAATGTAGGAGGGTGGGTAATGGTTATTGGGTAGGCATTTAAGGACAATTGTGTTCCAAACTGTATTTGAATTCAGGGCAAAATAGTATAAAACAAATTACGTGTATTTTTTAATAACTGCCCATACTGAGAAGCGTATCAGATACCCTATATTTACCAACGGTAAATAATATGCCAATAACAGACTACCACTAATATTTTAGACTTGCAAATCAAATACCGAATCTGCAATTGCAAAATAAACCGAAGATACCCTAGTTCTCTATAGCCCCAACCAAAACAAAACCCTTTGTTAATTCGGTCCGGAAAACGTACTTTGGGTTAGTCTGAAGGGTTCAACAAGTCCCGGAGAAGCAACAAGGGGTGCAAGAACCTGGGTTTTGGGTTTGCGGTCACACATTTATACATTTTTTAATTATTCAAATTAAACTAAATTATATATAAATTTTCCTCGCTTTTTTTCTTTCATGATAATATAATTTTTCTTCTCTAATCAATATCACATAATTCATTCATGAGTTTAATCATATTGAAGTAGTAGAAGTAGAGATACGTTATAATGAAGAGGAATTTGTGTGTGGGGTTTTAGTGGAGTGTACACCTATTAATCCATATTTTCTCTGCATAATGTTATAAACTAATCTTAGATACCATTCTTGTTAGATTTCACGTACAAAGCACACGTTTCATACTAACCATGAACTGACTATTATTAACAACTAACTGAAAGATGTGGAAGGAGAAGTCAAGGATTTAGAGTTAGGAATTGAGAAAGACAAATACAATTTTTCTCTTTTTTCATAAATAACTAAGAACAGAGTAGTCAACATGTTTTATAATTTTGAGAAGGCGCACAAGGATAGTAATGTAAGTGCCAAACACTTGATGTTTTTGAAGTGACGTGAAGCCGTCCTCCGACAACATCTTGGTGCCTTGGTGAGCTCACAACGGTGACAGAAAAACTAGTGTAAAAACGACACCACTTTGTTCTTGTAATATTGCCACTTTTACTTCCCTTGAGATGGGAACACTTCTGCTACCGCAAACATCTCAACGTGTTCCTTTTTTTTTTTTTTTCTACCACTTCCTTCTCCCTCCTCATGGGACTCAGACTTACGGACATCATGTGATTAGTATGCATGCAAGTGTATAGTAGTAAGGCACCAAGAAGCTGGTTAAAACAGAAGTAGTAGCAATTGACTCACCCTTACTCTGTTTCCTCTCATTGGAGCAGGTGACGTTGTCACTACTGCACGGACAGTGCATGGACACTGATAAAAGTAACTGACAAGACAGGAGTTTCTTTGGGATGCATCAACTGGCCTTTAGTTTATTTCTTAGTTCATGAAAACTGAGCACAAGCAAACGGCTTAGTTTATTAAACTATGTGCAATTTGCGCGTTTTGAAGGAAAAATATTACCACCATTTTCTTTCAAAATGCGATCCCTGATGGAGTGTGGCTATTTACGCCACGCCTTACGCAGAGCCTGGACTGAAAAACAGTGATGGGTGCTAAGGCTCCTGCCTGATATTATCGATACACACACTCCACACGTATTTGTGCAACTTATTGTGTGTTGATTGCTCCGCTCTTTCTTGACTGTTCGGCTAAACAAGAACCACCACCACAGTATAAATAGACACGTGTATACGCAATGCCACTTAAGTTGTCTCTCGTCTCATATTGACAGTGAACAGTGACGATTCGATGGCGTAGTTAGTAGAGTATTAGAGCAACAGCTTTTGTGTGCGTCGAACTTATTGGATGAGTATTTGGGGCCACAGTAGATGTAGTGGCCACTTGTGGGGACCGCGATCACCAAGTGCGGCCCAGTCCCAGTTCAGCATAGAAGCTATGCTACAGCAGGCTACTGGTAACCTACACTCAATAATAGAGTCCTTTTAAGAATTGAGAAAACACGTTCAAGCTTGCCATTGCAGTTTTGTAGGGCTTGAAGGAACTGTGCTGCGCTTATTTAACAAAAGTGATGTCGGGTCGAGTTAAGAGCTCATTGCAGGCCCCCACGCTGCTCCTTACGATGTAGGTACAGCAAAATCTATTCTGGTTTTCACCAGAAGCGTTTTGTGCCACACCATAGGAGCTGGGACAACCTCGACCGGCGCCAAGAAGTCTCTGGTTTGGGAGCACGCATAACACCACCACTCTTTAGTGTGTTGAGCATTTGTTTATATGGTATTGTATTTATTTGTAGTGTGTCTTAGCGCTTCTACTGATACCACCCACTACCCTAGTTGTTGATTGGAACTAGATGACACATTTGTCAACACGATGACAACACTGATCCTTAGATATGTCTGACACCAGTTTCTCGCCGCTACTGAGACTGAGCCGTAAGGCGTAGTCGGACATTAAATGCCAATAAGTACTTGAGTTGGGTCTTTCAAAATGAAGAGACTAGAGTTGAAAGTGCGTTATGAAAACCCTGGTGAGAAACATAGTGCCTGTTTAAGTCTCTACCGAACTAACCTTTTATGCCGAGATGGTGTTCGAGGCGCCCCATAAAGAGCGTGTTAGTATTGCATACATGAGATGGAAATTGGGCAATTACCATTCAATTCCCAATCCTCAGGTTGCTTCATGACAGACTGTTTCATGTACCCATCCTTGGGTCCCATTAGGCAAAAAGCATTATTGACATCACTTGTTGGCTGTTTCCAAATTGTAAGTGGCTGCCAAGAGTGAGAACAAGTCTGAGGTGGTATGTGGTTTTAATACCCGATCTAAAGGTCTCATATGTGTAATCGTGTGACAGGGGTTTGTTAACCCCTTTGGCAACCAAACCTAGCCTTATATTTTTGCACGGATCTCCTCCGCACTGTCTTTTTGACGAACTCGAAGCACCCACTATTGCTACACTTATATTCGAAATTTTTTGGTAGTGATGTGTTGGACAAGTATGATTGTTGTACCCATGCAGTCCTATTCACTTTTCATTGTCATCATGCAAGCACGGCCAGTAGCCACGCCTTTTTTATAAGTTGAGGGTTCAAGATGACCCTCTGTAGAAACCAGAAACGTGTCCGAGAGTGGGTGTTAATGACTGGTTGCCTTAGATGAGGATCATGGGGTGCTGGTTTGTAACCACACTGTGTTATAATTCAGTAAGCACAATAGAGTTGGTTGTCCCGTTGTGTGGATTGGGATGTTCACAAACACCTCCCCGGTTAGGGGAGTTTTGAACTGTTGTCTTAGGAAGTGTGATGGAAATTTGGTGAAGACACCGTACAGGCACTCCAAGCGGGACGGTTGATGGAGGTTAGAAAAATGTGAGAAAGGATCAAAGGGTAGTACAGCGAAGACTAAGGTGAAGGAATAACTAAAACCAACAAATTAGTAGGAGGAGCAGGGGAAATTTTAAGGTCCTTAGGCGAAGGAGGCGGCTAGAGGAAATTCTGACTGGTGGAGAATGATGCGGTGAAGCATGAGGGCTCTGAAGGGACAACTCTTGTAGGAACTATATCATTGATGAGGGAGTACGACTGAGGTGAGCCAAAAGGAAAATTGATTGCTGGACAAGTGATTGAGTAGGCAAGGTAGACATAGGAGAAGGCAATGTTGGCAAACAAAGGTATATTTCCGCAACGGGAAATTCTTCTTCCAGAAGTTACCGCACGTGAAGTAAGGTATAGCTTTACAGTGGAGCTCTAGACAAGTCGCAACCTTTATGCAAAGGCTTTTGTAACCACGGAAGACACATTGTGTATGAAAACTTAACTGTGTTGATTAAAATCTTAAGGTAGGGAAGATCCTAAGGAAAGCACAAACCAAAAACCTGTTAGAGACGGCCCCATATCAAAGGTAATAATGAAAACAAATTTTTTGTTGGTAAGGAGATATGAAATTCAGAATGAGGAGGACTTTCCTGTTATTTAAGGAAAAGTTGCAGTCTGAAAACGCCACACCCCTCACCACCAAACAATTGCAATGGCTGGATGCATGAGCAAGAGAACCAGGGTTACAAAACCTGTTCACACACATTTCTATGCTTTATGTTCATCTTCTCCATTTGTGATGCCCCTGGGCACAGGATGTATAAACAGGATGCCATTGGTCCCAGAATGGAATACGACTCTTATACTAACCACCGTGGTCGGATGGCAAGCATTTAAGATTGTAACAAACTGCCTTTAAACTAAATGCATGAAATTTGCATGGAAATAGTGTGTTGAGTTTAAAACTGTTGTTTTAAGGGAAACAAGACATGCTAACATCGAATACAAATCGTTGACAACTGCTGTAATATATACCTTCAACAGAAAGAATTGGAGCAGGCCCAAAGATCATCTGGGTTAGAGTAAAGGTTAAATGGCCTAGAGAAGAATAAGGGACCTATTTTGTGCAATTTCTAACTGACAGCCATCACCACAAGGATAAAGGGATGGAGTTTTTTGCCTTTGCTGAATGATCATTGTTACGGTGAGTGATGATTTAGTACACTTTAAAGTTTGGATGACCTAACCTTTGCTGCCCCACAACAAAATTTTGCAATGGTTGATTTGGAAGCGTCATGGCAAGTGAGATGCATGAGACGGTTTTAAGTTAGCTACTAAGTAGGACCGCCGAGGCAGTGTACGTTCGGTGTGAGGTGGACGAGATGGGGTGTGTAGATCGTAGACTCTGCACTCTCTGCAGATTTTAACCAGTAGGTGGTATGTTGGTGCAGATGTAGATGTCGAATGTAACAAGTTGTGTTAGCTGGTGCATGATGGAAGCGCAAATGCAGTCAGATGAAGTGATATCACTAGTAGTCGTGCATCAGGTGTCAAGGGACAAATTATCAAAATTCTTAGAGGAACAAGGTGCCCGGTAGTTACATTAGGCTTTTATACAAGCTAGCACTTTATTGCAGTAGGAAATCAGTTCATATGATAAAGGGACGATACAATCAGATCTCTAAACAGGCAGCATGCAAGAGCATGACATTAACACTCGCGTTGAACAAGGTGCCGAATATGCCCGGTTCGATTACAAATAGCATTACAGTAAAATTGAAAAGGCTTAGTGATGTTTAGAGTTAGTGCAATTTATTAGTAGTAGCTATGAGACTTGGTTATTTATAGAAGAGTCATGACAACCTTGTACTTTGTGTGGAATGTACGGAAGAACACAATAAGAGTGAATAGCCAAACGGACTCTTTGAGCTAAATAGGGTAGATGACAGAAGCAAGGTCCGATGATAAGTCCTACCTTAGCTCCCTGCAAGGCAAGAACTGATGTGGTAATCTTGTCTTACCCACACACCACATCAGAGTGAAATTCCTACCCCATATTGTCCTTTGAACCTTTTGCAACTAAGTAGTTTTTTGGTTCATTTGGCACACCATAACATTTTAAGCTCAAGAGAACTTGGCTGACAAGAACTAGAGTACAGAACGGTACCCTTTTGTGAAGCTTTCAAAACTCCCCATTTTCCTACCGTTGCAACGGGTTTGCCAGCTCCTTCCTACATCCTTGTTGCTGTGCATGTGATTGTCCAGTTCCACGGAACTGACCTGTGTCAGTGGCTTAGAGTCCTCTACCCATTCTAGCCTCCGGTGTGCTCCGTTGGCCGTGCAGAGGCCCTCTTGGCAGATGAGGTGCCTTGACCCCCTCCACCGTGCCCCCTTGACTGGATGACGTGCGGTTGATGCCTGGCCCCTTGCACACGTGAATCTTCGTGTCGGGTGGCGCCACACGGTTTTGTCTTTAGCGCAATCTTGTGCCGCAGACAAAGCGCTTCGCGGACTTACCCCAGTTCCGGAGGTTGTGATTGATCCAGCTAGCAGCTCGTCGAGGCCCCCTTTGTCTCTGTGCACTTGCGCGACCGTAGACTCCCGTTCTCTCCCACATGGTCCCCAAGAGTGTCTGTCGGCCGCACTGACTCTGTCCATTGTTGACGGAACTCCGAACGATCAGACTGTGGCGCCACTCCATGTAATTGGATCTATTTATGTGTTGTACCCCTCTGATCGTGTGTGGTCTCTTTCCATTACTTGGGCAAATAGGTCTCTTTGGCGATTCGCCCTTTTGCCAGCTCCTCGATGTGTATTTCCCAGTTCCGAGGTCCGATTACACGCATGCCCATTGTGATGTCTCAGTCCGCAGTAGACTACGCGGCCCCATTAGGGTTGTGGATCGTCTTGGCCGTGGGATAACTTCCATATCCGCTAGTGTATCAGGTCCACGGCGGAGGAGTGGATACCGTGGGCCATAGTTCTGATGTACTGTGGAGTATTTGGCATGAGCTTTATCGCTGGTGCGTATCGGTGCGACGCCTACCGCATGTGGATACCATATTTCGTCCTTGTGTCCGTCGTGGGGGAACTATCGAGGTACCAATTTTTTTTCTGCCGCCAGAGGCACTTCGAATTTGCGAACTCCCTAGCTCATGAAAAGATTCTCACTTCGGGGCCATTCCTTTCATTATATTTTGCAGTAGATCTTGGTTTGGCTTGAAACCGGTGATTCCCCCTTGGATCCTTAGCATTGTGCAAAATTTACAAAAACGTGTCAAATGTGGTCCTAACCCTCAAGCTAGCTGACGAAACTTAGCGACCTTTGGTACCACTAGGTTTAGGCTTTGCTCTATCATACTGCTAAGAGTTCACACAGACCTCCAAGCAGTGGACTGCACTTGGGCGTCTCATGACTGTCGGTACAATGTGTGATGTAGTGTTAGCATTTTCCGCTTTGCGTCTATTATATTATTCAAGTTTTCTCAACACACCGCAGTCAGTGGCAAGGAGTACTCTTAGCTCCCTGGTGCACAACCATAATCCAAGAGTATCGCGTTGTGAGATCACCTCCAATCTTCATGCTTAAAAGGAATTTAGACAGACGATTCCAAGCTAGATAAGTGGTCCCTTAATTGATTTCTCGGTGAGTCCCAGATCCCATTCAATTTGTTGGTCAGATTTGTTGAACTAAACTCATTCTGTATTCAACTAGAATTTATTCTGACGAAATTAAAGGTTCAGGACAGCGGGATACAACCTATTTGTGGACCATCAAGATCGTGCACCTACTGAGAAAAATTTGTGACTTCCCAAACTGATATCATCGTCACGGGATATGGTGTGAGCTTGAGTAACCACTGAAGACTGGAGAAATGTGAAGAGTAAGTGACTGAAGTGTTCTGCATCACTTTGTTCAAATGTTTGTTCGAAGTATTGAGAATGAAGAATTCAGCTTATTGCGTCCTGATACCATGAAAGACATTGGAGGAGAAGTCAAGAATCTTAGAGAATTGGAAAGACAAATACAATTTTTCTTCTTTCTTTCATTAACTAACTAACGATAGAAAGTCACATGTTTTACATTTAGAAGAAGCAGATAGTAATGTAAAAGTGACAGCACTTTGATGC
The DNA here is from genome assembly GCF_008641045.1 of Pistacia vera. Taxonomy (NCBI): domain Eukaryota; kingdom Viridiplantae; phylum Streptophyta; class Magnoliopsida; order Sapindales; family Anacardiaceae; genus Pistacia; species Pistacia vera. Next base: position 913,201 of record NW_022196274.1, read on the forward strand.
TAATGAGGAGAGACAACATCTTTGGTGCCTTTGGTGAGCTAACAACGGTGACAAAAATCTAGTAAAAACGGACACTTTTGCTTCTTGTCAACTGCCAATAATCATAAATTTCTTAACTGAGCTAATAATTAACAACTAACATATAATTTCTTTATACTAACCATGAACTAAGAGTTTAATAACTAATTTGTTTAAATGACCAGGGCAGAACTAACCAATTAGAACTAACTTTCTTTAACTAATAGAATAATCCTATAAATAGTGAATCTTCATAAAGTGATCTTCTTATACAGATCCTAAGATAGCAAAAAGTCATCCAAGAATTCATTGATAGGAATTCCACTACCTAATCATTTGTTTACTCATTACTCTCTCAAGTACTCTTCAATTTAATTGCAATTATTAACAACACCACACCATGAAACCTAAACAATTGGTGTTCGAACCTTCACCAAGATTTCATGTCACCAACAACACACAATTTAACCACACCAATCAAGATGTGTAAACACATTCTAAATCCTTCTGAAATCAAGAAGCTTGAGCTAATTTAATACTTTTCTCTAAAGGATTTTTGTAAATTTCACTATTGGTGAGCCTCCGTTCCACATCTACATGGGTTACTTGGAGCCTTATATGACAATATACGCGGAATATATTATAAACCAAATTACAAACCCATAATCTCTTACACTTTCTGAAGTTCATGTGGCCAAGTTGTCTATAGCTCTTTGCCACAGTACGTAATTGATGCATTTATAGAATCAACATGCAAGGAAGTCCAATGGACAAATTGCCATTCAGCATTCAAATTTGAGAATATAGAAGGCAATATTACTATAAGTGATGTGGTTTTTGATGCAACCATAACAATAGAGACGGTGAAGAAGAAATTATTGAAAGTGTCTGATTTGATGGAGCGTCGGAGGTGTTGGTGATCACATGTTATATATGAGGGGAAGATACAAGTACTCAATGGAAATTTTGGACTTGGGAGTCGAAAACATGCCTTGGCTTTTTTCTGATGTGGTTTATAAAATTCCTATTGCATTGGTAATAATCTTACTGCCTAAGGTTGATGGAGGTAATCAATTGATTACTAACACTATAACTTGTGTGTTACTTATCAGTTTTCTTTATGCTTTTTTGATTCTCATTATGTTGTTTGTGGTCTTGTGAATTAGAAACTTAGGAATCTGATTTACTCTACACACATCTGAGTCCTACAGTCTTAGACCTTCCATTCTTCCATACGCGATTATCCTTGTCGTACGAGTTGCAACATGCACTATAAAAATAAGTGATGTACCAAATTATATGTAGAATGATACCAATCATGGAAATTGCACTAGCAATTCACCATTTGAGACACAGAGTGAGGGCCAACCATAGGAAGATTGTAATCTGGTGTAGTCAGCACAAAATTCATGGTGCCATCGACACAGTAGGAGTTTGGACTTGCTAGTCAGAACACCTACCACCATATATTCTGCTAATATTGGCTTTAGATTTTCGTATTGTTGGCAATATATCTAATCTAGATATAGACTAAAAATTTATATTAGGCGACGATATTGTACTTGAAGGCGATTCACCCCTTCAATTTCAAATAAAGGGTTGTATTATTATGTTACTCTTAAAGGGATTAGTTTGATGACAAAATGCTTGATATAGACGTAATCATTCAAGATGATAGGCGAGAAGTCAAGTAAATCGACTCTAGTATTATAGAGACTGTAGTCACAAAGGCATATCGAATTCTTAGGAAGAAATCGAGCATCGTCTCGAAGGGTTTTAGTCACAAAGTCTCGAAAAAGTAAGAAATGGCAATGTGCTACTATGGATCTTCAAGGATTTCCACAGGTACATTTACATTTTGCTAAGGCTATTTGTTTTGGGTGCGTGGGTATATATACGGAAATCTTTTCAAGCTTGCTTGCTGTGGCTACATGAAAAAGGGTCACCGAATTGATAGGACTTCAAGTAACATTTATAAAGGTTGATGGGTGGGAATGATTGATGATGTGAACTCTAGCGAAAATTAACTTATATATAGATACTTCAGAGTCAGGACTCTATTTGGTGACTAAGAAAATACCCCATTTGGGATTAAATTGATAGTATATTGAGACAATTAAGAATTTATGATATTTATTCATGAAAAATCGATTCCTAATATTCTGTTCATGCACATTTAAGTGTTTGAAGTTTGGAAAGTATATGAGTTGATATTGCGTTTGGTTATGGATTATAGGTGAGTTTGTCCTTCTTATGCTGTTCTAGGGGGTTAAATAGGTATGTTTTCACACCGGGTTGATTTTGTCACTTTTCAATTGTGAGGGGATCGTACCCTAAATTTTAGCACTATGTTCTATAAAGACAAATGTGCAGATCGACCGCGGCAACGAGGGCTGCATCATAAGTTTCCGGCGACCCTGGTCTTCACCTCCGACGACTGCGTTTGGCTCATCAACCACAGATCAACTCACAACCGGCAATCCACACGGATCAAACACACCGAGAAACACACACGCCGCAACGCTAGTCTTTTACCCAGCGTGCTTTTTTCGTCTTCCTGGCAGTGTGGTGCCATTTTTGGGTGACATTCAAGCTCCAAAGGGTAGATCTCATTCCCCATAGGGATCTAGCATTTCCAAGCTTCAGCCGCTCGACGCAAAACTGCTGAAGCCGCCCCCGGTTTGAATCGAGTACCCTATTCATATTTCAGGCCAGATCCGGCTCATTTCGAAGACATCTATAACCTCCCACGGACCTGATCTCGAACACTCCCCCCCACCAGAGCTCCTTCCATCGGTACTCGGTCCCACTTTCCGCCACGTTTTTAACGGGAGGACTGCCGAAATTACTTTATCGCCCGTGAACCGCTGCTGTTCGTATTACGGGCTGTCGTTGGTATGTTTCGCCCTTTTGGTCACAATACGCGCTGTCCGGTTACTCCTATCCGCCCATCGGTAGTTATTCACCGTTCCCTAGGATTCCGGGCATCCCACCATGCAGCGCGCTAAGCCTTCTCCGGTTGCGTTACGGTACGGCGAGATAGGGATTGAATCCCCGGACTTCCTCTCCGGCTAACGATAGTTGGATGAGCCGATACTCAGGGCCATTTGGGCTCGCCCTAGTATGTGATTCAGCTTATTATTGTTGTTCGTTTCAGTTTGATTTCGATCCTTTTACTCTGATTTGAGCCCAAATATGTGATGACTATTGTTGTCCATTATGATTTAATGTTTTCATAGAACCGTTATGACATGATAATCCGTTGGTTTTGAAATAATAACTGCTGAATTGTTTTCATATTGCACGATTGTGAATTGGTTTGGGTCGGATTAATTAATTTTCCTAGTTGCGTTTATTTTGAAGCTTGGGATTGGGTTTTAAGTTGTTGACAAATTGTAGTTGTTTATCGCGTTATCACACTAGTGGTATGCTGGTATGCGTTTTCGGGTTTAATGATATTCTTACCATTAGAACTTGAGTGAATTGTGCGAGCATGAGGCTTACTCCTCGAGTGCCGGCCAGGCAATTCATTGATTTACCTTACTTTGTAGGTGTCATGGGGAGTAGTAGAGGGTGAGGAGACTGTGTGGTCGGTCTCGTGCTCGAACAAAAACGTACGGCAACATTTTTATTAGTTTGTTAATTGCAATATTTCTATTATTTGAATTTAGTCTAGTTAGTTTCATTAATCCATTGCCAATTTTCTCTCCGCTAGCAAATCACCTTAGCGTGTTCCGTCTTCGCTCCTGTGGATTCGATCTGTTACCTCATAACGGTATTTAGGTTAATTTTTGTGTGCCGACGGCTAACTAACATTGTGGGCCGTTGCCCGGGGTGCCGTGCCTTTCGATTTGTGTGTTGGGGTAGTGATTAGTTTTATTCGAGGTTATTAGTCTTTGTTGTTTTGGATTGTTTGTATATTTCTTTTTGTGATTATTTGTTGGGGCCGTTTCCACTTGTGCGGCTCGCTTGTGTCTCTTGGATTTTTAGTTAATTATCGAGTCTTTGTAGGTTGTTTGCGTTAATTTCATTTTACTGTGTTTTTTTATGATATTGGAATCGTTTCCATTTTGTTTTTGGTTTTGTTTTGCCCAGACAAAATGCCATTGGTTGTATCAAAAGCCTTCGGTGTCCTTGAGCCATGAAGACCCTGCATGCCCCGACTTGTGCCTTTCTTACCCTGTTTGCTTTTTCTGTATTCCTTGGACGTAATTTTTGTTCTTACGTAGTCCTTTTTTCTCTTTGGTGCATTGATAACCTTTAGTTTTGATTAAACTATTCTGTGGTTGAAATTTCATGAGTATGTTTATTAGATTTAGATGTGTTTTTTTGTTATCCGTTTGTTTCGTGTGCCTCGTATAATATGTTTCTTAGGTTTTGCATTTAGTTACTTTTCTTTGCATTGCTGCTGCGTTGCTGTGAGCTTTATGTGTTTGGTGTGCATGCCACACTCGAGGTCTTTTACGCAGAGTTCGTACCTTTGAAGTCTTGAATGCCCGACTGTACGACGATCTCGAAAAAACCCGTTAGGATGGCTGCCTAGGATGACCGCACATGTGCCCGTAGCCAACATTGACCGAACACTACCCATTCCGTCTCATGTAGCCATACCCAATGTCCGACACCGCCTATGAGATCAAAACTAGTGCATCAATTGTTGCCAACATTATTCTGGGAATTGAAAGGAGGAGCCTATACACCACTTTGCTTGCATTTTTAGAGGTCCGTGGCTCCACAGTAGACCTTCAACATGTGACTGAAGGATGTCGTGAAGTAAGTTGTCTCCTTTCACTTAAGGATGGAGCCAAACAGGCTCATCTTGGCAGCAGGGTCATTATATCTTGGCCCTCCAATTCCTTAGAGGATTCCTAAAACCAGTCACTTACTTACTCATTGGTAAAATACCAACAATACGCCTGAGCCCTTACTAGTTTCCGCTCTAAATTGTGGCGGGAATTTTAGAGAGTTGCGGAACGTTGAAGGAAATGCTTAGGAAGTGTCCCATTGCAGTCCATAAGTGGCAATTGTTCTCAGTTTTCTAGGCCGGACTAACTGATGCAGGTCATCGAATTATTTGTGGTTAGACGCTCTGGGAGGAAATTTATGCACATACTCTGCGACGGAACGAGTTAGGAACTCTTCGAGACTTAAGTGAAACTTCACTGCAACACCTGTCTGCGGTTTAGAATGCCTCACCCTCAGGGCAGCCATCCAAGAAGGGTGCCGGGATTTTTGAGGGGGCAAGGTTAGATGACTTGTTCCAAGTTAGCGGTGTGGCCATACCGATGGTGACCAGGTGTGTATACAAGGCCACCTCTGTACACAATCATCTAGAACAGGCCGAAAGTCAGGAGTTTTTTTTGCCCCACTGCCATGGTCACTAGTGACCATCGGTTGAGGAACTGCCCCTGATATCTTTGAGGAGCAAGGGGCACGTTGCATCAAGGGCTTCCAGATGCCGGAGCGATCCGTACTCAAAACATACAATCCTGGGGGTAACCATTTTTTCCATAATTGTTATTTTTGTGAAGCACAACCAACCTCCGTAATGTCCTACGAGTATGCATACAGGAACAATCTTCCAATCAGCAACGGCATTGCTATACGGAGCCCCACAACTTCAATCCAACCACCATCCAACCTAGGTTCCACCTCACGCGTAAGCAGCCTTATCTCCAGGGGTCTAGCTTCACTAGTCTTTATCCCCTCAATGAGGCTTCAAATGCTCACATCAAACCGGCAAGGAACAAACAAGCCGACATGACAGCGAGGGTTCCGGATTTTTTCAGATCGCAGCCCCACCTGACCCAATTTTAACTTCATTCCCAATCATTAGAAGCTAGAGCACTAGATTGGTCCAAGTAGCTGAAGAAGTCATCGAGGGAACCCGGCCAGTGCTAGTTCAGCATAGGGAAAACTCCTCTATCGTTATTTCAGCAGCGAGGTTTTCCCTAATAGATACAAGCTAAGGCGTGATGACTCTTCGGCGCGGAGAGAGCGAATTGGCCTGAGAGGGACAGTAAAAGCTCCAGGGTAGAGCGAGGCAGTACTAGGTAGAGAAACGCCCCACTATTAGAGACCCCTTGTGAGCGTTGACGCCTCTGTTGAGTTCGTGTTCAGAGTGGTAAGGAGGAAAAAAGTTGAGGGAGCAGGAACCATCTACACTCGTATACCGAGTAGCACATTTCCTCAGTGTCGATTAGAGCCTCTACGGTTTCCATCTACTAGGAACCAAGCGCTAGGAGGATGAACTGTTGCGTGCGATTCTAGCAGTGCAGATTCACCGTCCACCTTCCGATGCCATTTAAGCAAGCCCTGCTTGACCCTGCCCAAATTGCCTCAAAGCACTGTGCACGCACCCAAAAGAGGGATAAATGAAATTGTTCTATCCACGCTACATGATTTGTGACCTATGTAGTCGATAAAATGTAAGTTTTGATCGGTGTCTGCGTTATATCGTTTATGGTATTTCGAATTAAAGGATTCCTGGAGCTCTATTATTCTTGCTGTTGATAGGTAACTGTCCTATTTTTTTGATACGGAGCACTCGAGACTCGGGGCGGGCTGGAACTTATGTACCACTTGTGTATGAACAGTTAACTAGGTCGCTCAAGTCGACTGGACGTCTACTAAGTAGTGACGATCGGTCAAAAGGTCCTTTTTTGGGATAATTCGAGGACGTGTTAGTTACGGTGAGGGAAACTGATTTTTCGTGGATTTTGTTTAGACATGGAGTTGGATAGCGTACGCTGCGAAGATGACACGAGTATTTTAGGGAGACCTTTTCTAGCATCCGGACAAATGCTTGCTTAACTGTAGATCTGGCACGACCGATGGACGCGGGTCTTTGGGAATAGGAAATTGCGACTACTGTGTTTAATGCGGTGTTAGGACCAATGGTGAGGACGATACGAGTGTTTCATGTGGATGCTATTGATGTTAGTGGAGGCTACGCCACACCCACCACGCGATGTTATGTGCTGATGCACATTAAACATCTTAGAATCATTTTTTAGGGCGATATCTAGTTGCGTGTGTGTTGAGGATTCAGGAGGTTAGTGCATACTAGCTAGGTCCCCCACTCTAGGCCGTCGACATTGGCACATCCGTCTGAAATGTGTCTTGTATGCCCTTGTCTAAGAGGCCCCACCCGCAGGTCCAAGGCGTCCCCCCCATCTTAGGTGACAAGCCTTGTTCCGTACCTTAACAGTATGATTTCTGTTAGATACCCCACAAGACCTTACCGTGACTTGACGCCACCTTAGTGAGCCGACGAGCGATTCGTGGAGGTCTGATAGCACCACTAAGGAAGCAACCGGCTTGGCGGGGTAGACTGTATGGTTTGGTGGAGGATGCTTCTTGTGCGCTGCCATTTGTCTGAGGGCCTGCAACCCGGCGCACAGGTGCAGCTCACAAGAAGGTTAAACATTTGCAACATGACAGGAGGTGGTTGAGACAGATTGGTGAGTCAATTATGCTTGATGCGGTCGCATTCCCCTCTCATTGACAGCAAGAGGTGCGCACCCAACCCATGTGCACCTACAATTACGAGCTGGCCCGCATTTCGTTGGAAAAGGCACAACGGCTTGCCCATCTCGCGATCCTACCGTCCTCCCCCCATGGATGGAAAGTTGGCAGTGCTATAGGAAGCTTCAACCTAGCCACTAGGAATTGAGATCATTTCCCGCTCCCATTATGACCAACTCCTAGAAACAACTCGCAGGGCAAAGCTTTCTATTGTTTTTGGATTGCTCATTCCGGATCTAATCACGTACCAGTTGCCCCGAACAGACCCGCGACGACAAGTTTACATGTCCTTTGGGCCGTTTTGCCTTTCGTAGCATTGCACTTCACGGTTGTGCACTGCACCGGCTACAGTTTCAAAGGTGACAGGTTAACGATATTTTGACATGGTGGGTCAGTCTTGCCATTCTTCAGTCGATTTTTTGGGTTGGTAACATTTTGATGATTGTCTCGAAAAAACGAGTTGGTTGTTAACAACGTTTTGCAAGAGACAATCTGGTTCTCGTTGGTAAAAAGAGCATATCAGGTTCAAAGCGATATCTATTAATGGTGGTGACATTGATTGTTGTTGATCAATGAGGGGCAATGGAATGTATTTTTTGTATTATAATTTTATAATTCTTTATTCTTCATATGTATGAAGTAATGAATGTCTTATTAAATTTAATTTTGTAGTTTGCAGAATTATATATAGGTTATTCTTCTTCCAAAGTAAATTCAACTTTGAGAAATAGCTGATTTTTAGAAGTACGTATCATACTTTTAGATATTCCTTTATAAAGTGAGTATTTATAATCATCTTTACAACGTAATCTATTTTTAAAAGTAATTACCCATTTTTTTCGTTTATTGTGCTCCAATATAGTGATTATTTCTATAGCGGTAAAAGCTACTCGGAACCAACTTTAGTATTAATCGTAGGCACTCCGAGTTCAAGTCAGTGGATGTGTTGCCGGAACTTGCGCCTAAAAGGGTAAGCGCAGTCCTTATTATAGAGCTAGGCGACTTATCGTCGTAGCGTGGCAGAGTGGCTCTAGTTTGGATAGACCGGCACATCACAGACTACCCAATCTCCTCTCCTTCGTTTACCACCCTAGGGTCTTTTGGGGGGGGGATGTGTATCTTTGTATTGTCGAGTCTTGGGCAGATGGATGGGAACATTGCCTTGAGGTCCGTGAATGACTTTCGCGAGGATCAGTCTTTTAGCCGTGAAGCCAAGACGGTCATCTGCGACGCAGAGTCTTCGTTGCCTGCCCAGCCTCTTCGGGGAAGATGCCATTGCCCTCAGAGTTCACATTCCGGCAGTGGAATACCTGTACGGACCGAGGTCTGGTTGTTAGAATTAAATCGGCGTGGACGCCGTTTTCTGGCAGAGTTTCTCGACTATAAAACTCGGAGTTGTATGAGTAAGCTACTCGTTAGCTTTCGCCCTAGCCAGAGTTTGGATGAGACTTCGCGGCCCTTGGGCTGTTCGGAATCCTTCAAGCTTCCGTCTTTGAGCGAGGCTGCAGGCACTTTGCGTAGACTAGCCGCGATGAACCCAAGATCCCATGGCTTGGACCCAAAGGCCGTCCCTTTCGCGGCCCCACGACCGCGGCCCCCTTTGTCCAGGGCGATTTGTGCCATTAAGATGATGTCACGGTCGGCGGCACTTTTAGCTTGTACTTGTCGGGTTCGGGGGGAGCGCGCGGCTTTGTTGCCTTCTTATGGATACGTTCTCTACTACCTCTCCGTGTCCTCTATGTTTGTTGTTTGAGA